>NC_090437.1:1351910009-1352210009 GCF_031143425.1 Pleurodeles waltl | reverse complement strand
AGGAGAAAGGTGACTGTAAAGAGACTTGGTTAAAATAGGAAAGGCAGAGGTCTGTATGTTATTGAATCTTGGCCAAGAACTTTTGAACGTAAAGAGCTCTACATGGATCATATCAGGGGAAAGGTTAAAAAATATTAGTCTGATTCCATTTGGTGATGATGTCCAGTACACACGTAAAATGGCATTCCTGCACTCACGAAGTCTGGTAAAAGGGTCCTGGAGGTTGTGGGGGCACCTCTGCTAGTGCAGGGGTGCCCTCGCACACAGGTACTCTGCACCCTGCCCTCAGGGCTGGGGCTTCTGCTATAGGGGTGACTTATAAGTGACCTGGTGCAGCGTAATGGCAGAGAAACGGTGCATGAACCTTTTCACACAGCCTGCAATGGCAGTCCTGCAGAAGCCTTTGTATGGGCTCCCTATGAGTGGCAAAAGAAATGCTGCAGCATATATGGATCCCGTGGAACCCCAGTGCCCTGGGTAACTAGGTACCATATACTCGGGACTTATAAGGGGGCACCAGTATGTCAATTGTGGGTGAAATACTGGGTTACCAGTATGCAGTGACACCATTTAGAGGAGAGAGAGCTTAATCACTGGGGTCCGGATTAGCAGGATCCCAGTGAACACAGTCAAGCACACTGACATTTGGGCGAAAATGGGGGTAAACATGGCAAAAAGAGGGTATTTTCCTACACAGAGGGATCTGGACTTAATGTTAGATCCCAACAGAATATTTCTGAATTGAAATTGTAAACAAAGATAGTGTGGCTGAGGAGTTTGTTTAGGGGTAGCAGACAGCATTCCCAGAAGTTTTTCAAGAGAAGCTCGGATGATTAAATGGTCATATCTAGTGCATTTGTTTGAATAGAGATCACCATGCTAAGTCCAAGTTGCATAAGGTGTGCGGAGTACCCATAATGATCAGATAAGTCATGCAGGTAAAACTGCTAGGGGTAAAGAGAGAACATGTCTTAGAAAAAGTAGAGTCCACCAAGTAGTTGGCACCAGTTGTGGTTGCACGGAAGGCCAATAGAGATCTTAGATTGTGTGTAGATCTTAAAGAGCTGAACAAGTATTCTAGCCTCCTCATATCTGAGACAATGTAATTGTTGAAAGGTGGCCATGTATTCATCACAATAAAGATTACTTCAGTGTATCTTCAAATGGATCTAGAATAACGTTAAAAAATTGTTCATCGGGTATCTCACCATCTGAGACCTTTATATACATGAGAATGCCATAGGGACTATTATGGGCAGTATTAGTTTTTTTTAGAGGGTAATGTTTTTAGAGGGTTGAAAATGTATAGCTATACCTAGATGACATTCTGGTGTATGGCTGGGATGGGCAAGAGCACAACATTAGGTTGAGGGAATTACTTTGTAGGCTCAGAGAGAAATGGTTAACAGTGAAACATGAGAAATGTAAATTTAGAAGGAGACTGATTATGCACCTGGGGTATAAAATGACAGTTGAGAGGATTAGATTGAAAAATATGTTAGACCCATACATGAAGTGCCCTCACAAGTACAGAGAAATTGATTAGATTTATTGGCATAGCAGAGTAATATAACAGGTTTGATCCTGTGTTCTGTGAGGATAGATATGGTGAGTGAAAGGCTGCTTTTGTGTCTGTTCTCAATATACTGAATATCAATCCAGCAGTTTAATCCACATTGACTACTGTAGGAAAGTACCATCTTGCCTGGCATGTTACCCCCATTTTTCACTGTATATATGTTGTTTTAGTTGTATGTGTCACTGGGACCCTGGTAACCCAGGGCCCCAGTGCTCATAAGTGTGCCTGTATGTGTTACCTGTGTAGTGACTAACTGTCTCACTGAGGCTCTGCTAATCAGAACCTCAGTGGTTATGCTCTCTCATTTCTTTCCAAATTGTCACTGACAGGCTAGTGACCATTTTTACCAATTTACATTGGCTTACTGGAACACCCTTATAATCCCCTAGTATATGGTACTGAGGTACCCAGGGTATTGGGGTTCCAGGAGATCCCTATGGGCTGCAGCATTTCTTTTGCCACCCATAGGGAGCTCTGACAATTCTTACACAGGCCTGCCACTGCAGCCTGAGTGAAATAACGTCCACGTTATTTCACAGCCATTTTACACTGCACTTAAGTAACTTATAAGTCACCTATATGTCTAACCTTTACCTGGTAAAGGTTAGGTGCAAAGTTACTTAGTGTGAGGGCACCCTGGCACTAGCCAAGGTGCCCCCACATTGTTCAGAGCCAATTCACTGAACTTTGTGAGTGCGGGGACACCATTACACGCGTGCACTACATATAGGTCACTACCTATATGTAGCTTCACCATGGTAACTCCGAATATGGCCATGTAACATGTCTATGATCATGGAATTGCCCCCTCTATGCCATCCTGGCATTGTTGGGACAATTCCATGATCCCAGTGGTCTGTAGCACAGACCCTGGTACTGCCAGACTGCCCTTCCTGGGGTTTCTCTGCAGCTGCTGCTGCTGCCAACCCCTCAGACAGGCAGCTGCCCTCCTGGGGTCCAGCCAGGCCTGGCCCAGGATGGCAGAACAAAGAACTTCCTCTGAGAGAGGGTGTGACACCCTCTCCCTTTGGAAAATGGTGTGAAGGCAGGGGAGGAGTAGCCTCCCCCAGCCTCTGGAAATGCTTTGTTGGGCACAGAGGTGCCCAATTCTGCATAAGCCAGTCTACACCGGTTCAGGGACCCCTTAGCCCCTGCTCTGGCGCGAAACTGGACAAAGGAAAGGGGAGTGACCACTCCCCTGACCTGCACCTCCCCTGGGAGGTGTCCAGAGCTCCTCCAGTGTGCTCCAGACCTCTGCCATCTTGGAAACAGAGGTGCTGCTGGCACACTGGACTGCTCTGAGTGGCCAGTGCCACCAGGTGACGTCAGAGACTCCTTGTGATAGGCTCCTTCAGGTGTTAGTAGCCTTTCCTCTCTCCTAGGTAGCCAAACCCTCTTTTCTGGCTATTTAGGGTCTCTGTCTCTGGGGAAACTTTAGATAACGAATGCATGAGCTCAGCCGAGTTCCTCTGCATCTCCCTCTTCACCTTCTGATAAGGAATCGACCGCTGACCGCGCTGGAAGCCTGCAAACCTGCAACATAGTAGCAAAGACGACTACTGCAACTCTGTAACGCTGATCCTGCCGCCTTCTCGACTGTTTTCCTGCTTGTGCATGCTGTGGGGGTAGTCTGCCTCCTCTCTGCACCAGAAGCTCCGAAGAAATCTCCCGTGGGTCGACGGAATCTTCCCCCTGCAACCGCAGGCACCAAAAAGCTGCATCTCCGGTCCCTTGGGTCCCCTCTCAGCACGACGAGCGAGGTCCCTCGAATCCAGCGACACCGTCCAAGTGACCCCCACAGTCCAGTGACTCTTCAGCCCAAGTTTGGTGGAGGTAAGTCCTTGCCTCACCTCGCTGGGCTGCATTGCTGGGAACCGCGACTTTGCAAGCTTCTCCGGCCCCTGTGCACTTCCGGCGGAAATCCTGTGTGCACAGCCAAGCCTGGGTCCACGGCACTCTAACCTGCATTGCACGACTTTCTAAGTTGGTCTCCGGCGACGTGGGACTCCTTTGTGCAACTTCGGCGAGCACCGTTTCACGCATCCTCGTAGTGCCTGTTTCTGGCACTTCTCCGGGTGCTACCTGCTTCAGTGAGGGCTCTTTGTCTTGCTCGACGTCCCCTCTCTCTGCAGGTCCAATTTGCGACCTCCTGGTCCCTCCTGGGCCCCAGCAGCGTCCAAAATCGCCAAACGCACGATTTGCGTGTAGCAAGGCTTGTTGGCGTCCTTCCGGCGGGAAAACACTTCTGCACGACTCTCCAAGGCGTGGGGGATCCATCCTCCAAAGGGGAAGTCTCTAGCCCTTGTCGTTCCTGCAGTATTCACAGTTCTTCAGCCTAGTAAGAGCTTCTTTGCACCAACCGCTGGCATTTCTTGGGCATCTGCCCATCTCCGAGCTGCTTGTAACTTTTGGACTTGGTCCCCTTGTTCCACAGGTACCCTCAGTCAGGAATCCATCGTTGTTGCATTGCTGATTTGTGTTTTCCTTGCATTTTCCCTCTAACACGACTATTTTGTCCTTAGGGGAACTTTGGTGCACTTTGCACTCACTTTTCACGGTCTTGGGGAGGGTTATTTTTCTAACTCTCACTATTTTCTGATAGTCCCAGCGACCCTCTACAAGGTCACATAGGTTTGGGGTCCATTCGTGGTTCACATTCCACTTTTGGAGTATATGGTTTGTGTTGCCCCTATCCCTATGTTTCCCCATTGCATCCTATTGTAACTATACATTGTTTGCACTGTTTTCTAAGACTATACTGCATATTTTTGCTATTGTGTATATATATCTTGTGTATATTTCCTATCCTCTCACTGAGGGTACACTCTAAGATACTTTGGCATATTGTCATAAAAATAAAGTACCTTTATTTTTAGTATAACTGTGTATTGTGTTTTCTTATGATATTGTGCATATGACACTAGGTGGTACTGTAGTAGCTTCACACGTCTCCTAGTTCAGCCTGAGCTGCTTTGCTAAGCTACCATTATCTATCAGCCTAAGCTGCTAGACACCCTATACACTAATAAGGGATAACTGGGCCTGGTGCAAGGTGCAAGTACCCCTTGGTACTCACTACAAGCCAGTCCAGCCTCCTACATTGGTTGTGCAGTGGTGGGATAAGTGCTTTGAGACTACTTACCACTCTTGTCATTGTACTTTTCATAAGAGAAAAATATACAAAACAAGGTCAGTGTATATACACATAGCCAAAAAGTTTTGCATTTCCTCTTTTCACTCTTTTCTAAGTGCTGAAAAGTACTTCTAAACTTTCAAAAAGTTCTTAAAAGTTTAAAAAGTTTTTTTTTCTGTCTTTGCAAAAAAGTTCTGAAAACTTTTTTCTCTTTGTCTATCACTTTTACTCTCTCTAAAAAATGTCTGGCACAGGCCAAAAAGTTGAACTGTCCAAACTTGCATATGATCACCTTAGCTGGAAAGGAGCAAGGAGTCTCTGCATAGAGAGAGGTTTGAGTGTAGGGAAGAATCCTTCCTTAGAACTGTTAATTAATATGCTTAGAGTACAGGATAAGGCCATAAGTGCCCAATCTGTAGAAAAAGTAGCTAATGGTTCTCAATCTGATCCAGGGACTCCCCCAGGAAAAGGTTCAGGAAAGAAAATTCTCAGCCTGCCCATTACTAGACAGTCTAGCATAGTTGGTACAGAGGTTGAATCACATCATACTGATGATGTGCTCTCACATTATACTGGTAGCCAAGCTGTTAGGGTGCCCTCTGTAAGGGACAGGTCTCCTTCTGTTCATTCCCATCATACCTCTGTATCTAGAAATGTCCCTCCCACCCACCCTGATGACAGATTGTTGGAAAGGGAGCTCAATAGATTGAGAGTGGAGCAAACCAGACTGAAGCTCAAGAAGCAACAGCTGGATTTGGATAGACAGTCTTTAGAAATAGAGAGGGAAAGACAGAAAATGGGTTTAGATACCCATGGTGGCAGCAGCAGTATTCCCCATAGTCATCCTGCAAAAGAGCATGATTCCAGGAATCTGCATAAGATAGTTCCCCCTTACAAGGAGGGGGATGACATTAACAAGTGGTTTGCTGCACTTGAGAGGGCCTGTGCTGTACAGGATGTCCCTCAAAGGCAGTGGGCTGCTATCCTATGGCTATCATTTACTGGAAAAGGTAGGGATAGGCTCCTTACTGTAAAAGAAAATGATGCTAACAATTTCCAAGTTCTTAAGAATGCACTCCTGGATGGTTATGGCTTAACCACTGAACAGTACAGGATCAAGTTCAGAGATACCAAAAAGGAGTCTTCACAAGACTGGGTTGATTTCATTGACCAGGCAGTGAAGGCCTTGGAGGGGTGGTTACATGGCAGTAAAGTTACTGATTATGACAGCCTGTATAACTTAATCCTGAGAGAGCATATTCTTAATAATTGTGTGTCTGATTTGTTGCACCAGTACTTGGTGGACTCTGATCTGACCTCTCCCCAAGAATTGGGAAAGAAGGCAGACAAATGGGTCAGAACAAGAGTGAACAGAAAAGTTCATACAGGGGGTGACAAAGATGGCAACAAAAAGAAGGATGGTAAGTCTTCTGACAAGGGTGGGGACAAATCTAAAAATGAGTCTTCATCAGGCCCACAAAAACACTCTGGTGGGGGTGGTGGGCCCAAACCTTCCTCTAATCAGAACAAGGAAAGGAAACCATGGTGCTATTTATGTAAGATAAAAGGCCATTGGACAACAGATCCCAGTTGTCCAAAGAAAGGCACCACAGCTCCTACCACTACAACCCCTACTGCTACACCTAGTGTCCCTACTAATAGCAGTGGTGGTGGGAGCAAACCTACTAATAGCCAATCCAAGGGAGTAGCTGGGCTCACTTTTGGTAATTTAGTTGGGGTTGGTCTGATTAGGGAGACCACAGAGGCTACTTTAGTCTCTGAAGGGGCTATTGACTTAGCCACTTTGGTTGCTTGCCCCCATAACTTGGAGAAGTACAAGCAACTAACCCTAATAAATGGTGTTGAGGTCCAGGCCTACAGGGACACAGGTGCCAGTGTCACAATGGTGATTGAGAAACTGGTGCACCCTGAACAACACATACTTGGACACCAGTACCAAGTAACCGATGCTCACAACATAACACAAAGCCACCCCATGGCTGTTGTAAATCTCAACTGGGGGGGGGTATCTGGTCCAAAGAAAGTTGTGGTAGCTTCAGATTTACCTGTAGACTGTCTATTAGGGAACGATTTGGAGACATCAGCTTGGTCAGATGTGGAGTTGGAGGCCCATGCAGCAATGCTGGGCATCCCAGGGCATATTTTTGCTTTGACAAGGGCTCAGGCCAAAAAGCAAAAAGGACAGGGAAGCTTGGATCCTGGAACAATGGACCAAGTGCTCCCTAAAGCTAGGGCTAGTAGAAGCAAACCACTTCCTACTATCCCTCCCTCTACAGTGGATTCTACTTCTGAGGAAGAAGAATTCCCTCCCTGTGCAGAACCTACACCAGAGGAGCTGGAAGCAGACACTGCTGAGCTTTTGGGTGAAGGGGGGCCTGCCAGAGAGGAGCTGAGTGTGGCACAGCAAACCTGTCCCACATTAGAGGGTCTCAGACAGCAAGCTGTCAAACAGGCTAATGGGGATGTCAGTGACTCACACAGAGTTTACTGGGAGGACAACCTCTTGTACACTGAGCAAAGGGATCCTAAACCTGGAGCTGCCAGGAGATTAGTGATTCCTCAGGAGTACAGAAAGTTCCTCCTAACACTGGCACATGACATTCCCTTAGCTGGACACCTGGGTCAAATGAAAACTTGGGACAGATTGGTACCACTGTTTCATTGGCCTAGGATGTCTGAGGACACAAAAGATTTTTGTAAGTCCTGTGAAACCTGTCAAGCCAGTGGCAAGACAGGTGGCACTCCAAAGGCACCCCTTATCCCACTGCCTGTGGTTGGGGTTCCCTTTGAAAGGGTAGGGGTTGACATAGTTGGCCCCCTTGACCCTCCTACTGCTTCAGGCAATAGGTTTATCTTGGTGGTAGTGGACCATGCCACAAGATATCCTGAAGCTATTCCTTTAAGGACCACTACAGCTCCTGCAGTGGCAAAGGCCCTCCTGGGAATATTTTCCAGGGTGGGCTTCCCAAAGGAAGTAGTATCAGACAGAGGAAGCAATTTCATGTCTGCATACTTAAAGGCCATGTGGAAGGAGTGTGGTGTAACTTACAAGTTCACAACACCCTATCATCCACAAACAAATGGACTGGTGGAGAGATTTAATAAAACTCTCAAAGGCATGATTATGGGACTCCCTGAAAAACTCCGCAGGAGATGGGATATCCTTCTACCATGCCTCCTTTTTGCCTACAGGGAGGTACCCCAGAAAGGAGTGGGCTTCAGCCCCTTTGAACTTCTTTTTGGACACCCTGTTAGGGGTCCACTCACACTTGTAAAGGAGGGTTGGGAACAACCTTTAAAAGCTCCTAAGCAGGATATTGTGGACTATGTACTTGGCCTCAGATCAAGGATGGCTGAGTACATGAAAAAGGCCAGTAAAAACCTTCAGGCCAGCCAAGAGCTCCAGAAGCAATGGCATGATCAGAAGGCTGTTTTGGTTCAGTACCAACCAGGGCAGAAAGTGTGGGTCTTGGAGCCTGTGGCCCCAAGAGCACTCCAAGATAAATGGAGTGGTCCACACACAATTGTTGAAAAGAAGGGTGAAGTCACCTACTTGGTTGACTTAGGCACTGCCAGGAGTCCCCTTAGGGTGCTCCATGTCAACCGCCTGAAACCCTACTATGACAGGGCTGATCTCACCCTGCTCATGGCAACAGATGAGGGACAGGAAGAAGACAGTGATCCTCTACCTGATCTCTTCTCTTCCACAGAACAAGATGCTCTTGTGGAAGGGGTAGTTTTGGCTGATTGTCTTACTGCTGAGCAGAAAGATAATTGCATAAATCTCCTAGGACAATTTTCAGAACTCTTCTCCATTGTGCCAGGCACCACTTCTTGGTGTGAGCACACTATAGATACTGGAGACAGTTTACCTGTCAAAAGTAAGATCTATAGGCAGCCTGACCATGTCAGGGACTGCATAAAGCAAGAAGTTCAGAAGATGTTGGAACTAGGAGTGGTTGAGCACTCTGACAGTCCATGGGCTTCTCCTGTGGTACTGGTACCAAAACCCAATTCTAAAGATGGAAAGAAGGAAATGAGGTTTTGTGTAGACTATAGAGGTCTCAACTTGGTAACCAAAACAGATGCTCACCCTATACCCAGGGCAGATGAGCTAATAGATACACTGGCATCCGCCAAGTATCTAAGCACTTTTGATTTGACTGCAGGGTATTGGCAGATCAAAATGTCAGAAGATGCTAAACCTAAGACTGCATTTTCTACCATTGGAGGACATTACCAGTTTACTGTAATGCCTTTTGGTTTGAAAAATGCACCTGCCACTTTTCAGAGGTTGGTGAACACAGTCCTGCAAGGGCTGGAAGCTTTCAGTGCAGCATATTTGGATGATATAGCTGTCTTTAGCTCCAGCTGGGATGATCACCTGGTCCACCTTTGGAAAGTTTTGGAGGCCCTGCAAAAGGCAGGCCTCACTATCAAGGCTTCAAAGTGCCAGATAGGGCAGGGTAAAGTGGTTTATCTGGGACACCTTGTTGGTGGGGAACAGATTGCACCACTTCAGGGGAAAATCCAAACTATTATTGATTGGATTCCCCCTACCACTCAGACTCAGGTGAGAGCCTTCCTAGGCCTCACTGGGTATTACAGGAGGTTCATTAAGAACTATGGCTCCATTGCAGCCCCTCTTAATGACCTCACATCCAAGAAAATGCCTAAAAAGGTATTATGGACAGCAAACTGTCAGAAAGCTTTTGAGGAGCTGAAGCAGGCCATGTGCTCTGCACCTGTCCTGAAAAGCCCTTGTTACTCTAAAAAATTCTATGTCCAAACTGATGCATCTGAATTAGGAGTAGGGGCAGTCCTATCACAACTTAATTCTGAGGGCCAGGATCAACCTGTTGCTTTTATTAGTAGAAGGTTGACCCCTAGAGAAAAGCGTTGGTCTGCCATTGAGAGGGAGGCCTTTGCTGTGGTCTGGGCTCTGAAGAAGTTGAGGCCATACCTGTTTGGCACTCACTTCATTGTTCAGACAGACCACAAACCTCTACTTTGGCTAAAACAAATGAAAGGTGAAAATCCTAAATTGTTGAGGTGGTCCATATCCCTACAGGGAATGGACTATACAGTGGAACATAGACCTGGGAGTAGCCACTCCAATGCAGATGGACTCTCCAGATATTTCCACTTAGACAATGAAGACTCATCAGGTAATGGCTAGTCTTATTGTCCTTCGTTTGGGGGGGGGTTGTGTAGGAAAGTACCATCTTGCCTGGCATGTTACCCCCATTTTTCACTGTATATATGTTGTTTTAGTTGTATGTGTCACTGGGACCCTGGTAACCCAGGGCCCCAGTGCTCATAAGTGTGCCTGTATGTGTTACCTGTGTAGTGACTAACTGTCTCACTGAGGCTCTGCTAATCAGAACCTCAGTGGTTATGCTCTCTCATTTCTTTCCAAATTGTCACTGACAGGCTAGTGACCATTTTTACCAATTTACATTGGCTTACTGGAACACCCTTATAATCCCCTAGTATATGGTACTGAGGTACCCAGGGTATTGGGGTTCCAGGAGATCCCTATGGGCTGCAGCATTTCTTTTGCCACCCATAGGGAGCTCTGACAATTCTTACACAGGCCTGCCACTGCAGCCTGAGTGAAATAACGTCCACGTTATTTCACAGCCATTTTACACTGCACTTAAGTAACTTATAAGTCACCTATATGTCTAACCTTTACCTGGTAAAGGTTAGGTGCAAAGTTACTTAGTGTGAGGGCACCCTGGCACTAGCCAAGGTGCCCCCACATTGTTCAGAGCCAATTCACTGAACTTTGTGAGTGCGGGGACACCATTACACGCGTGCACTACATATAGGTCACTACCTATATGTAGCTTCACCATGGTAACTCCGAATATGGCCATGTAACATGTCTATGATCATGGAATTGCCCCCTCTATGCCATCCTGGCATTGTTGGGACAATTCCATGATCCCAGTGGTCTGTAGCACAGACCCTGGTACTGCCAGACTGCCCTTCCTGGGGTTTCTCTGCAGCTGCTGCTGCTGCCAACCCCTCAGACAGGCAGCTGCCCTCCTGGGGTCCAGCCAGGCCTGGCCCAGGATGGCAGAACAAAGAACTTCCTCTGAGAGAGGGTGTGACACCCTCTCCCTTTGGAAAATGGTGTGAAGGCAGGGGAGGAGTAGCCTCCCCCAGCCTCTGGAAATGCTTTGTTGGGCACAGAGGTGCCCAATTCTGCATAAGCCAGTCTACACCGGTTCAGGGACCCCTTAGCCCCTGCTCTGGCGCGAAACTGGACAAAGGAAAGGGGAGTGACCACTCCCCTGACCTGCACCTCCCCTGGGAGGTGTCCAGAGCTCCTCCAGTGTGCTCCAGACCTCTGCCATCTTGGAAACAGAGGTGCTGCTGGCACACTGGACTGCTCTGAGTGGCCAGTGCCACCAGGTGACGTCAGAGACTCCTTGTGATAGGCTCCTTCAGGTGTTAGTAGCCTTTCCTCTCTCCTAGGTAGCCAAACCCTCTTTTCTGGCTATTTAGGGTCTCTGTCTCTGGGGAAACTTTAGATAACGAATGCATGAGCTCAGCCGAGTTCCTCTGCATCTCCCTCTTCACCTTCTGATAAGGAATCGACCGCTGACCGCGCTGGAAGCCTGCAAACCTGCAACATAGTAGCAAAGACGACTACTGCAACTCTGTAACGCTGATCCTGCCGCCTTCTCGACTGTTTTCCTGCTTGTGCATGCTGTGGGGGTAGTCTGCCTCCTCTCTGCACCAGAAGCTCCGAAGAAATCTCCCGTGGGTCGACGGAATCTTCCCCCTGCAACCGCAGGCACCAAAAAGCTGCATCTCCGGTCCCTTGGGTCCCCTCTCAGCACGACGAGCGAGGTCCCTCGAATCCAGCGACACCGTCCAAGTGACCCCCACAGTCCAGTGACTCTTCAGCCCAAGTTTGGTGGAGGTAAGTCCTTGCCTCACCTCGCTGGGCTGCATTGCTGGGAACCGCGACTTTGCAAGCTTCTCCGGCCCCTGTGCACTTCCGGCGGAAATCCTGTGTGCACAGCCAAGCCTGGGTCCACGGCACTCTAACCTGCATTGCACGACTTTCTAAGTTGGTCTCCGGCGACGTGGGACTCCTTTGTGCAACTTCGGCGAGCACCGTTTCACGCATCCTCGTAGTGCCTGTTTCTGGCACTTCTCCGGGTGCTACCTGCTTCAGTGAGGGCTCTTTGTCTTGCTCGACGTCCCCTCTCTCTGCAGGTCCAATTTGCGACCTCCTGGTCCCTCCTGGGCCCCAGCAGCGTCCAAAATCGCCAAACGCACGATTTGCGTGTAGCAAGGCTTGTTGGCGTCCTTCCGGCGGGAAAACACTTCTGCACGACTCTCCAAGGCGTGGGGGATCCATCCTCCAAAGGGGAAGTCTCTAGCCCTTGTCGTTCCTGCAGTATTCACAGTTCTTCAGCCTAGTAAGAGCTTCTTTGCACCAACCGCTGGCATTTCTTGGGCATCTGCCCATCTCCGAGCTGCTTGTAACTTTTGGACTTGGTCCCCTTGTTCCACAGGTACCCTCAGTCAGGAATCCATCGTTGTTGCATTGCTGATTTGTGTTTTCCTTGCATTTTCCCTCTAACACGACTATTTTGTCCTTAGGGGAACTTTGGTGCACTTTGCACTCACTTTTCACGGTCTTGGGGAGGGTTATTTTTCTAACTCTCACTATTTTCTGATAGTCCCAGCGACCCTCTACAAGGTCACATAGGTTTGGGGTCCATTCGTGGTTCACATTCCACTTTTGGAGTATATGGTTTGTGTTGCCCCTATCCCTATGTTTCCCCATTGCATCCTATTGTAACTATACATTGTTTGCACTGTTTTCTAAGACTATACTGCATATTTTTGCTATTGTGTATATATATCTTGTGTATATTTCCTATCCTCTCACTGAGGGTACACTCTAAGATACTTTGGCATATTGTCATAAAAATAAAGTACCTTTATTTTTAGTATAACTGTGTATTGTGTTTTCTTATGATATTGTGCATATGACACTAGGTGGTACTGTAGTAGCTTCACACGTCTCCTAGTTCAGCCTGAGCTGCTTTGCTAAGCTACCATTATCTATCAGCCTAAGCTGCTAGACACCCTATACACTAATAAGGGATAACTGGGCCTGGTGCAAGGTGCAAGTACCCCTTGGTACTCACTACAAGCCAGTCCAGCCTCCTACAACTACTGATGCAATTGTCCAGCAGTCAGGAGCAGTATTGTTGCAATGTGATGCTTAGTCTAACAGTATATTGATGTTTATGATCTGGCGTCTATCTATTCCTCTAAGAGTGAGTAGCCATGGCAATCCATTGGGTGTCAAGGAAGTTGAGAAAGTTCTGTTGGGAAGTACTTTCACAATATAAATCAATCGCAATCAATTGAAGGAAGTTTTCAGTAAAAGGGAATTGGTAGTCTTGTGTAGAATTGCCAATGGATTATTTGCTTACAGATATTTACTTTTGATGTGGAGTATATTCCAGGTGCAAAAACCACAATGCTGATTGCTTAATAAGATTAGTGTTTAGAGAGGCTGATAAAAAAAGATGACAACAACAAAGATATACGTCATGGATTTTAAGATGTGTGAGATATCAGGTGGGATTATTATTGAAAAAAAGGTGAAGAAAAATAGTAACCACAGAAAATGTTTTGCAAGAAGTAGTCAGGCATATTTGAGAAGGTTGATAACGTAAAGTGGCATGCAGGGAGAGTTGTAGAAAGGTTTGGGGTATTAAAGGTGGTCGAACAGAAAGAGACAGGTTAGTCTTTGGGGATTAACCAGTTTTCTTGATGACAGAGATGTGTGTAAGGAGTGGTGTTAAGACAACAGTTATGATAGGATTTTTAAGAGACTTTTGGATAGAGGGGGACACAGAGCACCTTGCTGACTAATGGTTTGCAGCTTGTGTAAAATGAGATGGCGAAGTTCTTGAAGAAATTGTACATAAGTGTACCCTCTACTGTCCCAAGGCAAATGCAATAACAGAATGGCTGAACAGGGTGTTAAGAGACCATTCAGACTGGCAAGTATGATTTAAGGATTGGATAGAAGAAGTATATACGTGTTTGAAGTGTATAGCTTTACCCCACCACCAGGAGACTGCCATTAAAACTATTCTGGAGTTGGAGGTTGGATAACCAATACATTAGTATCCCCTGTTTGTGTGAACCAGATGGAGACAAATTTGGGTTTGTAAATGAGGGCTGATGAAGAAAGGAGGAAAAGGTACAGTGGATGTGCAAGCACATAAGTGGTCTGATAAAAAGACAACACTTATGACTGTTTTAGCTGAAACCCTTGATGTAGTAACAAGGGAAGAAAGTTCTGCAAACCTATTATAGCGATTATGTTGTTTCACTTGCAATGAAAGCAGCAACCTATGATTTGGAATGTAAATGGGTGGTGGTAAAAATCAGTTGATGTGACGAGGGAAAGAGTATAAAAACATGTTAAGACCGGAGAATCTGTGGCGGTGGATGATTCAGTGTGAAGAAGCAACAGGAAGGTAAAGTTACTGGAGTATTTGCTTTATTGTAAGAAATAGTGATGTTTTATCTATTGCATCCTCTGCTTGCCTATTTCTTTCTGCAACATTTGTAGTGCTGTATGTGTAGTTTGTATTCATAATACATTTATGTACATAAGTTTATCTTTTTCTTTTTTAAGACGCGAGGTGTGTGGGATGCTGTCTAATTGAGCCAGTGGAGGGACTGCTTTATAGATGGCCAAGGCGATTAGTAGTTTGCTTCTACTGTGTTTACTACTCAGTTTCGAACAGTGAATTAGTTTGTTGTATGACCTAATTGAAAAGGGAAAGAAGAAGTTGCAGATCATTGAACTGTCTAGACTACAGACCAGCACATCCACTGTCCCTCTGAGTACATCGAAGGCTGATGGGGCAGGACAGGAAGAGAGTCATCCTTAGAGGTCTGTTTGTGACCCGAGCCAGTAAAGGAGATCTTTCATCCCTACATGAACAGCTGGGAGTGACAAGCTCCATGTTAACTTGTTTAAAATGAACTGATGTACTGGTATGTGATGGTATGGACAAGGTTTCGACACTGCAGGCAGGTTCTGGCCAGCTGGTCTGCAAGCTCCCGTGTTTTCCAGGTGACTCAGTTTCTAAATACAGCCTAGATGCAGCCCTCAACCTGCTGGCACTAGCTCTGCTTCACCCCACACTGAGAATTCCCCTTGGACGGAAAATACCTCCCATCAAAGACCATATTTAAACTGTGCAAAAGCAATTTACTATACAAAAGGACCACAGTCATACAAAACTTTATTAAAATAAAAATAATCAACACTTATTGCAGCCTAAATCCACATTTGAATGCCTTTAGATGCTGATGTTAGGGGAGATACCTGTAAACTCATTTCCACTACCCAGACATGAAGGGTTATTTCCACTGCCCAGTGAAACCCTGCACATGAAAATTCACACTATGATCTGTTTAATGAATAATTCTTTCATCACCCACCTAGAATATTCATCAGCTCTGCCCAGCATGTGCATCAACACCATGTCTTGTTCTTCTGAGCTCATCCTGCTCAGGCAGCCTTTGTTCTTGTCTCGTGGTATGTAGATAGTCTCTATTTCACTAACGATGGAGCCTTGTTTGTTGCCGTCCTCCATGCCCCAGGCAGGCGCGCATGCTGCCTGGACTGTGAACCTTCCTGCGGTGGTGTAGAGCTTCTCAAAGTCCAGCTGCTGCTTCACCAAGCGTCCATAACGATCCAGGTTCTCAGACACCTGCCACAAGGTGGAACAAATAGGAAACAGGAGTCAAATGATATGTAGACCTGGGCCTCCGCCAATCTTCAGAAGAAATACCCAAATGTAACAATGTGACCCAAAGGACCTGTCGGAGGCAGGGTCTGCAGGTGAGTGTAGATATACGGCTTCAATCTCTGATCCTAAGCTTACTGAGGGTATCAATGTATAGGGCTCTCTCATGAGTGCAGCGTAAGGGAAGATAGTGAGAATGTGTCATGCCCGTGCTTTAGAGGCTTGTTGATAGTGCTGTACCTCCAGCACAGTAAGAGCCTCATTTCTCAGGTGCATCAACCATTCATTACAGCCAGACTTAAATGCTTGAAGACACTACCCTGGAATATTATCATTTTAGCACTTTAACCCAGACCTGGGACATCTGAAGACTTAGCCACATGTTCCCCAATCCAAGGAGTCTAGGGCCACTCAGGGATCGCGGACTAAAGGAACAGGGATGATATACATGTCTGGTTGCTCTAGATCTATAGAGACTGGTAGGATGTGCTCTCTAGGCTGACAGAACAAGCCTCCCAAGGAAGAAATACAAAATTAAACTTTAGGGGGTACAAGAAGAAACAAGGACATAGGTAATAGGACATTTTGGCTAGGTCAACAGTAGAGGACAGGAGAGGAGGGGACTGGGTCAACAGAAGACATAGCGGGGGCTAGGTCAACAAAACGACCTGATAGCAGGGGTGCTAGGCCAACAGAAGATGACAGGAGAGGTGTGACTGGGTCAACAGAAGATGACAGGAGAGGGGGACTGGGTCAAAAGAAAATTATAGGAGAGAGGGGGCTGAGTCAACAGAGGACACAGCAGGAAAGAACTTCTGGGTCAACAAAAGAGGTGATGGGAAAGGTGTATTAGGTGAACAGAAGATGACAGAGCCTGGGTCAACAAAAGGGGTGAAGAAAGAGGGTGGCTAGGTCAACAAGATGACATGAGAGGGAGGTTAGCCCCCCCAAACTCCTCTTACAGAAAGGTTTCTCATCCCTGGAATCAGAAGATCTAATGGGTATATATAGAAGATGACAGGGGCATCTAAATCTTACCTAAACTACATAAAACAATTGATCTAAATGTGTGGTGGTAGAGAGGATTAATTCAGTAGAAAGTCTGGTTGACACCAAAGTCCAAAGATGTGTGGCACTCCACACAGGGGCACAGTGCTTCTGTTTAGGCACCAGAGTCCCCAACAAAAGACTGGCTTACATACATACATCTGAAAGAAGGATGTGGTGCTTCTATAAGCTGGGAGCACCTTCCCTTCTCCCAGGCTCAATCACACCCTGACATCAGAAGGGCCAAGTGCTCTGTCTGCAGGAGACTCTGAAGCACTATAACTCATACAGTGACGTGGAGGAACATTGGCTAGAAGTGTTCGGGAGATGGTGAGACCACAAAGTCCACTAAAGGGATAGTTAATTACACACTGACATGGAAGCAACTGGTCAAAGACTTAAAACTCTAAGAACACAACCCAATCATGTTCCCAAGAAGATGGATCCATAGTATTAAACAATTTTTGAAGTTACATTACCTCCTTGTGAACCCTCAGTTTGAAATCTTCAGCCGCCTTTGTGATATCTTGGTCTGCCTGGATCCCTTTGGCCAGTGTCAGAGCGTGGTAGAGGGAGCTCCCCACCTCAGACTGGTCTGGAATCACTGACCCATCAGCAGCTACCAAGCTGAATTGTCCCTTGTATAAAGCTTCTTTTCCTATTACACGATTCTTGACTTTATCTGTCCAACTTGATCCACTGGAAAAATATAAACACATTAGACCATTTGTAGAAAAATAGCTGTGAGTAGTATAATCCTGGCTGATCTGTCTCCATACGTATAGATGCATGTGACCGTGGCCCACACTTAGTGCATGGGAATCAGCCCCGCAGAAAGTGTATCCAGAAGTGATAAGGCCAGGTTTCATTAGAATGACTAGCTTCTCTTCTGTGTGCCTCCTCTCCTTATTACCCCACACATGACTTCAGGTGATCACTGGGTACTGATGCTGTGGTGTATAATGTTAATAACCCCCAATGTCCTTTGCCCCATTTATGATAAAGGCTCAGAATGTGGATGTTTTCTGGATTGATGACAAAAGTGTGGTCACCTGAAGTCACCTTGATGAGGCAAAGCTGTGAAACGTAAAGCGATTCCTGTAGACATAATAAAATGGGCTCTCAGATGTCTTCCTCATTCTGCCAGGGAGCGTCAAATATCTACTTCTAACATTAGCAGCAGTATGTCCGTTGATTCAGTCCAAGATGCTCTACTTTCGCTTTCAGCCTGTTCTTCAGGAAATACTTTGACTGCCACAGCTCCTCTTCTGACAAAATGGCGTTCAGGAGTGCATGACTTTTACATTGGACACAAAACACTAACGCTGTATTTGCTAATTAGAACTCTGAAAGCGAAAGTAGAGCATCCCCTTTCTGCATCTGTTTACTCAGCCTACCCATCTTCTTAGTCACTTTAGTAACTTCTTGGTAGAAAATAATTAGTTTATTCACTGACAAAACCAAAGATTAAACTGAGGTTAGTTAGGTGTTGAAGTATAAACCAACGTTTAAAAAAAAGAAAAAAATCACTAGTCAGAGTTTACTGCGAAAACTAACTTGTGCCCCACAGAGCCTTGCTCAACGAAGCATCCAGACTCACTCTCAGCCTCTCATCCTGCACACCACCTCACACCTCGGATACAGGAACATGACAGGACAGCATTCAAATATGCCCAGAGATGCTACCACCGTATGATCTAGACCACCAACCGCAACCCTCTGGCAGACTTCATTGATCCCAGCACCAATGAAAGCATAGAAATCACCTCACCAGCGACCACCTCCAACTCGATCCCTCCTCACAAGATCTCAGTAACAATCTCTCTGAATGCTACAGCAGCAAAATCACCGCCATTTACAGCAACTTCAACCTGCAGCCAGACCCGGAAGACCCCAAACACCTCCTGATCTTATCCAAAGGACCAATACTAACCACATGGCACTCCAGAAGAAACCGCTCACAATGGAGTCCATCCACTCCACGACCCTGTCAGGCCTCGCAATCTATCAGCGCCGTGTTCACACCGTTTCTGAAAAAACCATTTCTTCTGCAACCTTCGCAGATGCAGGAAAACACAACTGTCCTCTTATTGCGTAAGAAACCATCAGCGGACCCTGCAATGCTCACCATCTACAGACTGATCTACTTGCTACCTTTCCCAGCCAAGGTCTTGGAGAAAATCTTCAACAGACACCTTGCCGAATACCTCAATGACCACCAACTCACTGACACCATTCTGTCTGGTTTCAGACCCACCACAGCACCAAACCTGTCCTCACTATCGCTACAGATGACATCTGCGTAACTCCAGACAGAAGAGACACGGCTGCCCTCATCCTCCTGGAACTTTTGGTATCATTTGTTATGGACTCCCAACCAATCGTCATCCCACACCTGCATGCCATCGGAATCCAAGGACATGCATTGGCCATCTATGGAGTTCCTTAAGGATTCTTCTGGAGCTGGACCCTTTTCAACACATACATGATCCCTCCAGTTAGTATCATCTGCTCTTAAAACGTCAACATCCTCTCCTACCCTGACATCACGCAACTCATTCCCTCCTTCACGGACCAGACACCCAGTACCCAGATCAAGTTTAATGACAACGTGACTGAAATCGCCCTCTGAAAGAAGACCAAGACCCAGAGTTACAAAATCCTCACTCAAAGCAGTGCAGCACTCAAAGTTGCTGTCCTGTGTTGCATGGTTGCATGAGATGGAAAGGCAGCGGCATATCTTCCAAGAACCTCAGGATCATCATCCACAGCAAACTTGACATGACTGCCCAAGTCAGCGCCATCACTGGCTCATGCTAACATAACCTGAAGATACTGAGGACGATTTTCAAATGGCTTCCAGCCAGCACCCAAATATCATCATACATGCCTCATCACAAGGAAAATGAACCACTAGAACACCCTCGATCCGGGGATCAGCAAAATAGTCACTTGGTTGCAAAAAACAGGCTGTCAGGAGGACAGGAGCTGTCTATGGGCCATCCCAAACTGATTTATGATCTATGACACTTGCCACAGTCTCCTTTTGAGAACTTGTTGTATGAAATGTGAACACAGACATATGAATGAATAAACAGCAGATGCTTGGCACCTTACCTTTCATCCCCGTCCTTTACTTTCTGTAGCTGGAGGGTGATGACACCAGCTGAGGAGTCTTTGCCTGGGTAGATCTCCGTGGAGATGTTCTTCTGATTCTCATCCACCATAATGACCTTGATACCTTTCCCCTCCAGAAGGTCACTCTTGGTGAGGACGTTCAAGTCCAGCTCTGTGGCCGGACTGCTTCTGTCCTCCATTTTCTTCACATAGTCATTCACCTCCTTCTGCTCGGCCTCTGTTAGTTTAAGTTTTTCTCCATTAACTTGTGTCTTCTTCATTTTCCTTTTGTGCTTTTGTTCAATGAAGAACCGCTCAGTCTTGTTTCTCCCCAGGATATTGTCAATGGTTTTCCCAACATGCTGATTCATTTCTTTGCGGATAGGATTGTTTACCAAAGTTGTTAATCGATTGGTAAATATGCTAAGAAATTCATCATTTAATAACTCAGCTACCGTATCTAATAATTCAGTTTTCACTGTCTGTACATCAGGGAAATTGTGACGTCCATCTTCCTCATATTCAGCTGCAGATGAAACCTCACCACACCTCTGAACCATAAAAGGGATGACTCTTGTTTCAATTATGTCTTGAGTTGGGGCAGAATTTATCATCTGCACAAACTCAACAGTGCTTTTACCAATCTCAACACTGAGCTTAAAGCCTTTCTGGATGGCTCCTTTCACCTTAGCTTTCTCCATAATTTCAAGGATGCCACTTTCCATGGTCTGGAGATAAGTAAACACTTTACTCACGGTGTCGTAGTCACCGGTAACATCAGCCACTGCAGATTGACAAACCTCTGCCATTATATTCTTCATGATCTCTCTATGGGCTGCTCTCACCTGAAAGGTGGTCGGGGTTTCCGTCAGAAGAGCTTTTTCTGGAACTCCGTTGACTATCACAAACTTGATCATCATCTCATTCAAAGATTGATCTCCCTTGACTGATTTTGTGATCATGTCTTTGAATGCTTTCTCAAAGATACCTTTGAAGGCGGCTTCGAGCCCTTTGTCCATGCCGTATTCCAGGCCTTTTAGTGCCCCTTGCTTGGCGATCTCTTGACCAGCATACTTTGCTGCATGCACAAAATTTTTTTTTAAGGCAGAATTTGAGGCAAGGGTCTTGATGGACCTTGTTAGAGACTCTTTGGTCACAGCCGAGGCTGTTGATTTTGCTGAAGAAGTAATTGCAGAAATTAGAGCTTTCCCTGAACGAATTATATCATCAGCAACAGATGCAAAGGTTTTGGCTCCGGTTATCAGGCTTTTTGCAACTTTGATGACAGTTTCAGATATTTTTTTTATAGTGCTAAATCCTGCAGTTACCAGGGATAGCCCAATACTTATAGCTTTTGATATGGCCCATTCTGCCCAGTCAAAGGTGCCTTTTATCATCCCTTCGATTCCAGATATCATGTCCGAGACACCCTCAGAAATCAGACCCATGCCGATTTGACTAGCTGTTCCTAATGTGAGAACGCACACAAGAATCCCAGCAAGGACCTGCAAAGCTCCAAGGATAAAGCAAATGAGAGCATCAATGCAGAATTCTGGCTTCTTCTCAACTTCAAACACAAAAGAAAGGCCATAGTCATACAGCACAGTCATCTCATCATTGGTTATAAGGCCATGATCCGTTGACAATGAGAAAACAGCCTGGTCCTTGGTTATAGCATTACTTTTGCTGTTTTGAAGCTCAGTTAACTTTTCTACAGACTTGTCAATGTAATCGATCCAGGACTTGAACAGGCTCTTGCGGGTCTGCATTTGTTTTGTAAAGTTGGGATCATCCTTGTTGTGAGGTTCAAACTTTGCTATGCAGGACATCTGGCAATAAACTGTGGCATTGGACACCTCGGATACATAAACATCGATAATTTTCTTGGATTCTTTCAAGAGATCCACTGCCTTCTGCATGTATCCGTCCTGTCCCAGATTGATTGTAATGTAGGCTTGATTATAGAGTGAGACAGCACGGTACACCCGATCAGTATTCTCTGCTTTCTGCCAGAATGATAGTGCTCCATAATCCGATGCTTTGTTCTGAGTGTGGAGATACATGCGATCCATAGCTTGTTTGATGAAGTCGTAGAAGTTATCTGATTCCCCTCGTAGGAGGCTGTCTGACCTCTTCTGGATCACTTGGTCAAGGTCTTTCTTGAGTTCATTGATGTTTTTATGATCTTCAATGTCCTTCTCATGTAGTGTGAGCCAAAGGGCCCAGCTCTCCTTTAATGCATTGAGGGCTGGGCGGTAGTCTAGCTTTGTCTTGGAGTAATCAAAGGTGTCTTCACATATCACCAAATCAGAAGTCATATAGATATCTCGTTTTTCCTCCTTATTGTAATGACCTTGAAAAAGATTTAGATGTCCACAAAAGTTCTCAAAGAGTTCCTCCCGCATCTGTACTTCCAAGAGCTCATCGTTTTCCATGTCCGCAATTCGCTTCTTTTCATAATCTGCTCTGAGCTGTCTCATAACCTCAATGGGTTGGCCTTGGTACGATGGTGACAGGTCATTGTGATTCAATATCATCTGGACCATCCCAGGGTTTCCTTTACGAGAGGTTCGACCAAATATTTGTTTTTCGACTCTCATGTTTGTGGGGAAGTGGGTGAGAATTACAAAGAGTCCGCCACTTTCATTGACATCTTTAGTGATTTTAACATCAGTGCCCCTTCCACCGAGGTTTGTGGCAATGATAACATCTCCTGCATCAAAGGTCCTCTTCTCAATATTGTGTTTATCACTTCTGGTGTACAAGGTTATTTTGTCTGGATTGGACACCTTTAATTCTATCAGGTCTTTTTGCAGCCTTTCAGATGTTTTCACATCTTCACAAACAACTAAAGCCGCTTGGCCTTTACCCCACTGATTTGGACTTGTGCGCTCCTTCACATGTTCACAAATACTTTTGATCCATGCGTCGCGCCCTCCTTTGACCTGGAGAATAGGTAGCTCAGTCTTCTTGGTGTAGCGATGAGTAGGCATGATGTAACTAGACACCTTGTAGTGTTTTTTAAGGAATTCAACATCTGCCTCATCTCCTAGGGTTCCAGAGACCCCAAACATGCCTGTGCCTTTAGTATATCGTTTAAGGAAATGGAAATTTGACATGAAGTTGGTGACATTCGACAGTGGAGATATTGCCAGTTGATGCTTCAACTCCAGGAACTGCTGTAAGCCGTCACCCCAGCGCTTATTCTTCTCAAGCACACCAGTGGCTTTGAAGTCCACTGGGATGATGGTGTGGTATTCATGTATGGGTGTGGTGGTCTTCACTTGTCCTGCGTCTGTTGCTGATTCTATCATGTACGCCCGATCCTTCTCCATTACGAGGGCCTTCAATGCATTTTCCACCAAGACCTTCATTCGGTTCTTGGTATATTCCTTCAGGTAGGCTGGCAGGAGAATAAAGTTCTCATCACTGCTCTCTTGTTTATCTAGTGGCTGAATGGTGTCTGAGTAGCGGATTCTGGATTCCAGTTCAGTCACCGCTCCTTCCACCAAAGCCCTTTCGCTCATCAACTCACAGGCACGGCCATTTTCCAGGAGAAGAATTTGAACCTTGTCATGATCAGGTGTGGACTTCTTCTCTGATGAGGAGCTATCCAATGATGTATTGATCTCAAATTCAGAGGCTTTACCTTCCTTTATCTCATAATATTCAAAAACAACTGCGTCTTCAAAGACTTTCTGAAATATGGACAATAGATCTCGCTGCTGTGCAGGCCCAAGTTTATCCATGAGTTCTTTGAGTGCAGAGTCTTTCGGCGCTTCAGTGATTGGCTGCTCAGACGTATCCAGAGTGGACTGAATCTGCTTCACATCCTCTTCAGTGAAGAACCCCAGCTGTAGTCCTGGCATGAGAATATCGAGGGGAGAAAAATGCTCTGATGTCTTCGGTCCCATGACAGCTGCTGCAGCAACTTTGTGAAAGTATTGTGATCCTGTTGCCCAAAGAATGCCATCAGTTTTGGCCTCCTGGATGCGTTGGCAAGTGCATATCTTCGCCCAGATGGCTGCCAGCAGTTGTTCTAAGTGCCGCATTCCTGTTGCGGCATGTGAAAGGTATGTGACTTGGACACCGCTGTCCAGGGTCATATAGTCTACCTCATCCACAATGGCCATGTCAAAAGTACGATCTCCTCTGGTTTTGTACTTTTCAAACTCTTGCCGCAGAATGTCAGCAGCAAAGTTCCCAACAGTACCGTACACAACATCAGCTGCATAAGCCTTTTTAATTAATTTGTCACTTTCTCTTGAATCAGTGCATTTATCTAACCCTGGAGGTGGCACAACACTACAAGACACATCAAACATCTGGTACAGTTTGATCCATTCCTCTTGATCACGTCGGGCAAGTACTGGTGAACTTGTGATAACATCAACCTTATTCCCACGAATGGCATGTACAAGAGCGAGCATGGCCACGATGGAGGATTTACCCTCTCCCGTGGCGATCTCCAAAAGACAACCACTGCATTCAGGGTCCTTAGAAATGAGAAGAGCTAATAGAGATGCAAGCTGGGTCATGCGTGGAAAATAGCCCTCAATCTTCTCTCCTGACTGCTTAACAATAGTCGTAGAGTCCTGAACAGCCACACACAAGCCAATCAATATTTTAGCCAGTGTCTCAATATCTGGATTTTCAAAGTCCATCGATCTGATCATGTCTATCCCTTCTGTCTTCATCTTTTCATCCAGATCTAGGGTTTGATATGCTGAAAGTTGATTGCCAACTTCGCTAAGCACTTGTTCGAGGATAGAAAGCACCTTTTCAGGATAATTGTACTTTCTCATTTCTGCTAGTATGGTTTTTAAATCCTTGTCCTTCTCGTTCTTTACATGTTGCTGTAGAAGCAGCATAGGATCCTGGTCCTTCAGTGATGCGATGGTGGTGTTTATATCAATCAGGTATGCCTGCACGCATTGGAGTATGGCTTCCACCTTCTCTTGTGGAACGCTGCACTCCTGCACCTTTAGAGTGAATCGAACTCCCTGAATTGGGGTCCAGATTCCACTGAATAACATATGTCCAAGAAGGTCTTGGCTAGTGCTGGAGAGCTTTGAAAAGACGACTCTTGATAGTTTCCCAGCCAAAGTCTTGTTTGCTTTGTAGAGTATGTCCAGGATACGGATAAGGCAGCTGGATTTACCATCCAGTTCCTCCTTATACTGCAGAAGGTTAATCATCTCTAATCCAGCATCGTTCAGTGTCACTTGGACTGTTGCCTGAAGGAGACTTAGGTGTTCAGTTAACGACAAGTTGTCATAATCAAAGGCCTTATCCAGACTTGCTTGGCCCCAGATGGGTATGTCCTTTTCCATGAAGTACTGAGCAATGAGCTGTTGCTGTAGTGCTTTCATCCGCTCACCAATGTCCTGGGGTCCCAGACCATCCTCTTCCTTCATGTTGATATCAAGTAGGAGCTGGTTAAATTTCTTCTCGGTCTCTTTCTCCTGAAATAAAGGTAAAGCGATAGGTTACTTTTGCATCTACAAATTCAGGATGCCATCAGAGAGCAAACCACCCCTCCCTGCATTGCGATAGATGGAACACTAACCATTACATGTTGACTGTTATTAAAACCCTAAGCAACAGTTTGTGATTCTCCTGTGGTCTGCACCAACACGTAGCCTATCGATCAATCCCGGGAAGAGCACTATCTTGTGTTTCACACTATCAATTCTTGGGTAATCAATTGCAAAGAGCATCATCTGGTGTTCTGCACCAACATGTAACCTTTGAATAAATCTCATTTCTACACAGAACGTTCTCTTTTACATACTGGAGTGCTTCAAGACTATCCTAGATGTTCCAGAGTACTCAGGGGATTATTTGCAAGTCTTTAAAAAATGATACCAAGCAGAAGTAATCGGATAAGAGAAGATTTCCAATTTTCTTTCTCTTGGTCCCCGGAGAATGAGGCCCATCTCATTGATCATAGACCACTTTTTTGACACTTCTACACTTGGTCCCCTTATTTCTCCCACTCTGAAGTCATGTTCCTCAGTTTCTTTCAAGCTAAAGAGAGGTTTGGGGTGACACGTAGGGTGCACTGTACCTCATGGTTTTCGATGCCACCAGCATCATCTTCCACGGCGTACTGCATGATGTGCGAGCGCTCTTGTAGGTTGGATCGCCCTCGCTGGTGGCTTCTTTGCTTTAACTTTTCTGATACTTTTGTCAACTTCTCCTCCAGGGATCTGCTTTCTCTCTCAATCTCTTCAGCAATCCGTTTCTCCCTTTCCAGACGTTCCTGTTGTCGCTTCTCCTCTTCCCGCTGCCTTCGTTCTTCTTCTCTCTGCCGTTCTTCTTCTCGCTGCCTTCTCTCTGCTTCTTCTCGCTGCCTTCTCTCTGCTTCTTCTCGCTGCCTTCTTTCTGCCTGCTCGCGTTCCCTGCCTCTCCGGTCTGCCTCCTGTTTCCCTTCAAAATGGAGTGAGAAAAAACACATGCTGAGGGTCTTATTGCAGTCAACGGATACATGAAATAGCCACAAAGTAGCATTTACTAACAGACATGTATTAGCATTTAATGATTCTGTAACCACTGCATGATTTATGAGTTTTCTTGAGCTAGAGCGTTATAAAATTGGCGGGAGGATCACAGCGCTGGCTACTACATTTACACCTCTTAAGGAGTAAAATGTTCACACCTTATAAAGTGAATGCATGTAGACTGCAGTATAAACATTGCCAGGTTTCTGCTTCCCTGAGGAACAACATGTTTATTTTTTGGGGATTTAATTTTAAAGAATGACTGTATTCTTGAAGTTTTACCTTTGTTTACTGCCATTGGATCCAATAGTTTAACGTACCCTAAAATTTTGTAGAGATTTTCTTAGGACTGGATACTGTCTGTATGGCACACAGTGTAAGAGTCGTTCACTGTTTGAGGCTGATTTAATTATTGGCGCACGGAGTTATTACTGTCACCATGTTGCAGTACTTTACCCCTGCCACAAAGAGGGTACTTAGGCCACTGTATTTACAGATGCCCACTGCCCCTGAGCACACCTCTAACCTTTCAAGGAGCTGCCGCCAAGGCGGTTCCTGGAAATGCATTGTAAGTTTGATGGACGGCTCCATCAACATGATGGAGCCATACATTAAAGTTACTACTTTTTTCCCGAAAATAAAATCCCAAAGAAGGATCCCCTTACCATGATGTGAGGGCCATTTAAACATTTCACTGCCCCTTACCACCACATTCTTCAATGTTGTGAAAAGGACTCTCAGCGAGACTGCTGGTTTAGGGGCAGCAGCACTTCTGCTTGTAGCCGACTGACTCACTCCTGCACCAGTTCCCAGCTGCCGACCCAACCCTCCCGGCTCAGTAGCAGCACCTCACCAACACTCATACAGTAAAGGTCATTTCTGCAGCATGGAACATGCACTCTCAATGAGACCTCTCACGGAAGTCGTAGTGAACGAATCTTACCTCTTTCTCTCCTGAGTAATACGTCTCTTACACAACATATAGGTAATAACGGAGATGCAGGAACGTTTACACTACATTTATTGAAAAGACTGCAATCTACGATAAAATGCATGAGCTTCAATGATTAAGATAATGAGCAACAACAAAATCAGAATTTGTGAAAATGAGAGTTGAGAATATGAAGCCCAATAACTTATTGCAATAAACAGGAAATATGCAATTCCTAATAAAAAGGCCTAATCCCTACCCTAAGCGAGAGCTTGGCATGAAAAACCTAATCTGCCAGTACAGTGATCACGCGAAGCACCCCCAAATCCTGTGGAGTCAGAAAGCTGTGGTCTGCTGCAGAGTAACCTGCAGTCTAGATGGCATCCTGGGTGGCATCCCCTCTAACGACCTTGGTCTCTCAAGGTGTTTCCATAAGGCACGTGTTATTGTTTGTGCAGGAATCCTGACGCGGGTATGTACCTAAACATCAAATTCTGTACGTGGCTTTGTGTCGGCAATTACATAACAAATACCTGACATGTTCCTGCTCTTGTTCTTGTCCACATACAGCAAAAGAACATGATGACAATACCCCACATACATGACTGATAATGACGCTTTCTCTGAATGACACTGATTAAGAAAACAAAAACATTTCTCTAAAATTTAAGCATCTGCATGCAGTGTTAAAAGGAATAATAAAACAAATGAAGTAAAACAGAGCATGATAAGTAGCACAAAGGTTACTAGGTGAAGAAGGCAACAGTCCAACAAGACTAATGCTAAGCTAATTCCTGTGCCCAGGAACTAAAAATGGACCCACAGTACTCCCCCAAGTGATAAAACAAGAGTGCTAGTCAATGTGTAGTGAGGATGGAAGAGCCCAAATCTAAACATGCTCTGAACTAAAACCCTAAAAGCAAAGTAAGTTAAAATCTAAGCTAAAATCATCCATAAGAGACAGGCCCTCATTTTGACTTCGATGGACGGAAAAGCCTGTCCGCCGAAGTCCTGATGGTGAGGTTGCCACCAGTGCGGCTGCCTCCCTGCCGGCTTCATTATGAGCAGAAAACAGCCCAGTGGGAAATGGCCTACAGCATTGTCTCAGGCTTATAATAGAGCCGCCAGCAATGCTGTAGGGCGTAGGATACACCAGCACCTGTTTGCAGACAGTGAAAATTGCGATGGGGCTTGCCAGTGGGGCCCCTGCACTGCCCAAGCCAAGTGCATGGGCAGTGCAGGGGCCCCCTGCACCTCATCCCTGCCAGCCATTTCATGGAGGTGCTACCACCATGGAACCGCTGGCGGAGAAAGGAGTCGTAATCCCCAAGGTAGCGCTGCTTGCAGTGCTGCCCTTGCCGATTAGGACCACCAGCACCGCTGGCTGACAAAAAGTGGTGGTGCTGGCGGTCCAACCATGGTGCTACCGCTGCAGTTGTAATGTGGTGGTCAGACCGCCACCACAACCCTGGCGGTTTATGGACTGCCAGGGTCGTAATGAGGGCTATAATGTCAAAAGTGACAAGCAAACCAGCCCAACAGACAGGCCAAATCAAAAAGGCAACTTGGTGCCACATTTTACATTTTCAAAAAGCCAATGGTTGAATTTAACAATAATTGTGATCCTGGAGAAGGTCACCAAAGTCATCAAAGGGCAGTGCGTCCAGGAAGGACTCCAGTTCGGAAGGTAGCAGATTAACCATAGTATTGGCAAAAGTATCCACAGAGCTGAAGTGTGCAGAGACTTCAGATGCACACTTCAGCTCTGTGGATACTTTTAGGCATCACCATTCATTGTGCCAGGTGGTGTTGGTGCCAAGAAGTTCACAAGTGGTGGCTCATAAGTTGCCTCACGAATCAACTGCAGTTTCACGGAGCATGACCGTGAATGTACCCTCATCGAGAACATTATTAGTTCCTAGTCCACAGGAGGTACAGGTTGTATGGAAAGACACACTATTAGTGTACATCTGACGAGGGACCAGGGGCAGTGGAAGACCTGCTTCACATACTATGAGACTGGTCGCAATGACAAAGGCCAATCATGCCCCAGCTTTTCCAGCAGGTGAGCTCCGAATACTGCATCATGCGATCACAACACAGCTGGGATAGTGTAGGAGGCTGGCCTGGTTTGTAGTGGGCACCAGAGGTACTTACACCTTGTACCAGGTCCAGGTATCCCTTATTAGTGAATTGTAGTCAGTGTCTAGCAGCCAGGCTGTCTAGGGGTAGCTGTAGCTGAGCAGCCAAGGCTGATGTAGGAGACATGCAAAGCTCTTGCAATACCACTGTAGTCACACAGTACTCACACACATGAAAGAAAATATTCAGTGTTACAAAAATAAAGGTACTTTATTTTTAGTGACACAATGCCAAAAATACCTTAGAGACTATACTCCCTTTGGAGGTAAGTAATAGATACAGAATATACACTATAATGCAGAAACAGCTGTACAAATGGTTAGAAAACAGTGAAGATTGCAGTAGGTTGCAATGGGCCAAGGGGGAATACAAACCATATACTAAAATAGTGGAATGTGAAAGTCGGTTTCGCACCTAGGCAATTGTAGTATGAGAGGGGCACTGGGAGTGTAAGAAAAAAACACAGGTAAGTAATAGAACCCACCCCAGAGAAAACAGGAGTAAATCACAGTAAGTTTCCTCAAACACACAAGAAGTTGTGATAGAAGATTATGCAAGAGCCAGAAGAGACTGCAAGACACCAATGATGGATTCCTGGACCAAAAGACCTGTGGAAGAAGGGGGACCAAGTACAAGAAGCTCTGAAGAGTCCAGGGAGAACAGGAGCCCTGCTAACCTGGATTAAGGTGCAAAAGAAGAACCACCGGTGAGAAGACAAAGTCAGTTATGCACCCAAAAAGACAGATGCGGGTTCCTGGTTGGTGCAGAAGATGACCCACGCTGGATCGATGATTACAGTCTGGTTTGCGTCGCTGGATTCTGCCAACAAGCCTTGGCACATTCAAAGATCGCAGTTAGCGAAAAATGGAGCTGCCCGGGACTAGGGGGACCTTGCGGGCTCTACCCATGAGGGGAAGATAGAGGCCACTCTCAGCAATGCAGCGAGCCCTCGGAAAACCAGGGAGCATGCACAAGAGTCCCACAGCATGGGGACAAAGAAGGTATAAATGGAGGCTCATGCAGCATGACACACAGGAATTCCACGCCGCTGGAGAACCACTCAGGAAGCTGTGCGTCACAGGATGGAGCGCTGGGGGCCTTAGCTGTGCTGGGCACAAAGACTGTCAGGGTCACTTCAGTCCACCACCTGTGTTGCTGGCTCCACACTCGTCGTCTGGAGAGGGGACCCACGCCATCGGTCATCACTGCAGAGAGGTGCCTGCGAAGCAGGGAAGTGACTCCGTCACTCCATGGGAGATTCCTTCGGTTCTTCTTGTGCAGGCTTAAGACAGACAGTCCTCGGAGGATGCACGGCCTGGAAACAGTTGCAGTTGCTGTCAGGAGCTGAAGATACAATGTTGCAGAAGTCATCTTGGCTTCTTTGTTGCAGTTTGTAGAGTTCCTAGAGGGTTCAGCTGCGGTTCCGTAGGTAAAAGATGAAGTAAAGGATGCAGAGGATTCCTGCTGGAGTCTTGCAATCAGAATCTGAGGAATCACCCAGGAGAGAGACCCTAAATTGCCCCGGAAGCGGGTTTGGCTAGCTACACAGGTAAGCACGTATCAGGGAAGGACTCTGGCGTCACCTGCTGGCACTGGCCAGTCAGATGCTCCCAGAGTGCCCCACCACCTTGGAATCCAAGATGGCAAAACTCAGGGTAACTATGGAGGCGCTCTGGGCACCACCCCTGGGGTGGTGATGGACAGAGGAGTGGTCACTCCCCTTTCCTTTGTCCAGTTTCGCACCAGCGCAGGGACTGAGGGTCTCTGAACCGGTGTAAGCTGGATTATTCAAGGAGGGCACCATGTGTGCCATTCAAAGCATTTCCAGAGGCTGCCCCTCCCATGCCTGTAACACCTATTTCCAAAGGGAGAGGCTGTAACACCCCTCTCCTAAAGAAAATGCCTCTGTATGGCTGACCAACGCTTCTCTTTAGGGTCAACCTTCTACTGATAAAAGCAACAGGTTGATCCTGGCCCTCTGAATTTCGTTGCGAGAGAACTGCCCCAATCCCTATCTCCGAAGCATCTGTCTGGATAATAAACCTCTTTGAATAGTTTGGGCTTTTCAGGACAGGTGCAGTACATACTCCTGAAGCACCTCAAAAGCTTTCTGACAGCTTTGAAGCATTGATAGTGAGGCCTGCCTTTTGCAGGGCCTCCATAAAGTTCCATAGGTGGACCAGGTGGTCATTCCAGGTGGAGCTGAATACAGCACTACCATCTATATATGCTGCACTGATAGTGGGCATGAGTAGGGATAAGTCTGCACTATCATAGTAGGGTTTCCGGACTCTATTAGAGGACTTCTGGGAGTGCCTAGATCCACTAAATAAGTGACCTCACCCTTTTTCTCCACTATCAGATGTGGGCTTCGTCATTTGTCCTGGAGTGCTCTTGGTGCCACAGGCTCCAGAACCCACACCTTCTGTCCTGTGTGGTACTCAGTTAAGACAGCCTTCTGATCATGCCATTGTTTTTATAACTCTTGTCTTTCTGTAGGTTTTTAGTGGCCTTTTTCATGTACTCAGTCATTCTTGATCTTAGGCCAAGTACATAATCCACAATGTCTTGTTTGGGGGGCTTAAAGGGTTGCTCCCACCCCTCCTTCACAAGTGCAAGTGGACCCCTAACAGGGTGAGCAAAAAGAAGTTCAAATAGGCTGTAGCCCACTCCCTTTTGGGGTACTTCCCTGTAGGCAAAAAAGAGGCAAGTCAATAGGATATCCCATCTCCTTCTGAGCTTTTCAAATAGTCCCATTGTTAGACCTGACAGCCTTAGGGTTGTCACCCCTAACTTTTTGCCTGCCTCCCTCCACTTTTTGGACACTGTTTTTTGTGGTTTTAGGACTCTGTGCACTTTACCACTGCTAACCATTGCTAAAGTGCATATACTCTCTCCCTTAAACATGGGGACATTGGTTCATACCCAATTGCTGTATTTAATCTACTTGTAAGTCCCCAGTAAAGTGCACTACATGTGCCCAGGGCCTATAGATTAAATGCTACTGGTGGACCTGCAGCACTGGTTGTGCCACCCACATAAGTAGCCCCTTAACCATGCCTCAGGCCTGCCATTCCAAGGCCTGTGTGCAGTTTCACTGCCTCTTCGACTTGGCATTTAAAAGTACTTGCCAAGCCCTGAACTCCCCTTTTTCTACATATAAATCACCCCTAAGGTAGCACCTAGGTAATCCCTAGGGCAGGGTGCTATGTCAATAAAAGGCAGGACGTGTACTTGTGTAGTTTACATGTTCTGGCAGCGTAAAACTCCTAAATTGCCTTTACTCTGCTGTGAGGCCTGCTCCTTTCATAGGCTAACATTAGGGCTCCCCTCATACACTGTTTGAATGGTAGATTCTGATCTGAAAGGAGTAGCGAGGTCATGTTTAGTATGGCCAGAATGGTAATACAAAATCCTGCTGACTGTTGAAGTAGGATTTAATATTACTATTTTAGAAATGCCACTTTTAGAAAGTGAGCATTTCTCTGCACTTAAATCCTTCTGTGCCTTACAATCCACGTCTGGCTAGGTTTAGTTAACAGCTCTCTTGTGCATTCACTCAGACAAACTCCAAACACAGGATGCTCAGTCACACTTGCACACATCTGCATACTGAATGGGTTTTCCTGGGCTGGGATGGTGGAGGGCCTGACACTTACATGTCAAAGGACAGTAGCCTGCCCTCACACAAAGGACTGCCACGCCCCTACTGGGACCCTGGCAGACAGCATGGAACTGAAAGGGGGCATTGTACACTTCTAAGTCAATCTTTGAAAGCTCACCCACTTCAAAGGCACATTTGGGTATTTAAACAGGTATTCTGCCCCTACCAACACAGACACTTCTGAACAAGAAACCTGCTGGTGAAGAATCCCTGAACCAGAACCTGAAACCTGCCAACAAGAACTGCCTGGGTGCCCAAAGGATTCACCTAAACTGCTTTTCTGAGAGGGACTGCCGCCTTGATGTAGCCCAGCTGCCTTGCTGCTCTCTGGCTGTGCTGAGAAGTACTCTCCAAGGGCTTGGATTGAGCTTGCCTCCTGCTCCCTGAAGTCTCAGGACCAAAAAGACTTCATTCCTGCAACAGAACTCCTTGTGCTGCGAAAATCGACGCACAGCCTGTGAAAAATTACGCACTGCCTGCATTGCGGTGAAAAATTCACTGCAAGCCGAACCGGAACGATGCAGCCTGACTTTGTGACTGAAGATCGACGCAGTGCCAGCATTGCAACAGGAACTTCAATGCACAGCCCACGTAATCAACGCATAGACGAGCCGAAACTACGCAGCCCGACTTCCTGGGAGGAATTGACACAGCGCCAGCCGTGCTGCAGAAATTTCCACGCAACGTCCACTGGATCGACCCTGCGCCTGTGACTTCGCTCTTCACGCCCAGGATTTCCACGCATCGTTCTGAGGGGTCCGAAAATCCCCCAACCTGAAGAGGATCCCAGTCTATACGCCAGAAATCGACGCAAAGCCTGCCCTGATTCAAAACTCAATGATGCATCATCTGTGTGCACCGGAAAAATCGATGCACATCTCCCCGTTTTCCACGCATCTCCTCCTCTGCAGTCCCTTGCAAAGATTTTGAACGCAAACCAGGAACTCTGTGCTTGCAAGAGACTCTTATTGCTTTTTAAAGACTAAAGACACTTTATATAATTGTTACAGTGAAATTTCAACATATATTTATTGATTCTTGATCGTTTTGACCTGCATCTTATCAGATAAATATTATATATTTTTCTAAACACTGTGCAGAGTATTTTTGTGGTGTTCTAATATGTTATTGCATGATTTATTGCACAAATACTTTACACATTGCCTTCTACATTATGCATGACTGCTCAATGCCAAGAGGGTGGGCTCAGGATAATGTGGATTGTGTCTGACTTACCCTGACTAGAGAGTGGGTCCTTGCTTGGACAGGGGGTAACCTGACTGCCAACCAAAGACCCCATTTCTAACACCCATGATCATACCTTTGAGAGTTTTATTAAACCTCTCAACCAATCCATTTGTCTGGGGGTGGTAAGGTGTGGTGAACTTATATGTTATACCACACTCTTTCCACATTGCCTTCAAGAATGCAGACATAATACTTCCTCTTTAGGGAAGCACTCCCTGAAAATATTCCCAGGAGAGCCTTTGCCACTGCATGAGCTGTAGTGGTCCTTAGAGTGATGGCTTCTGGATATCTAGGACTTCTGGATATCTAGTGGCATAGTCCACTACAACCACGATAAATCTTTTTCCAGAAGCAGAAAGAGGGTCAAGGGGGCCAACTATGTCAAACCCAACCCTCTCAAAGGGTACCCCAACCGGCAGTGGGATTAAGGGGGCCTTTGGGGTGCCACCAGTTTTACCACTGGCTTGGCAGGTGACACAAGAGCGACGGAACTCTTTTGTGTCCTCAGACATGTGAGGCTGGTGAAAGTGAGGGACTAGTCTGTCCCAGGTCTTGTTTTTCCCCAAATGTCCAGCAAGGGGAATGTCATGTGCTAGTGTGAGAAGAAACTCCCTATAATGGAAGGGAATGACCAGTCTCCTGATAGCTAAAGGTTTTGGGTCACTGGCCTCTGATTAAGGGAGATTATTTTCCCAATACACTTTGTGAGAGTCACTGACACCCCCTGCTTCTTGTTTGACAGCTTGCTGTCTCAAACCCTCTAGCGTGGGACAGGTCTGCTGTGCCACACTCAATTCCTCCCTGGCAGGCCCCCCTGCACCCAAAGGCTCAGCTGTGTCAGCTTTAAGCTCCTCTGGTGTAGGTTCTGCAAAGGGAGTAGACACCTCCTCATCAAAAGGGGAATCTTCAGGAGAGGGAGGGATAGTGGATAAGGGTTTACCCTTTCTAGCCCTAGTTTTTGGGGGCACTTAGTCTATTGTTCCAGGATCCAAGTTTCCCTGTCCTCTTTGCTTCTTGGCCTGAGCCCTTCTGAGAGCAAAGAGTTGGCCAGGAATGCCCAGCATTGCTGCATGACCCTCAAATTCCACTTCAGCCCAAACTGAAGTCTCCAAATCATTGCCCAGTAGACATTCTACAGGTAGGTCAGTGGATACCACAACTTTCTTTGGACCAGTAACCGCCTCCCAGTTGAGATTCACAACAGCCATGGGGTTATGGGTGTCAGTCACTTGGTACTGATGACCAAGTAGGTGTTGCTCAGGGGCTACCAGTTTTTCCACCATCATAGTTACACTGGCACCTGTGCCCTCAACCTGAACACCATTGATTAGGGGTTGTTGCTTGTACTTATCCATATTAAGGGGGCAAGTAACGAAGGTGGCAAGGTCAATGCTACCATCTGAGACTAAAACAGCCTCAGTGGGTTCCCTAACTAAAACAACCCCCACTACATTATCCAAAGTGAGCCCAGCTACACCCTTGGACTGGTTATTTGCAGTGTTATTCCCACCACCACTGTTATTACTAGGGGCACTAGTGGAAGCAGTAGGGGTTGTGGTGGTAGGAGGTTTGGTGTTCCTCTTGGGACAAGTGTTGTTACTGGCCCAATGGCCTTTGTTCTTAGAATAGTAACACCAAGGTTTTTTCTGTTTGTTGGAAGAGGATTGGTGCCCAACCCCAGAGTAGTTATGTGGGCCTGATGAAGATTCTGACTTTTTATATTTGTCCCCACCTTTCTCATGTGGCTTACCTTCCTTCCTCTTGTCCTTGTCACCCCCTGTATGAGCTTTTCTGCTCACTCTTGTTCTGACCCATTTGTCTGCCTTCTTTCCCAATTCTTGGGGAGAGGGCAGATCTGAGTCTACCAAGTACTGATACAACAATTCAGACACACAAATGTTAAGAATATGCTCTCTTAAAATCAGATTATAAAGACCCTCATAGTCAGTGTAGGAGGCTGGCCTGGCTTGTAGGGGGTACCAAGGGGTACTTACACTCTGTACCAGGTCCAGTTATCCCTTATTAGTGTAGAAGAGGTGTTTCTAGCAGCTTAGGCTGATAGAAGGTAGCTATGGAAAAGCAGCTAAGGCTGAACTAGGAGACATGCAAAGCTCCTACTATACCACTGGTGTCATATGCACAATATCATAAGAAAACACAATACACAGATATACTAAAAATAAAGGTACTTTATTTTTATGACAATATGCCAAAAGTATCTCAGTGAGTACCCTTAGTATGAGGATGCCAAATATACACAAGATATATGTACACAATACCAGAAATATGCAGTAATAGCAAAAGGAAGTAATGCAAGCAATGTAAAGTTACAGTAGACTGCAATAGGAGCACATAGGTATAGGGGCAACACAAACCATATACTCCAAAAGTGGAATGCGAACCACGAATGGATCCCAAACCTATGTAAGCTTGTAGAGGGTCGCTGGGGCTGTAAGAAAACAGTAAGGGTTAGAAAAATAGCCCACCCCAAGACCCTGTAAGGTAGGTGTAAAGTGCACCTACAACCCCCAGAGAGCACAAAAGTCGTGATGGGGGATTCTGCAAGGAAGACCAACACCAGCAAAGCAACAACAGTGGATTTCCAGACCTGAGTACCTGTAAGACAAGGGGACCAAGTCCAAGAGTCGCGACAGTGTCGAGAGTGGGCAGATGCCCAAGAAATGCCAGCTGAGGGTGAAAAGAAGCTGCCACCGGATGGAAGAAGCATAGTGTTCTGCAAGAACGAAGAGGACTAGGAACTTTCCCTTAGAAGGATGGATGTCCCACGTCGTGAAGAAGCTTGCAGAGGTGTTCCCACGCAGAAAGACCGTAAACAAGCCTTGCTAGCTGCAAGGGTCGCGGTTAAGGTTTTTGGATGCTGCTGTGGCCCAGGAGGGACCAGGATGTCGCCACTTGCATGAGGAGACAGAGGGGGCGCCCAGCAAGTCAGGGAGGCCTCACAGAAGCAGGCAGCACCCGCAGAAGTACCGGAACAGGCACTTAGAAGAGGAGTGAACCGGAGTCCACCCGAAGTCACAAAAGGGAGTCCCACGACGCCGGAGAACAACTCAGAAGGTTGTGCACTGCAGAGTGTCAGGGATCCAGGCTTGGCTGTGCACGAAGGAAATCCTGGAAGAGTGCACAGGAGCCGGAGCAGCTGCAAATCAAGCAGTACCCAGCAATGAAGTCTAGCGTGGGGAGGCAAGGACTTACCTCCACCAAACTTGGACTGAAGAGTCACTGGACTGTGGGAGTCACTTGGACAGAGTTGCTGAGTTCCAGGGACCACGCTCGTCATGCTGAGACGGGACCCAGAGGACCGGTGATGCAGTCTTTTGTTGCTTGCGGTTGCAGGGGGAAGATTCCATCAACCCACGGGAGATTTCTTCAGAGCTCCTGGTGCAAGAAGGAGGCAGACTACCCCCAGAGCATGCACCACCAGGAAACAGTCGAGAAGGCCTCAGGATCAGCGATACAAGGTTGCAGTAGTCGTCTTTGCTACTATGTTGCGGTGTTGCAGGCCTCCTGAGCAGTCAGCGGTCGATCCTTTGGCAGAAGGTGAAGAGAGAGATGCAGAGGAACTCTGATGAGCTCTTGCATTCGGTATCTGAAGAATTCCCCAAAGCAGAGACTCTAAATAGCCAGAAAATGAGGTTTGGCTACCTAGGAAGGAGGATAGGCTAGTACACAGGTAAGAGCCTATCAGAAGGAGTCTCTGACGTCACCTGCTGGCCCTGGCCACTCAGAGCAGTCCAGTGTGCCAGCACACCTCTGAATCCAAGATGGCAGAGGTCTGGGGCACGCTGGAGGAGCTCTGGGCACCTCCCCTGGGAGTTGCAGGTCAGGGGAGTGGTCACTACCCTTTCCTTTGTCCAGTTTCGCACCAGAGCAGGGCTGGGGGATCCCTGAACCAGTGTAGACTGGCTTATGCAGAGATGGGCATCATCTGTGCCCATCAAAGCATTTCCAGAGGCTGGGGGAGGCTACTCCTCCCCAGCCCTGACACCTTTTTAAAAAGGGAGAGGGTGTAACACCCTCTCTCTGAGGAAGTCCTTTGTTCTGCCTTCCTGGGCCAGGCCTGGCTGGACCCCAGGGGGGCAGAAACCTGTCTGAGGGGTTGGCAGCAGCTGCAGTGAAACCCCGGGAAGTGCAGTGGTAAATCGCTGTGAAATAACGTGGACGTTATTTCACTCAGGCTGCAGTGGCAGGCCTGTGTAAGAATTGTCAGAGCTCCCTATGGGTGGCAAAAGAAATGCTGCAGTCCATAGGGATCTCCTGGAACCCCAATACCCTGAGTACCTTAGTACCATATACTAGGGAATTATAAGGGTGTTCCAGTATGCCAATGTGAATTGGTGTAATTGGTCACTAGCCTGCTAGCGACAATTTAGAAAGTAAAGAGAGAGCATAACCACTGAGGTTCTGGTTAGCAGAGCCTCAGTGAGACAGCTAGGCATCACACAGGGAACACATACATATAGGCCACAAACTTATGAGCACTGGGGTCCTGGCTAGCAGGGTCCCATTGACACATAACAAACATACTGAAAACATAGGGTTTTCACTATGAGCACTGGGCCCTGGCTAGCAGGATCCCAGTGAGACATTGAAAACACCCTGACATATACTCACAAACAGGCCAAAAGAGGGGGTAACAAGGCTAGAAAGAGGCTACTTCCTCACACTCCCCCTTCCTGCCTCACCATCTGCTGAGGGGAGATCCCCTCCCACAGGCACATCTCTTTGTGTGAAGCCAGGCCACTTCACACCTCATCAAGGCAGCCTGGCCAGGCTGCCAGAGGCTGGCCAATCAGAGCACAGCAGCAAAAACAATGCAGGGCTGAAATTGGCAACTTTTCAGGTAAAGTTTAAAACTCTTTACCTGAACAAGTTATATTAAATCCCACAACTGGAAGTTGTGGGATTTATTATAACAATTACTTTGATACCAAACACTTGGTATCCATTACTTAAGGGGACTTTAAAAATTAAAATAAAGTCTCCCCATTCTAGCCTATGAAGGGCATTCACTACAATGAGGGGAAACTGAATTTGGCTGTTTTTACCCCACCAGCTTCCTGACCTTCATTGCAAGCCTTGGGGTGTAGTACAGAAGAAAGCGCATCGACAATGCGTGAGGCAGAGGTCCATACTGTGGACAAGTGTGAGTACAGCATCCAAGGGCGCCACCAGCTTTCTGACCCTCAGTGCGAACCTTTGTGTGTAGTACAGAAGAAAGCCCACCGACAATGCACGTGGCAGAGGTCTGTGGACAAGTGCGAGTAAAGCATCCAAGGACTACCAGCTTCCTGACCATCAGTGTGAGCCTTGGTGTGTAGTACAGAAGAAAGCCCACCGACAATGCGCGAGGCAGAGGGGTGCGGACAAGTGCGAGTGAATCAGTGTGAGCCTTGGTATGTAATGCAGAAGGAAGCACACCGACAATGTGTGAGACAGAGGTCCATACTGTGGAGAAGTGCGAGTAGAGCGTCCAAGGGCACCACCAGTTTCCTGACCCTCAGTGCGAGCCTTGGTGTGTAGTACAGAAGAAAGCCCACCCACAGTATGCGAGGCAGAGGTCTGTGGACAAGTGTGAGTAAAACATCCCAGGGCACCACCAGCTTCCTCACCCCTCAGTGCGAGCCTTGGTGTGTAATACAGAAGGAAGCCCACCGACAATGCGAAAGGCAGAGGTCAGTACTGTGGACAAGTACAAGTACAGCGTCCAAGGGCATCAACAGCTTCCTAACCATCAGTGCGAGCCTTGGTGTGTAGTACAGAAGAAACCCCACCGACAATGCGAGAGGCAGAGATCTGTACTGTGGACAAGTGCGAGTAGAGCATCCAGGACAACCAGCTTCCTGATCCTCAAAGTGAGCCTTGGTGTGAAGTACAGAAGGAGGCGTACCAACAGTGATAGAGACAGTGGTCTGCCCGTGGACAAGTGCCAGTAGAGCATCCAAGGGCACCACCAGCTTCCTGATCCTCAATGTGAGCCTTGGTTTGAAGTACAGAAGGAGGCATACCAACAGTGAGCGATACAGAGGTCTGTACCATGGACAAGTGTGAGTAGAGCATCCAGAACCACCAGCTTCCTGATCCTCAATGTGAGCCTTGGTGTGAAGTACAGAAGGAGGCTTACCCAACAGTGAGAGAGACAGAGGTCTGCATCGTGGAGAAGTACGTATAGAGCGTCCAAGGGCACCACAAGCTTCCTGACACCCTGCACTTGCCTTGGTGTGAAGTACAGAAGGAGGTGGACCAACAGTGTGCGAGACAGAGGTCTGCACCATGGACAAGTGCATGTAGAGCATCCAAGGGCAACCCTTCTATAAGAAGTTGCCAGCAGGATGACAAATATTCTCTTGAATATAAAATGGGCACTGAAGGGCAAGCATGGGCCAGCACCAAAACCCCAAAATATGTATTGATCAAGGAAAACCATAAACTGAGCACAATGACGAAACCAAGTGAGTTCTGTTTAACATGTACATATTAACTATTTGTTTTTAAATGCTCGAGCTCTTTTACTGTTAACTTTGACATTCAGTTGGCTGATTGTTATTCCAATGCAACTTATTTTTTTATTTTTTGTCTTTACATTTTTGACCACTTCATGTTTTTCCATGGTTTGTCATCCATTTGTATTTATTCTTCAGTTTTCTTTGACTATTTTCCCTGTTTGTCACTTCTTCCATTACAGAAATTGCCTAACACTCTTCCTTATGTCCCTTTTCAGTTTTCTCATTTCCAAAGCTCCTATTAATCATGATTTTTTAGGAAGTCTTACGCTAAGAGTTGAATAGGAAGTGTTAAGATATTATCCTTCCATCTGGAAAAATAAAGCCCTGATTTTTGCACTTTGCACACCAATGTTTGTGAACCCCTGGAGGCAGATGCCATGGAAGTTCAGCCAACCCTCTTATGCCTGTAGTGCCTCTGCCCCTCGTGCCCTGCCAGGCACTCTCGCTTACGAATGATGCTCTTGGTGCCACAGGATATGATGTAATCAGTGATCTCATTGTGGACCTTAATGATGTAACTGGTGTAGGAGGCTGGACTGGCTTGTAGTGAGTACCAAGGGGTACTTGCACCTTGCACCAGGCCCAGTTATCCCTTATTAGTGTATAGGGTGTCTAGCAGCATAGGCTGATAGATAATGGTAGCTTAGCAGAGCAGCTTAGGCTGAACTAGGAGACGTGTGAAGCTCCTACAGTACCACTTAGTGTCATATGCACAATATCATAAGAAAACACAATACACAGTTATACTAAAAATAAAGGTACTTTATTTTTATGACAATATGCCAAAGTATCTCAGAGTGTACCCTCAGTGAGAGGATAGGAAATATACACAAGATATATATACACAATACCAAAATATGCAGTAATAGTCTTAGAAAACAGTGCAAACAATGTATAGTTACAATAGGATGCAATGGGGACACATAGGGATAGGGGCAACACAAACCATATACTCCAAAAGTGGAATGCGAACCACGAATGGATCCCAAACCTATGTAAGCTTGTAGAGGGTCGCTGGGACTATTAGAAAATAGTGAGGGTTAGAAACATAGCCCACCCCAAGACCCTGAAAAGTGAGTGCAAGTGCACTAAAGTTCCCCAAAGGACATAGAATTCGTGATAGGGGAATTCTGCAGGAAAGACACAAACCAGCAATGCAACAACGATGGATTTCCAGTCGAGGGTACCTGTGAAACAAGGGGACCAAGTCCAAAAGTAACAAGCAAGTCGGAGATGGGCAGATGCCCAGGAAATGCCAGCTGCGGGTGCAAAGAAGCTGCTACTGGACTGTAGAAGCTTAGTTTTCTGCAGGAACGACAAGGACTAGAGACTTTCCCTTTGGAGGACGGATCCCTCATGCCGTGGAGAGTTGTGCAGAATTGTTTTCCCGCCGAAAGACCGCCAACAAGCCTTGTTAGCTGCAAATCGTGCTGTATGGGTTTTTGGATGCTGCTGTGGCCCAGGAGGGACCAGAATGTTGCAAATTGCGTCAGGAGACAGAGGGGACGTCGAGCAAGACAAGGAGCCCTCTCAGCAGCAGGTAGCACCCGGAGAAGTGCCAGAAACAGGCACTACGAGGATGCGTGAAACGGTGCTCACCCAAAGTCGCACAAAGGAGTCACACAACTTAGGAGGTCGTGCAATGCAGGTTAGAGTGCCGTGGACCCAGGCTGGACTGTGCACAAAGGATTTCCGCCGGAAGTGCACAGGGGCCGGAGTATCTGCAAAAGTCACGGTTACCATTAATGCAGTCTGGCGTGGGGAGGCAAGGACTTACCTCCACCAAACTTGGACTGAAGAGTCACTGGACTGTGGGAGTCACTTGGACAGAGTTGCTGGATTCAAGGGACCTCGCTCGTCGTGCTGAGAGGAGACCCAAGGTACCGGTGATGCAGTTCTTTGGTGCCTGCGGTTGCAGGGGGACGATTCCGTCGACCCACAGGAGATTTCTTCGGAGCTTCTAGTGCAGAGAGGAGGCAGACTACCCCCACAGCATGCACCACCAGGAAAACAGTCGAGAAGGCGGCAGGATCAGCGTTACAGAGTTGCAGTAGTCGTCTTCGCTACTATGTTGCAGTTTTGCAGGCTTCCAGCGCGGTCAGCAGTCGATTCCTTGGCAGAAGGTGAAGAGAGAGATGCAGAGGAACTCGGATGAGCTCTTGCATTCGTTATCTAAAGTTTCCCCAGAGACAGAGACCCTAAATAGCCAGAAAAGAGGGTTTGGCTACCTAGGAGAGAGGATAGGCTAGCAACACCTGAAGGAGCCTATCAGAAGGAGTCTCTGACGTCACCTGGTGGCACTGGCCACTCAGAGCAGTCCAGTGTGCCAGCAGCACCTCTGTTTCCAAGATGGCAGAGGTCTGGAGCACACTGGAGGAGCTCTGGGCACCTCCCCGGGGAGGTACAGGTCAGGGGAGTGGTCACTCCCCTTTCCTTTGTCCAGTTTCTCTCTGAGGAAGTCCTTTGTTCTGCCATCCTGGGCCAAGCCTGGCTGGACCCCAGGAGGGCAGAAGCCTGTCTGAGGGGTTGGCAGCAGCAGCAGCTGCAGTGAAACCCCAGGAAAGGCAGTTTGGCAGTACCAGGGTCTGTGCTACAGACCACTGGGATCATGGGATTGTGCCAACTATGCCAGGATGGTATAGAGGGGGCAATTCCATGATCATAGACATGTTACATGGCCATATTCGGAGTTACCATTGTGAAGCTACATATAGGTAGTGACCTATATGCAGTGCACGCGTGTAATGGTGTCCCCGCACTCACAAAGTCCGGGGAATTGGCCCTGAACAATGTGGGGGCACCTTGGCTAGTGCCAGGGTGCCCTCACACTAAGTAACTTTGCACCCAACCTTTACCAGGTAAAGGTTAGACATATAGGTGACTTATAAGTTACTTAAGTGCAGTGTAAAATGGCTGTGAAATAACGTGGACGTTATTTCACTCAGGCTGCAGTGGCAGGTCTGTGTAAGAATTGTCAGAGCTCCCTATGGGAGGCAAAAGAAATGCTGCAGCCCATAGGGATCTCCTGGAACCCCAATACCCTGGGTACCTCAGTACCATATACTAGGGAATTATAAGGGTGTTCCAGTAAGCCAATGTAAATTGGTAAAATTGGTCACTAGCCTGTTAGTGACAATTTGAAAGAAACGAGAGAGCATAACCACTGAGGTTCTGATTAGCAGAGCCTCGGTGAGGCAGTTAGTCACTACACAGGTAACACATTCAGGCACACTTATGAGCACTGGGGCCCTGGCTGGCAGGGTCCCAGTGACACATACAACTAAAACAACATATATACAGTGAAAAATGGGGGTAACATGCCAGGCAAGATGGTACTTTCCTACAACTGGTGATGCCAAGGACCTTGAAATCCCTTTGAATGCATTAAATTGTGTCAGTTGTTCAGTCTGACTGATGCTGCACATGAAATGTAAGCATTTTGAGTAGTATCTACAGGAAGGGCAGAAAATCCTACTCGTTGTTCTGAAGATGGCGTGCCTGTGGTGTTTGCACAGCTCAACAACAAAGGCTGTCACCATCTTGAATGACAGGACTCACTGTTCTATACTCCGATTAACTTACCAGTCGCAGAAGACTGGACTTAGAGAGCTGTGGACGTCCAGACCTTGGCGTGGACACACAGCTCTTTTCCTGGGATTCTCATTTATGGTCTTCAAGCAGACAGTAATTGGATCACATGGACAGCAAGACTCCATCAATATTGTCCACATATTTATCACAAGAGTATTCTGGGGATTGTGCTAAACTTTACAACTCCAATACGTGGCTGTGTTGAACCACAGTTACTATACATGCACTTACCATAGTTGGGACAGACGGGGGCGTCTCCGCCACGATTAGACACCAGTTGTATCTGCGACCGATCCCAGTTGATCTCACGGATGTAGAATGTTGGGTTGTGGATGCCACTGAACTGGCGCCAGAGATCTGGGGCCTGTTGACAAACACCTCCATAATGTCTTCCGAATTTCACATATATGCGACTAAGAATCTCTCGCTGCCCAGACACAGTGGACTGACCAGGTGCGAGGAAAGCTTGATGCTAGGAGAAAAATAGGTGGGACGTGTCCTAAGTTAGTTATGTTTGTCACTGGTAGACAACATCATAATCATTTCACTACAATCATGGCATAAACATTGAACTGCAATCCGTTACTGTAGCATCCGCCGTGGCATTCACTATCAATACTCTGAATCATTATTACTGAAACATCTGACACAGCTGTCACTATTCATACTATGAATCACTATTACTGTAATATCGGTCACTGCAGCCTCTGTCCATAATATGAATCACTCTTTTTTAGAAATGGGGTCTCTGGTTGGCTGTCAATTTTCACTCTGTCCAAGTAAGGACCCTCACTCTAGTCAGGGTAATGGAGATACACACATAGATAACTCTTGCTCACCCGCTTGGTAGCTTGGCACAAGTAGTCAGGCTTATCTCAAAGGCAATGTTTAAAGTATTTGTACCAAACACACAGTAATACAGTAAAAACACTACAAAATGGACACCACACCAGTTTCGAAAAATAGGAAATACTTATCAAAATTAAACAAGACCACAATGACTAAAATCCAACGTACAGAAGTAAAGGTATGAATTCTTAAAATAATAGAGTTTTATTCCATAGTAAACAACGGAAACGTTGTTGTTACACAAAGTACCTCGTTTGCATAAAAAATAAAGCTGCACAGGTGAGAGTGTGTCAGAAAACTCAGCGAAGCGTTGATTTCTTACTCGCAAGTGAGGCCGTGCGTCGTTTCTTCTCTGATCGGGTAGGCAATGGGTTGTTTTTCTCTCCAGCAAGAGAGCGCTGCAGGGATTTCTGAACGGGGCACCCCAGATCCGCGCAGGCTCACAAAGATTTTGATGCCAAGCGATGATGCGTGAGAAATTTAGCCACTCAATGACAGAAAACCACACTTCCTGGGGTATGTGTTGTTCTCAGGAACCGCAAGTGAGTGTTTCATCGTTTATTCAGCCGCGATCCAGGTGGTGCGTCAAAAGTTTCCACACACTGCTTTCTGTGCATGGATTTCAGCCCTTTTTCTACCAGGTATACCTTATGGGCCCAGGGACTGGATATGGCACTGCATGGCAGGGCAGGGCTCTCAGCAGAGAGTCCAGGTGCTGGCAGGGGAAGTCTCTGATGGACCTGAGACTTCAAAACAGGAGGCAAACTCAGTTCAATCTCTTGGAGATATACCACAAAGTCTAGTCTCTGTCCTCTTTCAGGCAGAAGCAGCGACTGCAGGCCAACCAGCAAAGCACAGTCACAGTCACAGGCAAAGGGGCAGTACTCCTCCTCCAGCTCTTCAGCTCTTCTCCTTGGCAGAGGTTCCTTTTGGTTCCTGAAGTAGTCAGACAATCTGGGGTTTTTGGCCCACTGTGTATACCCCTTTTTGCCCTTGAAGAAGGAAAACTTCAAAGGAAGGTCTCTGTTGTTCATAAGATCCTGCCTTGCCCAACCCTGGCTCCAGACTCACACCAGGGGGTTAGAGAATGCATTGCGTGAGGGCAGGAGCAGCCCATTCCAGTGTAAGTGACGACTCCTCCCTCCACTGTAGCTCAGATGGCTCATCAGGATATGCAGGCTCCACCCCAGCTCCCTTTTTGTCACTGTCTAGAGGAGGTTCACAAACAGCCCAACTGTCAGTCCGATCCAGACAGGGAATCCACAAACAGGCAGAGTCACAGAATGGTTAAAGCAAGAAAATGCCTACATTCTAAAAGTGACATTTTTAAACTAACAATCTAAAAACCAATTTTACCAAAAGTTCACTGCAGTCACTGTCCATACTATTGTATTGTATTGTATTGTATTGTAATCGTATTTATATAGCGCTTACTACCCCTGACGAGGCGTCGAAGCGCTTTTCGATGAGTAGCACGCTACTCCGGAATCCAACAAGAATTAGTGATGGATTAGTATTGTTTAATAATGAGTACAGTTTTAGTATTATTATGAGTTAATTTGAGCCGCGGATATGAGAGTTTGTTAGTTAGATTGACTGGAGTAATGGAGGGGTGGAGGAGGAAAGAAATCCAGAAGTGTTAATTGGGAGTATATCCTTCATTTACTCAACCCAAAGGCTTGGGATGAATAAAGGGGGGCAGAGGGGGAAGAGTATGTGGAAGGGTTAGGGAGAGCATAGTAGCAGGGTGAGATGAATGCAGGAGAATTTAGTAGGGTTGTGTGGGAGGTCACAGAGGTAGAGTGAGGTTTGGTGAGTTAGATGTGGAGGGAAGAGCTTAGGCAGAGATATTTAGGAGATGAAAGTGGTAGAAGGGATTTGGGATGAGTCAGAGTGAGAATGGAGGATAGTTTGATAGAGACATGACATAAGAGTGATGAGTAGATAAGTGTGATAAGATGAGAGCAGGAATTCATAGATATCTAGTATAACAACCCAAAAAAAAAAAGAAAAACAGGAGCGATACAATGATCCACGAACATGCCAAGCACAGAAACAACATATACACATACATACACACATATATATATATATATATATGTATATATATATATATATACACACACGGATACACACACATATGCACATACAATACATAATTAGAATCATGGTCAGACAGGTTTCAAGAGTGTGTGTGTATTTTATTGTTATGACAGTAGCAATACATATTTTCCAAAGAAACTATAAATAGAAATATACATATAATCTGAAAAAAATATTTATCCACATAGGCATATGCAGTTCATAGTTGTTTGAAAAAGGTGGTTATGAAGGAAAGAGCCAACTCTTGAGTAGTTTTCTGAAGACAAGAAAGTTATCTGTGGCTCTTATAGTTGGGGGTAATGAATTCCATAGTTTGGCTGCTTGGACGGAGAAGGATGTACCACCTACAGTCTTTTTCTTGTATGCTGGGGTTCTAAGGGGTGCCAGTCTTGAGCGGAGGGTTCTTTGTTGGATGTATTTGGTAATTTTCTTTCTGATAAAAAGCGGTCCTGTTCCATGTATAGCTTTGTGGGTGATACAAAGCAGCTTGAAAGTGCATCTTCTGGCAACGGGTAACAAGTGTAGTGCTCTCAAGGCAGGGGAGATGTGGGCTTGTGGCTTTATATGTAGTAGTAGCCTGGCTGCGGAATTCTGGATACGTTGTAGTTTTTTCATAACAGATAGAGATGATCCATGGTAGAGGCTATTGGCATAATCCAGTTTGGATAGTACAAGCGAGATAGTAGCTTGCACCTTGTGTGGAAATCCGAGGTGGGGGAAGATGCGTTGTAAAGTCTTTAAGGTGATGAAGCTTGTGCGTGCTAATTTGTCTACTTGTGCATTCATAGTTAGCTTGGAATCCATGGTGATTCCTAGGTTTTTAACTTCCTTGGATAATTGAGGAGGTGGTCCGAGATCGTCAGGCCAGACGCACAGAGGGTCATAATTTTTCCAGTCACCACATATGAGTATTTCTGTTTTGGAGGTATTTAGTTTGAGATAGCTCCAGGTCATCCACTGATCAACGGCTCTGAGGCAACTGAAGATTTGTGAGTTTTCAATGTTTTTGGGGTCTTCTAATTTAAGTAGCATTTGTGTGTCATCTGCATAGTTGTAGCATGTGAGATGAAAATCACTGATCAGTTCTGGTAAAGATATCATGTAGATGTTGAAAAGCAAAGGTGAGATGATTGACCCTTGGGGGACCCCTGCTTTTGTGAGGTAGGGTTCGGACGAGAAAGGGGGCGAGTGGATGATATTCGCTCTTTTTTGGAGATAGGAAGTAATCCAGTCGAGAGCAATCCCTTGTATGCCGGCTTTGTGGAGTCTTTGAGTTAGGGTGTCATGGTCAACCGTATCAAAGGCAGCTGAGAGGTCCAAGAGAAGTAGTGCAGCAACTCCATTTCGGTCGACTGTGTTTTTAAGATCATCACAGATTGCCATGAGTGCCGATTCAGTGCTTCTTCCTGGGCGGAATCCAGTTTGGAAGTCTGAAAGTATAGAATTGTCTTCAATGAATTGTGACATCTGGGCGAATGCTGCTCTTTCTATCAATTTGCCCAGGAAAGGTCCATTTGTGATAGGTCTGTAGTTGTTGGGGTCTTGCGGGTCTAGGTTTGTTTTCTTTAATAATGGTCGTATGTATGCCTTTTTCAGGTCTGCAGGAAAGGTTCCTGAAGTTAAAGAGTTGTTGATGATTCTTCTTACAGGTGTGGCAGCAGAAGTAGATAGCAGGATGTTCTTGAATATTTGTGGTGGGCAAGGGTCAGAAGGGCAACCAGAAGGTCTGCTTGCTTTGACCAAATCCATAAATTCATCCTGGGATATTTGTTTGAATGACTGTAGAGGTTGGGATGGTTTATTCTTAAAGGGTATTTTAGTAAAGGGGTTGGTGCTGATGGTTTTCTTCTGTTTTAAATAGGAGTCCAATGTGTCTGCCTTGGTTGTGTAGTGAGTTGCCAATTTGTTTGTGAAATCTTGAGTGGTGGGATGACTTCCTTCCATGCATGTAGGTTTTCGAAATTAATTGAGAATTTAGTAAAATTCCTTGGTTGTAGATTGAGCATTTAGAATTCTGTCTGAGTAGTATATTTTTTTAGCTTTTTTGATTGATGATTTGTATATCCTGTTAAGTTTGTGTAGCTGCAGTTTGTCTTGACTGTTGTGTGTTTTGAGCCAGGTCCGCTACAACTTTCTGATTTGTTGCTTTATCTTGTTAAGTTCTGTGTTTCTCCAAGGTGTTGGTTTTATTTTGTCGTGTTTAGTTTTTCTGAGTGGTATTAGGACATCAAAAGCTTCCTGTAGCCACTCATAAAGTTTTGGTACAGAATTAATTGTATCTAGATCTGTGTTTGCTGTTAGTTGTGTTTCTAAGTGATCCAAATTGAGTTTGCTCCATGGTCGATAGGTGTATGTATGCAAGTGGTTGTCGGGTGTGTTGATTTGTGGAGTTGTCTGTCAGAAAGTTATCATTTGGTGGTCTGACCAGGTGGTTGGTGTGATGGTATGAATAGTAACGAGTTCAGGCTTAGCAAAAATGACATCTAGGATGTGACCAGCGATGTGTGTGGGATTGTGTGCAATCTGATGTAGGTTCAATGCGAGTAGGCCAGTGGTGATAGCTTTTGGATGGGGTATATTGGGTTTGTCAAACCAAATGTTTAGATCCCCAAGAATGCATAGATTGGAGTATAGTGTAATAAGGTTTGAGACTGTGTCAAGAAAAGCATCAGGGAAAGTGGAGTTGTTAGGTGGAGGTCAGTAAAGGAGGAGAAAGTTACAGGAGGAAGTTGGAGTAGGGTGGCATCTGGTAAGGAGGGCTTCACAACCTTGTATGGAGATGTTGTCTGTTTTACTGAGGTTTATTGCCTGTTTGAATGTAATAGCTAGTCCACCTCCTCTCTTGCCTATACAGTTTTGTGTGATGGTTTGATAGCCCGGAGGAAGGGCTTCGTGCAACACTGTTGCCATGTCATCTCCCAACCAGGATTCCGTAATGAATAGTAAGTCAGGTTGTGTGTCTGTGAGCAGGTCGTAGATGTGGTGCTTGTTTTTTTAGAGTGATCGAGCATTTATGAGCTGGCAGTTTAGATAAGGTGTGTTAGTGGTAGTGTTGTTTTGTTTAGTAGAAGGGTAAGTAGTGTCATGTGAGCTTGAAGCAGGAGTGTTGCTAGTTGTGATAACTGTTTGAGGCTCACAATAGTCTTGCTTTTCAATATAGTGTTCCTTTTCCAGCAGGTTAAGGAGGCATTTTGTTGGGTCTGTGTGTGTGGGTGGTGGACTTGGTGGCTGAGAGAGCCATGAGGAGTGTAGTGTTTTTTGTAGAGTAGTTTTATTATATAACAGACAAGAGGATGTGATGTTGCTATGAGTGGCATGTTTTTTATTTTGTTTGCGTTTGTTTAGTGTGGATGGAGTATGGGTTAGGGGTGGTGGAGGAGCATGTGGCTCATGATGTAAGGCTCTTAATTGTGCAAAGGAGGAGAGGCGAGTGAATGAAAGTTGCTGGGTTGGGGTGCTTGAGGTAGGTGTTTGTGAAGAGTGGGGGGGTAGGGGTGGAGATATGATGGAATTTGTATCCTTTGTGTAGACCTGGGGGTGGGAGTGGGAATGACGATGAGTGTAATGTAAGTTTTGTGTTGCTTTGATGTGTTGATGTTTGTGGTCGGTATTGTTTTTGTGGAATAATGAGAAGGGATATTGGTGTAGTTGTTTTTGGTGAGGGATTTGCATGTGAGTTAGTGCTGCTAAGTGGAATTTGAGTGTTAGATGGGGTGTTGCTGTGTTTTGGAGATGAATGTATGAGGTGTGTAAGAGGTGATGGGTGTGTGTCAGGGAAGTAAGTATTAGTTGAGATGACCGGAAGAGGTAATATGTGTGGTGGAGTGAAATGTGGGGATTTTATGGTTGTGTGTAATTGGTGAGGAGAGGGGAAGAGTGTTTATAGATGATGTGTTTGAATGCAGGGTTTGGGCATTGTTATGATGTAAGGTGGTCTGTGGGGAGTGAACAGCGGATAGTGTTGTTGGTTAGTATCAGCAGAGAGTGTGTCTGGGAAAGTGAAACTGAGCAAAATGTATGTTGTAGTTTTGTATTGTGTGGGTGGTGGCAGTTAGTGGGAGGGGACTGTAGGAGGCTGGACTTGCCTGTAGTGAGTACCAAGGGGTACTTGCACCTTGCACCAGGCCCAGTTATCCCTTATTAGTGGATAGGGTGTCTAGCAGCATAGGCTGATAGATAATGGTAGCTTAGCAGAGCAGCTTAGGCTGAACTAGGAGACGAGTGAAGCTCCTACAGTACCACTAGTGTCACTTGCACAATATCATAAGAAAACACAATACACAGATATACTAAAAATAAAGGTACTTTATTTTTATGACAATATGCCAAAGTATCTCAGTGAGTACCCTCAGTATGAGGGTAGCAAATATACACAAGATATATGTACACAATACCAAAAATATGCAGTATAGTCTTAGAAAACAGTGCAAACAATGTATAGTTACAATAGGATGCAATGGGGACACATAGGGATAGGGGCAACACAAACCATATACTCCAAAAGTGGAATGTGAACCATGAATGGACCCCAAACCTATGTGACCTTGTAGAGGGTCACGGGGACTATTAGAAAATAGTGAGGGTTAGAAAAATAGCCCACCCCAAGACCCTGAAAAGTGAGTGCAAAGTGCACTAAAGTTCCCCAAAGGACATAGAAGTCGTGATAGGGGAATTCTGCAGGAAAGACACAAACCAGCAATGCAACAATGATGGATTTCCAGTCGAGGGTACCTGTGGAACAAGGGGACCAAGTCCAAAAGTCACAAGCAAGTCGGAGATGGGCAGATGCCCAGGAAATGCCAGCAGTGGGTGCAAAGAAGCTGCTACTGGACAGTAGAAACTGAGGATCCTGCAGGAACGACAAGGGCTAGAGACTTCCCCTTTGGAGGACGGATCCCCGACGCCGTGCAGAGTTGTCCAAAAGTGTTTTCCCGCCAAAAGACCACAAACAAGCCTTGCTAGCTGCAAATTGTACGGTTAGGGTTTTTAGATGCTGCTGTGGCCCAGGAGGGACAAGAATGTCGCCAATTGCGTCTGGGGACAGAGGGGGCGTCGAGCAAGACAAGGACCCCTCTCAAAAGCAGGCAGCACCCACAGAAGTGTCAGAACAGGCACTACAAAGAAGAGTGAAACAGTGCTCACCCAAAGTTGCACAAAGGAGTCCCACGTCGCCGGAGACCAACTTAGAAAGTCGTGCAATGCAGGTTAGAGTGCCGTGGACCCAGGCTTGGCTGTGCACAAAGGATTTCCGCGGGAAGTGCACAGAGGCCGGAGTAGCTGCAAAAGTCACGCTTCCCAGCAATGCAGTCTGGCGTGGGGAGGCAAGGACTTACCTCCACCAAACTTGGACTGAAGAGTCACTGGACTGTGGGAGTCACTTGGACACAGTTGCTGGATTCAAGGGACCTCGCTCGTCATGCTGAGAGGAGACCCAGGGGACCGGTGATGTAGTTCTTTGGTGCCTGCGGTAGCAGGGGGAAGATTCCGTCGACCCACAGGAGATTTCTTCGGAGCTTCTAGTGCAGAGAGGAGGCAGACTACCCCCACAGCATGCACCGCCAGAAAAACAGTCGAGAAGGCGGCAGGATCAGCGTTACAGAGTTGCAGTAGTCATCTTCGCTACTTAGTTGTAGTTTTGCAGGCTTCCAGCGCGGTCAGCAGTCGATTCCTTGGCAGAAGGTGAAGAGAGAGATGCAGAGGAACTCTGATGAGCTCTTGCATTCGTTATCTAAGGAATCCCCAAAGGCAGAGACCCTAAATAGCCAGAAAAGAGGGTTTGGCTACTTAGGAGAGAGGATAGGCTAGCAACACCTGAAGGAGCCTATCAGAAGGAGTCTCTGACGTCACCTGCTGGCCCTGGCCACTCAGAGCAGTCCAGTGTGCCAGCAGCACCTCTGTTTCCAAGATGGCAGAGGTCTGGAGCACACTGGAGGAGCTCTGACACCTCCCAGGGGAGGTGCAGGTCAGGGGAGTGGTCACTCCCCTTTCCTTTGTCCAGTTTCGCGCCAGAGCAGGGCTGAGGGGTCCCTGAACCGGTGTAGACTGGCTTATGCAGAAATGGGCACCATCCGTGCCCATGAAAGCATTTCCAGAGGCTGGGGGAGGCTACTCCTCCCCTGCCTTCACACCATTTTCCAAAGGGAGAGGGTGTAACACCCTCTCTCAGAGGAAGTCTTTTGTTCTGCCATCCTGGGACAAGCCTGGCTGGACCCCAGGAGGGCAGAAACCTGTCTGAGGGGTTGGCAGCAGCAGCAGCTGCAGTGAAACCCCTGAAAAGGCAGTTTGGCAGTACCAGGGTCTGTGCTACAGACCACTGGGATCATGGGATTGTGCCAGCTATTCCAGGATGGCATAGAGGGGGCAATTCCATGATCATAGACAGGTTACAAGGCCATATTCGGAGTTACCATTGTGAAGCTACATATAGGTAGTGACCTATATGTAGTGCACGCGTGTAATGGTGTCCCCGCACTCACAAAGTCCGGGCAATTTGCCCTGAACAATGTGGGGGCACCTTGGCTAGTGCCAGGGTGCCCTCACACTAAGTAACTTTGCACCTAACCTTTACCAGGTAAAGGTTAGACATATAGGTGACTTATAAGTTACTTAAGTGCAGTGTAAAATGGCTGTGAAATAACGTGGACGTTATTTCACTAAGGCTGCAGTGGCAGGCCTGTGTAAGAATTGTCAGAGCTCCCTATGGGTGGCAAAAGAAATGCTGCAGCCCATAGGGATCTCCTGGAACCCCAATACCCTGGGTACCTCAGTACCATATACTAGGGAATTATAAGGGTGTTCCAGTATGCCAATGTAAATTGGTGAAATTGGTCACTAGCCTGTTAGTGACAATTTGTACAGAGAGAGCATAACCACTGAGGTTCTGGTTAGCAGAGCCTCAGTGAGACAGTTAGGCACCACACAGGGAACACATACATATAGGCCACAAACTTATGAGCACTGGGGTCCTGACTAGCAGGGTCCCAGTGACACATAACAAACATACTGAAAACATAGGGTTTTCACTATGAGCACTGGGCCCTGGTGTAGGAGGCTGGACTGGCTTGTAGTGAGTACCAAGGGGTACTTGCACCTTGCACCAGGCCCAGTTATCCCTTATTAGTGTATAGGGTGTCTAGCAGATTAGGCTGATAGATAATGGTAGCTTAGCAGAGCAGCTTAGGCTGAACTAGGAGACGTGTGAAGCTACTACAGTACCACTTAGTGTCATATGCACAATATCATAAGAAAACACAATACACAGTTATACTAAAAATAAAGGTACTTTATTTTTATGACAATATGCCAAAGTATCTCAGAGTGTACCCTCAGTGAGAGGATAGGAAATATACACAAGATATATATACACAATAGCAAAAATATGCAGTATAGTCTTAGAAAACAGTGCAAACAATGTATAGTTACAATAGGATGCAATGGGGAAACATAGAGATAGGGGCAACACAAACCATATACTCCAAAAGTGGAATGCGAACCACGAATGGACCCCAAACCTATGTGACCTTGTAGAGGGTCGCTGGGACTATTAGAAAATAGTGAGAGTTAGAAAAATAACCCTCCCCAAGACCCTGATAAGTGAGTGCAAAGTGCACTAAAGTTCCCCTAAGGACAAAGAAGTCGTGTTAGAGGAATAATGCAGGAAAGACACAAACCAACAATGCAACAACGATGGATTTCCAATCTAGGGTACCTGTGGAACAAGGGGACCAAGTCCAAAAGTCACAAGCAAGTCGGAGATGGGCATATGCACAGGAAATGCCAGCTGTGGGTGCAAAGAAGCTTCTACTGGACAGAAGAAGCTGAGGTTTCTGCAGGAAGGAAAAGGGCTAGAGACTTCCCCTTTGGTGGACGGATCCCGCTCGCCGTGGAGAGTCGAACAAAAGTGTTTTCCCGCCGAAAGAATGCCAACAAGCCTTGCTAGCTGCAAATCGTGCAGTTAAAGTTTTTGGACGCTGCTGTGGCCCAGGAGGGACCAGGAGGTCCCAAATTGGACCAGGAGATAGAGGGGACGTTGAGCAAGACAAAGAGCCCTCTTAGCAGCAGGTAGCACCCGGAGAAGTGCCAGAAACAGGCACTACAAGGATGCGTGAAACGGTGCTCACCTGAAGTCACACAAAGAAGTCCCACGTCACCGGAGAACAACTTAGGAGCTCGTGCAATGCAGGTTAGAGTGCCGTGGACCCAGGCTGGTCTGTGCACAAAGGATTTCCGCCCGAAGTGCACGGAGGCCGGAGTAGCTGCAAAAGTCGCGTTTCCCAGCAATGCAGTCTAGCGAGGTGAGGCAAGGACTTACCTCCACCAAACTTGGACTGAATAGTCACTGGACTGTGTGGGTCACTTGGACAGAGTTGCTGGATTCGAGGGACCTCGCTCGTCATGCTGAGAGGAGACCCAAGGGACCGGTAATGCAGCTTTTTGGTGCCTGCGGTTGCAGGGGGAAGATTCCGTCGACCCACGGGAGATTTCTTCGGAGCTTCTAGTGCAGAGAGGAGGCAGACTACCCCCACAGCATGCACCACCAGGAAAACAGTCGAGAAGGCGGCAGGATCAGCGTTACAGAGTTGCAGTAGTCGTCTTTGCTACTATGTTGCAGGTTTGCAGGCTTCCAGCACGGTCAGCAGTCGATTCCTTGGCAGAAGGTGAAGAGAGAGATGCAGAGGAACTCGGATGAGCTCTTGCATTCGTTATCTAAAGTTTCCCCAGAGACAGAGACCCTAAATAGCCAGAAAAGAGGGTTTGGCTACTTAGGAGAGAGGATAGGCTAGCAACACCTGAAGGAGCCTATCACAAGGAGTCTCTGATGTCACCTGGTGGCACTGGCCACTCAGAGCAGTCCAGTGTGCCAGCAGCACCTCTGTTTCCAAGATGGCAGAGGTCTGGAGCACACTGGAGGAGCTCTGGACACCTCCCAGGGGAGGTGCAGGTCAGGGGAGTGGTCACTCCCCTTTCCTTTGTCCAGTTTCGCGCCAGAGCAGGGCTAAGGGGTCCCCTGAACCGGTGTAGACTGGCTTATGCAGAATTGGGCACATCTGTGCCCAACAAAGCATTTCCAGAGGCTGGGGGAGGCTACTCCTCCCCTGCCTTCACACCATTTTCCAAGGGGAGAGGGTGTAACACCCTCTCTCAGAGGAAGTTCTTTGTTCTGCCATCCTGGGCCAGGCCTGCCTGGACCCCAGGAGGGCAGATGCCTGTCTGAGGGGTTGGCAGCAGCAGCAGCTGCAGTGAAACCCCAGGAAAGGCAGTTTGGCAGTACCAGGGTCTGTGCTACAGACCACTGGGATCATGGGATTGTGCCAACTATGCCAGGATGGTATAGAGGGGGCAATTCCATGATCATAGACATGTTACATGGCCATATTCGGAGTTACCATTGTGAAGCTACATATAGGTAGTGACCTATATGTAGTGCACGCGTGTAATGGTGTCCCCGCACTCACAAAGTCCGGGGAATTGGCCCTGAACAATGTGGGGGCACCTTGGCTAGTGCCAGGGTGCCCTCACACTAAGTAACTTTGCACCTAACCTTTACCAGGTAAAGGTTAGACATATAGGTGACTTATAAGTTACTTAAGTGCAGTGTAAAATGGCTGTGAAATAACGTGGACGTTATTTCACTCAGGCTGCAGTGGCAGGCCTGTGTAAGACTTGTCAGAGCTCCCTATGGGTGGCAAAAGAAATGCTGCAGCCCATAGGGATCTCTTGGAACCCCAATACCCTGGGTACCTCAGTACCATATACTAAGGAATTATAAGGGTGTTCCAGTAAGCCAATGTAAATTGGTAAAATTGGTCACTAGCCTGTTAGTGACAATTTGGAAAGAAATGAGAGAGCATAACCACTGAGGTTCTGATTAGCAGAGCCTCAGTAAGATAGTTAGTCACTACACAGGTAACACATTCAGGCACACTTATGAGCACTGGGGCCCTGGGTTACCAGGGTCCCAGTGACACATACAACTAAAACAACATATATACAGTGAAAAATGGGGGTAACATGCCAGGCAAGATGGTACTTTCCTACACAACCCCCCCCAAACGAAGGACAATAAGACTAGCCATGACCTGATGAGTCTTCATTGTCTAAGTGGAAATATCTGGAGAGTCCATCTGCATTGGAGTGGCTACTCCCAGGTCTATGTTCCACTGTATAGTCCATTCCCTGTAGGGATATGGACCACCTCAACAATTTAGGGTTTTCACTTTTCATTTGTTTTAGCCAAAGTAGAGGCTTGTGGTCTGTCTGAACAATGAAGTGAGTGCCAAACAGGTATGGCCTCAACTTCTTCAGAGCCCAGACCACAGCAAAGGCCTCCCTCTCTATGGCAGACCAACGCTTTTCTCTAGGGGTCAACCTCCTACTAATAAAAGCAACAGGTTGATCCTGGCCCTCAGAATTAAGTTGTGATAGGACTGCCCCTACTCCTAATTCAGATGCATCAGTTTGGACATAGAATTTTTTAGAGTAACAAGGGCTTTTCAGGACAGGTGCAGAGCACATGGCCTGCTTCAGCTCCTCAAAAGCTTTCTGACAGTTTGCTGTCCATAATACCTTTTTAGGCATTTTCTTGGATGTGAGGTCATTAAGAGGGGCTGCAATGGAGCTATAGTTCTTAATGAACCTCCTGTAATACCAAGTGAGGCCTAGGAAGGCTCTCACCTGAGTCTGAATGGTAGGGGGAACCCAATCTATATTAGTTTGGATTTTCCCCTGTAGTGGTGCAATCTGTTCCCCACCAACAAGGTGTCCCAGATAAACCACCTTACCCTGCCCTATCTGGCACTTTGAAGCCTTGATAGTGAGGCCTGCCTTCTGCAGGGCCTCCAAAACTTTCCATAGGTGGACCAGGTGATCATCCCAGCTGGAGCTAAAGACAGCTATATCGTCCAAATATGCTGCACTGAAAGCCTCCAGCCCTTGCAGGACTGTGTTTACCAACCTTTGAAAAGTGGCAGGTGCATTTTTCAAACCAAAAGGCATTACAGTAAACTGGTAATGGCCTCCAATGGTTGAAAATGCAGTTTTAGGTTTAGCATCTTCTGACAATTTGATCTGCCAATACCCTGCAGTCAAATCAAAAGTGCTTAGATACTTGGCAGATGCCAGTGTATCTATGAGCTCATCTGCCCTGGGTATAGGGTGAGCATCAGTTTTGGTTACCATGTTGAGACCTCTATAGTCTACACAAAACCGCATTTCCTTCTTTCCATCTTTGGAATGGGGTTTTGGTACAAGTACCACAGGAGAAGCCCATGGACTTTTAGAGTGCTCAACCACTCCTAGTTCTAACATTTTCTGCACCTCTTGCTTTATGCAGTCCCTGACATGGTCAGGCTGCCTATAGATCTTACTTTTGACAAGTAAACTGTCTCCAGTATCTATAGTGTGCTCACTCCAAGAAGTGGTACCTGGCACAGTAGAGAAGAGTTCAGAGAATTGATCTAGGAGATTTATGCAATGGTCTTTCTGCTCAGCAGTAAGACAATCAGCCAAAACTACACCTTCCACAAGAGCATCTTGTTCTGTGGAAGAGAAGAGATCAGGTAGAGGATCACTGTCTTCTTCCTGTCCCTCATCAGTTGCCATGAGCAGGGTGAGATCAGCCCTGTCATAGTATGGTTTCAGGCGGTTTACATGGAGTACCCTAAGGGGACTCCTTGCAGTGCCTAAGTCAACTAAATAGGTGACTTCACCCTTTTTCTCAACAATTGTGTGGGGACCACTCCATTTATCTTGGAGTGCTCTTGGGGCCACAGGCTCCAAGACCCACACTTTCTGCCCTGGTTGGTACTGAACCAAAACAGCCTTTTGATCATGCCATTGCTTCTGGAGCTCTTGGCTGGCCTGAAGGTTTTTGCTGGCCTTTTTCATGTACTCAGCCATCCTTGATCTGAGGCCAAGTACATAATCCACAATATCCTGCTTAGGAGCTTTTAAAGGTTGTTCCCAACCCTCCTTTACAAGTGTGAGTGGACCCCTAACAGGGTGTCCAAAAAGAAGTTCAAAGGGGCTGAAGCCCACTCCTTTCTGGGGTAACTCCCTGTAGGCAAAAAGGAGGCATGGTAGAAGGATATCCCATCTCCTGCGGAGTTTTTCAGGGAGACCCATAATCATGCCTTTGAGAGTTTTATTAAATCTCTCCACCAGTCCATTTGTTTGTGGATGATAGGGTGTTGTGAACTTGTAAGTTACACCACACTCCTTCCACATGGCCTTTAAGTATGCAGACATGAAATTGCTTCCCCTGTCTGATACTACTTCCTTTGGGAAGCCCACCCTGGAAAATATTCCCAGGAGGGCCTTTGCCACTGCAGGTGCTGTAGTGGTCCTTAAAGGAATAGCTTCAGGATATCTTGTGGCATGGTCCACTACCACCAAGATAAATCTATTGCCTGAAGCAGTAGGAGGGTCAAGGGGGCCAACTATGTCAAACCCTACCCTTTCAAAGGGAACCCCAACCACAGGCAGTGGAATAAGGGGTGCCTTTGGTGTTCCACCTGTCTTGCCACTGGCTTGACAGGTTTCACAGGACTTACAAAACTCTTTTGTGTCCTCAGACATCCTAGGCCAATGAAACAAGGGAACAAGCCTGTCCCAAGTTTTCATTTGTCCCAGATGTCCTGCTAGGGGAATGTCGTGGGCAAGAGTTAGGAGGAACTTTCTGTACTCCTGAAGGATCACTAATCTCCTGGCAGCTCCAGGTTTAGGATCCCTTGCCTCAGTATACAAGAGATTGTCCTCCCAGTAAACTCTGTGAGAGTCACTGACATCCCCATTAGCCTGTTTGACAGATTGCTGTCTTAGACCCTCTAATGTGGGACAGGTTTTCTGTGCCACACTCAGCTCCTCCCTGGCAGGCCCCCCTTCACCCAAAAGCTCAGCATTGTCTGCTTCCAGCTCCTCTGGTGTAGGTTCTGCACAGGGAGGGAATTCTTCTTCCTCAGAAGTTGAATCCACTGTAGAGGGAGGGATAGTAGGAAGTGGTTTGCTTCTACCAGCCCTAGCTTTAGGGAGCACTTGGTCCATTGTTCCAGGATCCAAGCTTCCCTGTCCTTTTTGCTTTTTGGCCTGAGCCCTTGTCAAAGCAAAAATATGCCCTGGGATGCCCAGCATTGCTGCATGGGCCTCCAACTCCACATCTGACCAAGGTGATGTCTCCAAATCATTTCCTAGTAGACAGTCTACAGGTAAATCTGTGGCTACCACAACTTTCTTTGGACCAGTAACCCCCCCCCCAGTTGAGATTAACAACAGCCATGGGGTGGCTAAGTGTGTTGTTGTGAGCATCGGTTACTTGGTACTGGTGACCAAGTAGGTGTTGTTCAGGGTGGACCAGTTTCTCTATGACTATAGTCACACTGACTCCTGTGTCCCTGTAGGCCTGAACCTCAACACCATTTATTAGGGGTAGCTGCTTGTACTTATCCATATTAAGGGGACAAGCAACTAAGGTGGCTAAATCAATAGCCCCCTCAGAGACTAACACAGCCTCTGTGGCCTCCCTAACAAGGCCAACCCCAACTAAGTTATCAATAGTGAGCCCAGCTACTCCCTTGGATTGGCTATTAGTAGGTTTGCTCCCACCACCACTGCTATTAGTAGGGACACTAGGGGTAGCAGTAGGGGTTGTAGTGGTAGGAGGCTTGGTGCTTTTCTTTGGACTACTGGGATCTGTTGTCCAATGGCCTTTTACTTTACATAAATAGCACCATGGTTTCTTTTCCTTGTTTTGATTACAAGAGGATTTGTGCCCACCACCCCCACCAGAGTGTTTTTGTGGGCCTGATGAAGACTCATTTTTAGATTTGTCCCCACCCTTGTCAGAAGACTTACCATCCTTCTTCTTGTTGCCATCTTTGTCACCCCCTGTATGAACTTTTCTGTTCACCCTTGTTCTGACCCATTTGTCTGCCTTCTTTCCCAATTCTTGGGGAGAGGTCAGATCAGAGTCCACCAAGTACTGGTGCAACAAACCAGACACACAATTATTAAGAATATGCTCTCTCAGGATCAAGTTATACAGGCTGTCATAATCAGTAACTTTACTGCCATGTAACCACCCCTCCAAGGCCTTCACTGAATGGTCAATGAAATCAACCCAGTCTTGTGAAGACTCCTTTTTGGTCTCTCTGAACTTTTTCCTGTACTGTTCAGTGGTTAAGCTATAACCATCCAGGAGTGCATTCTTAAGAACTTTGTAATCATTAGCTTCATTTTCTTTTACAGTAAGGAGCCTATCCCTACCTTTTCCACTAAATGATAGCCATAGGATAGCAGCCCACTGCCTTTGAGGGACATCCTGTACAACACAGGCCCTCTCAAGTGCAGCAAACCACTTGTTAATGTCATCCCCCTCCTTATAAGGGGGAACTATCTTGTGCAGATTCCTGGAATCATGCTCTTTTGCAGGATGACTATGGGGAATACTGCTGCTGCCACCATGGGTTTCTAAACCCAGTTTCTGTCTCTTCTTCTCTACTTCTAAAGTCTGTCTATCCAAATCCAGCTGTTGCTTCTTGAGCTTCAGTCTGGTTTGTTCCACTCTCAATCTATTGAGCTCCCTTTCTAGCAATCTGTCATCAGGGTGGGTGGGAGGGACATGCCTTGAAACAGAAGTATGGTGAGAATGGACAGAAGGAGACCTGTCCCTTACAGAGGGCACCCTAACAGCTTGGCTAACAGAAACATCAGTACCACTGTGGTGTGAATAAATGCTATTGCTATGATGTGAGACAACACTATTTGTATGGTGTTGTAGGAAAGTACCATCTTGCCTGGCATGTTACCCCCATTTTTCACTGTATATATGTTGTTTTAGTTGTATGTGTCACTGGGACCCTGGTAACCCAGGGCCCCAGTGCTCATAAGTGTGCCTGAATGTGTTACCTGTGTAGTGACTAACTGTCTCACTGAGGCTCTGCTAACCAGAACCTCAGTGGTTATGCTCTCTCATTTCTTTCCAAATTGTCACTAACAGGCTAGTGACCATTTTTACCAATTTACATTGGCTTACTAGAACACCCTTATAATTCCCTAGTATATGGTACTGAGGTACCCAGGGTATTGGGGTTCCAGGAGATCCCTATGGGCTGCAGCATTTCTTTTGCCACCCATAGGGAGCTCTGACAATTCTTACACAGGCCTGCCACTGCAGCCTGAGTGAAATAACGTCCACGATATTTCACAGCCATTTTACACTGCACTTAAGTAACTTATAAGTCACCTATATGTCTAACCTTTACCTGGTAAAGGTTAGGTGCAAAGTTACTTAGTGTGAGGGCACCCTGGCACTAGCCAAGGTGCCCCCACATTGTTCAGAGCCAATTCCCTGAACTTTGTGAGTGCGGGGACACCATTACACACGTGCACTACATATAGGTCACTACCTATATGTAGCTTCACAATGGTAACTCCGAATATGGCCATGTAACATGTCTATGATCATGGAATTGCCCCCTCTATGCCATCCCGGCATAGTTGGCACAATCCCATGATCCCAGTGGTCTGTAGCACAGACCCTGGTACTGCCAAACTGCCCTTCCTGGGGTTTCACTGCAGCTGCTGCTGCTGCCAACCCCTCAGACAGGCATCTGCCCTCCTGGGGTCCAGCCAGGCCTGGCCCAGGATGGCAGAACAAAGAACTTCCTCTGAGAGAGGGTGTGACACCCTCTCCCTTTGGAAAATGGTGTGAAGGCAGGGGAGGAGTAGCCTCCCCCAGCCTCTGGAAATGCTTTGTTGGGCACAGAGGTGCCCAATTCTGCATAAGCCAGTCTACACCGGTTCAGGGACCCCTTAGCCCCTGGAAACTGGACAAAGGAAAGGGGAGTGACCACTCCCCTGACCTGCACCTCCCCTGGGAGGTGTCCAGAGCTCCTCCAGTGTGCTCCAGACCTCTGCCATCTTGGAAACAGAGGTGCTGCTGGCACACTGGACTGCTCTGAGTGGCCAGTGCCACCAGGTGACGTCAGAGACTCCTGCTGATAGGCTCCTTCAGGTGTTAGTAGCGTATCCTCTCTCCTAGGTAGCCAAACCCTCTTTTCTGGCTATTTAGGGTCTCTGTCTCTGGGGAAACTTTAGATAACGAATGCAAGAGCTCATCCGAGTTCCTCTGCATCTCTCTCTTCACCTTCTGATAAGGAAACGACTGCTGACCGCGCTGGAAGCCTGCAAACCTGCAACATAGTAGCAAAGACGACTACTGCAACTCTGTAACGCTGATCCTGCCGCCTTCTCGACTGTTTTCCTGCTTGTGCATGCTGTGGGGGCAGCCTGCCTCCTCTCTGCACCAGAAGCTCCGAAGAAATCTCCCGTGGGTCGACGGAATCTTCCCCCTGCAACCGCAGGCACCAAAAAGCTGCATCACCGGTCCCTTGGGTCTCCTCTCAGCACGACGAGCGAGGTCCCTCGAATCCAGCGACTCTGTCCAAGTGACCCCCACAGTCCAGTAACTCTTCAGCCCAAGTTTGGTGGAGGTAAGTCCTTGCCTCACCTTGCTGGGCGGCATTGCTGGGAACCGCGACTTTGCAGCTACTCCGGCCCCTGTGCACTTCCGGCGGAAATCCTTCGTGCACATCCAAGCCTGGGTCCACGGCACTCTAACCTGCATTGCACGACTTTCTAAGTTGGTCTCCGGCGATGTGGGACTCCTTTGTGCAACTTCGGCGAGCACCGTTTTATGCATCTTCGTAGTGCCTGTTTCTGGCACTTCTCCGGGTGCTCCCTGCTTTAGTGAGGGCTCTTTGTCTTGCTCGACATCCCCTCTCTCTCCAGATCCAATTTGCGACCTCCTGGTCCCTCCTGGGCCCCAGCAGCGTCCAAAAACGCCAAACGCACGATATGCGACTAGCAAGGCTTGTTGGCGTCCTTCCGGCGGGAAAATACTTCTGCACAACTCTCCAAGGCGAGAGGAATTCGTCCACCAAAGGGGAAGTCTCTAGCCCTTTTTGTTCCTGCAGAAACCTCAGCTTCTTCTGTCCAGTTGAAGCTTCTTTGCACCCGCAGCTGGCATTTCCTGGGCATCTGCCCATCTCCGACTTGCTTGTGACTTTTGGACTTGGTCCCCTTGTTCCACAGGTACCCTAGATTGGAAATCCACAGTTGTTGCATTGCTGGTTTGTGTCTTTCCTGCATTATTCCTCTAACACAACTACTTTGTCCTTAGGGGAACTTTAGTGCACTTTGCACTCACTTTTCAGGGTCTTGGGGAGGGTTATTTTTCTAACTCTCACTATTTTCTAATAGTCCCAGCGACCCTCTACAAGGTCACATAGGTTTGGGGTCCATTCGTGGTTCGCATTCCACTTTTGGAGTATATGGTTTGTGTTGCCCCTATCCCTATGTTTCCCCATTGCATCCTATTGTAACTATACATTGTTTGCACTGTTTTCTAAGACTATACTGCATATTTTTGCTATTGTGTATATATATCTTGTGTATATTTCCTATCCTCTCACTGAGGGTACACTCTAAGATACTTTGGCATATTGTCATAAAAATAAAGTACCTTTATTTTTAGTATAACTGTGTATTGTGTTTTCTTATGATATTGTGCATATGACACTAGGTGGTACTGTAGTAGCTTCACACGTCTCCTAGTTCAGCCTAAGCTGCTCTGCTAAGCTACCATTATCTATCAGCCTAAGCTGCTAGACACCCTATACACTAATAAGGGATAACTGGGCCTGGTGCAAGGTGCAAGTACCCCTTGGTACTCACTACAAGCCACTCCAGCCTCCTACATTGGTTGTGCAGTGGTGGGATAAGTGCTTGAGACTACTTACCACTCTTGTCATTGTACTTTTCATAAGAGAAAAATATACAAAACAAGGTCAGTGTATATACACATAGCCAAAAAGTTTTGCATTTCCTCTTTTCACTCTTTTCTAAGTGCTGAAAAGTACTCCTAAACTTTCAAAAAGTTCTTAAAAGTTTAAAAAGTTTTTTTCTGTCTTTCCAAAAAGTTCTGAAAACTTTTTTTCTTTTTCTATCACTTTAACTCTCTCTAAAAAATGTCTGGCACAGGCCAAAGTGTTGATCTGGCCAAACTTACATATGACAACCTTAGCTGGAAAAGAGCAAGGAGTCTCTGTATAGAGAGAGGTTTGAGTGTAGGGAAGAATCCTTCCTTGGAACTGTTACTTAACATGCTTAGAGAACAGGATAAAGCCATAGGTGCCCCATCTGTTGAAAAAGTACCTAATAGTTCCCAATCTGATTCAGGGACTCCCCCAGGAAAAGATTCAGGAAAGAAACTTCCTAGCCTGCCCATTACTAGACAATCTAGCATAGATGGTAATGATGATGAGCCACACCAAAGAAATAGTGTTGTCTCACATCATAGCAAAAGCATTTATTCTCACCATACTGGTAGTAATGTTTCTGTAAACCAAGCTGTTAGGGTGGCTTCTGTAAGGGACAGGTCTCCTTCTGTTCATTCCCATCATAGCTCTGTTTCTAGAAATGTCCCTCCCACCAACCCTGATGACAGAATGTTAGAGAGGGAACTCAATAAGTTGAGGGTGGAACAAACCAGACTGAAGCTTAAAAAGCAACAGCTGGATTTGGATAGACACTCTTTTGAATTAGAGAAGGAAAGACAGAAGTTGGGTTTAGATACCCATGGTGGCAGCAGCAGTATTCCCCATAGTCATCCTGCAAAAGAGCATGATTCCAGGAATCTGCACAAGATAGTTCCCCCTTATAAGGAGGGGGATGACATTAACAAGTGGTTTGCTGCACTTGAGAGGGCCTGTGTTGTACAGGATGTCCCTCAAAGGCAGTGGGCTGCTATCCTATGGCTATCATTTAGTGGAAAAGGTAGGGATAGGCTCCTTACTGTGAAAGAAAATGATGCTAATAATTTCCAAGTTCTTAAGAATGCACTCCTGGATGGTTATGGCTTAACCACTGAACAGTACAGGATAAATTTCAGAGAGACCAAAAAGGAGTCTTCACAAGACTGGGTTGATTTTATTGACCATTCAGTGAAGGCCTTGGAGGGGTGGTTACATGGCAGTAAAGTTACTGATTATGACAGCCTGTATAACTTGATCCTGAGAGAGCATATTCTTAATAATTGTGTGTCTGGTTTGTTGCACCAGTACTTGGTGGACTCTGATCTGACCTCTCCCCAAGAATTGGGAAAGAAGGCAGACAAATGGGTCAGAACAAGAGTGAACAGAAATGTTCATACAGGGGGTGACAAAGATGGCAACAAAAAGAAGGATGGTAAGTCTTCTGACAAGGGTGGGGACAAATCTAAAAATAGTCTTCATCAGGCCCACAAAAACACTCTGGTGGGGGTGGTGGGTCCAAATCCTCCTTTAATCAGAACAAGGAAAAGAAACCATGGTGCTATTTATGTAAAATAAAAGGCCATTGGACAACTGTAGGAGGCTGGACTGGCTTGTAGTGAGTACCAAGGGGTACTTGCACCTTGCACCAGGCCCAGTTATCCCTTATTAGTGTATAGGGTGTCTAGCAGCTTAGGCTGATAGATAATGGTAGCTTAGCAGAGCAGCTTAGGCTGAACTAGGAGACGTGTGAAGCTACTACAGTACCACCTAGTGTCATATGCACAATATCATAAGAAAACAAAATACACAGTTATACTAAAAATAAAGGTACTTTATTTTTATGACAATATGCCAAAGCATCTTAGAGTGTACCCTCAGTGAGAGGATAGGAAATATACACAAGATATATATACACAATAGCAAAAATATGCAGTATAGTCTTAGAAAACAGTGCAAACAATGTATAGTTACAATAGGATGCAATGGGGAAACATAGGGATAGGGGCAACACAAACCATATACTCCAAAAGTGGAATGCGAACCACGAATGGACCCCAAACCTATGTGACCTTGTAGAGGGTCGCTGGGACTATTAGAAAATAGTGAGAGTTAGAAAAATAACCCTCCCCAAGACCCTGAAAAGTGAGTGCAAAGTGCACTAAAGTTCCCTAAGGACAAAAGAGTCGTGTTAGAGGAATAATGCAGGAAAGACACAAACCAGCAATGCAACCACTGTGGATTTCCAATCTAGGGTACCTGTGGAACAAGGGGACCAAGTCCAAAAGTCACAAGCAAGTCGGAGATGGGCAGATGCCCAGGAAGTGCCAGCTGCGGGTGCAAAGAAGCTTCAACTGGACAGAAGAAGCTGAGGTTTCTGCAGGAACGAAAAGGGCTAGAGACTTCCCCTTTGGTGGACGTATCCCTCTCTCCTTGGAGAGTGGTGCAGAAGTGTTTTCCCGCCGGAAGGACGCTAACAAGCCTTGCTACACGCAAATCGTGTGTTTGGCCTTTTTGGACGCTACTGGGGCCCAGGAGGGACCAGGAGGTCGCAAATTGGACGTGTAGAGAGAGGAAACGTGGAGCAAGACAAAGAGCCCTCACTAAAGCAGGTAGCTCCCGGAAAAATGCCAGAAACAGGCACTACAAGGATGTGTGAAACGTTGCTCACCGAAGTTGCACAAAGGAGTCCCACGTCGCCGGAGACCAACTTAGAAAGTCGTGCAATGCAGGTTAGAGTGCCGTGGACCCTGGCTTGGCTGTGCACAAAGGATTTCCGCCGGAAGTGCACAGGGGCCGGAGTAGCTGCAAAGTCGCGGTTCCCAGCAATGCAGCCCAGCGAGGTGAGGCAAGGACTTACCTCCACCAAACTTGGGCTGAAGAGTCACTGCACTGTGGGGGTCACTTGGACAGAGTCGCTGGATTCGAGGGACCTCGCTCGTCGTGCTGAGAGGAGACCCAAGGGACCGGTAATGCAGCTTTTTGGTGCCTGCGGTTGCAGGGGGAAGATTCCGTCGACCCACGGGAGATTTCTTCGGAGCTTCTGGTGCAGAGAGGAGGCAGGCTACCCCCACAGCATGCACAAGCAGGAAAACAGTCGAGAAGGCGGCAGGATCAGCGTTACAGAGTTGCAGTAGTCGTCTTTGCTACTATGTTGCAGGTTTGCAGGCTTCCAGCGCAGTCAGCAGTCGTTTCCTTATCAGAAGGTGAAGAGAGAGATGCAGAGGAACTCGGCTGAGCTCTTGCATTCGTTATCTAAAGTTTCCCCAGAGACAGAGACCCTAAATAGCCAGAAAAGAGGGTTTGGCTACCTAGGAGAGAGGATAGGCTACTAACACCTGAAGGAGCCTATCAGCAGGAGTCTCTTACGTCACCTGGTGGCACTGGCCACTCAGAGCAGTCCAGTGTGCCAGCAGCACCTCTGTTTCCAAGATGGCAGAGGTCTGGAGCACACTGGAGGAGCTCTGGACACCTCCCAGGGGAGGTGCAGGTCAGGGGAGTGGTCACTCCCCTTTCCTTTGTCCAGTTTCGCGCCAGAGCAGGGGCTAAGGGGTCCCTGAACCGGTGTAGACTGGCTTATGCAGAATTGGGCACATCTGTGCCCAAGAAAGCATTTCCAGAGGCTGGGGGAGGCTACTCCTCCCCTGCCTTCACACCATTTTCCAAAGGGAGAGGGTGTCACATCCTCTCTCAGAGGAAGTTCTTTGTTCTGCCATCCTGGGCCAGGCCTGGCTGGACCCCAGGAGGGCAGATGCCTGTCTGAGGGGTTGGCAGCAGCAGCAGCTGCAGTGAAACCCCAGGAAGGGCAGTTTGGCAGTACCAGGGTCTGTGCTACAGACCACTGGGATCATGGGATTGTGCCAACTATGCCGGGATGGCATAGAGGGGGCAATTCCATGATCATAGACATGTTACATGGCCATATTCGGAGTTACCATTGTGAAGCTACATATAGGTAGTGACCTATATGTAGTGCACGCGTGTAATGGTGTCCCCGCACTCACAAAGTTCAGGGAATTGGCTCTGAACAATGTGGGGGCACCTTGGCTAGTGCCAGGGTGCCCTCACACTAAGTAACTTTGCACCTAACCTTTACCAGGTAAAGGTTAGACATATAGGTGACTTATAAGTTACTTAAGTGCAGTGTAAAATGGCTGTGAAATAACGTGGACGTTATTTCACTCAGGCTGCAGTGGCAGGCCTGTGTAAGAATTGTCAGAGCTCCCTATGGGTGGCAAAAGAAATGCTGCAGCCCATAGGGATCTCCTGGAACCCCAATACCCTGGGTACCTCAGTACCATATACTAGGGAATTATAAGGGTGTTCCAGTAAGCCAATGTAAATTGGTAAAAATGGTCACTAGCCTGTCAGTGACAATTTGAAAGTAATGAGAGAGCATAACCACTGAGGTTCTGGTTAGCAGAGCCTCAGTGAGACAGTTAGGCACCACACAGGGAACATATACATGCACACCTATGAGCACTGGGGCCCTGTGTGACAGGGTCCCAGTGACACATACATATAGGCCACAAACCTATGAGCACTGGGGTCCTGACCAGCAGGATCCCAGTGACACATAACAAACATACTGAAAACATAGTGTTTTCACTATGAGCACTGAGGCCTGGCTATCAGGATCCCAGAGACAGTGAAAACAGTGACAAACACCCTGACATACACTCACAAACAGGCCAAAAGTGGGGGTAACAAGGCTAGAAAGAGGCTACCTTCTCACAACAACAGATCCCAGTTGTCCAAAGAAAGGCACCACAGCTCCTACCACTACAACCCCTACTGCTACACCTAGTGTCCCTACTAATAGCAGTGGTGGTGGGAGCAAACCTACTAATAGCCAATCCAAGGGAGTAGCTGGGCTCACTATTGGTAACTTAGTTGGGGTTGGTCTGATTAGGTGACCACAGAGGCTACTTTAGTCTCTGAAGGGGCTATTGATTTAGCCACTTTGGTTACTTGCCCCCATAACTTGGAGAAGTACAAGCAACTAACCCTAATAAATGGTGTTGAGGTCCAGGCCTACAGGGACACAGGTGCCAGTGTCACAATGGTGATTGAGAAACTGGTGCACCCTGAACAACACATACTTGGACACCAGTACCAAGTAACCAATGCTCACAACATAACACAAAGCCACCCCATGGCTGTTGTTAATCTCAACTGGGGGGGGGTAACTGGTCCAAAGAAAGTTGTGGTAGCTTCAGATTTACCTGTAGACTGTCTATTAGGGAATGATTTGGAGACATCAGCTTGGTCAGATGTGGAGTTGGAGGCCCATGCAGCAATGCTGGGCATCCCAGGGCATATTTTTGCTTTGACAAGGGCTCAGGCCCAAAAGCAAAAAGGACAGGGAAGCTTGGATCCTGGAACAATGGACCAAGCGCTCCCTAAAGCTAGGGCTAGTAGAAGCAAACCACTTCCTACTATCCCTCCCTCTACAGTGGATTCTACTTCTGAGGAAGAAGAATTCCCTCCTTGTGCAGAACCTACACCAGAGGAGCTGGAAGCAGACACTGCTGAGCTTTTGGGTGAAGGGGGGACTGCCAGGGAGGAGCTGAGTGTGGCACAGCAAACCTGTCCCACATTAGAGGGTCTCAGACAGCAAGCTGTCAAACAGGCTAATGGGGATGTCAGTGACTCTCACAGAGTTTACTGGGAGGACAACCTCTTGTACACTGAGCATAGGGATACTAAACCTGGAGCTGCCAGGAGATTAGTGATTCCTCAGGAGTACAGAAAGTTCCTCCTAACCCTGGCACATGACATTCCCCTAGCTGGGCATCTAGGACAAATGAAAACTTGGGACAGGCTTGTTCCCCTGTTTCATTGGCCTAGAATGTCTGAGGACACAAAGGAATTTTATAAGTCCTGTGAAACCTGTCAAGCCAGTGGCAAGACAGGTGGCACCCCAAAGGCACCCCTTATCCCACTGCCTGTGGTTGGGGTTCCCTTTGAAAGGGTAGGGGTTGACATAGTTGGCCCCCTTGACCCTCCTACTGCTTCAGGCAATAGGTTTATCTTGGTGGTAGTGGACCATGCCACAAGATATCCTGAAGCTATTCCTTTAAGGACCACTACAGCACCTGCAGTGGCAAAGGCCCTCCTGGGAATATTTTCCAGGGTGGGCTTACAAAAGGAAGTGGTATCAGACAGGGGAAGCAATTTCATGTCTGCATACTTAAAGGCCATGTGGAAGGAGTGTGGTGTAACGAACAAGTTCACAACACCCTATCATTCACAAACAAATGGACTGGTGAAGAGATTTAATAAAACTCTCAAAGGCATGATTATGGGTCTCCCTGAAAAACTCCGCAGGAGATGGGATATCCTTCTACCATGCCTCCTTTTTGCCTACAGGGAGGTACCCCAGAAAGGAGTGGGCTTCAGCCCCTTTGAACTTCTTTTTGGACACCCTGTTAGGGGTCCACTCACACTTGTAAAGGAGGGTTGGGAACAACCTTTAAAAGCTCCTAAGCAGGATATTGTGGATTATGTACTTGGCCTCAGATCAAGAATGGCTGAGTACATGAAAAAGGCCAGTAAAGAAATTCAGGCCAGCCAAGAGCTCCAGAAGCAATGGCATGATCAGAAGGCTGTTTTGGTTCAGTACCAACCAGGGCAGAAAGTGTGGGTCTTGGAGCCTGTGGCCCCAAGAGCACTCCAAGATAAATGGAGTGGACCCCACACAATTGTTGAGAAAAAGGGAGAAGTCACCTATTTAGTTGACTTAGGCACTGCAAGGAGTCCCCTTAGGGTACTCCATGTAAACCGCCTGAAACCCTACTATGACAGGGCTGATCTCACCCTGCTCATGGCAACAGATGAGGGACAGGAAGAAGACAGTGATCCTCTACCTGATCTCTTCTCTTCCACAGAACAAGATGCTCTAGTGGAAGGTGTAGTTTTGGCTGATTGTCTTACTGCTGAGCAGAAAGACAATTGCATAAATCTCCTAGATCAATTCTCTGAACTCTTCTCTACTGTGCCAGGTACCACTTCTTGGTGTGAGCACACTATAGATACTGGAGACAGCTTGCCTGTCAAAAGTAAGATCTATAGGCAGCCTGACCATGTCAGGGACTGCATAAAGCAAGAGGTCCAGAAAATGTTAGAACTAGGAGTGGTTGAGCACTCTGACAGTCCATAGGCTCTCCTGTGGTACTTGTACCAAAACCCCATTCCAAAGATGGAAAGAAGGAAATGCGGTTTTGTGTAGACTATAGAGGTCTCAACTTGGTAACCAAAACTGATGCTCACCCTATACCCAGGGCAGATGAGCTCATAGATACACTGGCATCTGCCAAGTATCTAAGCACTTTTGATTTGACTGCAGGGTATTGGCAGATCAAATTGTCAGAAGATGCTAAACCTAAGACTGCATTTTCAACCATTGGAGGACATTACCAGTTTACTGCAATGCCTTTTGGTTTGAAAAATGCACCTGCCACTTTTCAGAGGTTGGTGAACACAGTCCTGCAAGGGCTGGAAGCTTTCAGTGCAGCATATTTGGACGATATAGCTGTCTTTAGCTCCAGCTGGGATGATCACCTGGTCCACCTATGGAAAGTTCTGGAGGCCCTGCAAAAGGCAGGCCTCACTATCAAGGCTTCAAAGTGCCACATAGGGCAGGGTAAGGTGGTTTATCTGGGACACCTTGTTGGTGGGGAACAGATTGCACCACTTCAGGGGAAAATCCAAACAATTATTGATTGGGTTCCCCCTACCACTCAGACTCAGGTGAGAGCCTTCCTAGGCCTCACTGGGTATTACAGGAGGTTCATTAAGAACTATGGCTCCATTGCAGCCCCTCTTAATGACCTCACTTCCAAAAAGATGCCTAAAAAGGTATTATGGACAGCAAACTGTCAGAAAGCTTTTGAGGAGCTGAAGCAGGCCATGTGCTCTGCACCTGTCCTGAAAAGCCCTTGTTACTCTTCTTCTACGTCCAAACTGATGCATCTGAATTAGGAGTAGGGGCAGTCCTATCACAACTTAATTCTGAGGGCCAGGATCAACCTGTTGCTTTTATTAGTAGGAGGTTGACCCCTAGAGAAAAGCGTTGGTCTGCCATAGAGAGGGAGGCCTTTGCTGTGGTATGGGCTCTGAAGAAGTTGAGGCCATACCTGTTTGGCACTCACTTCATTGTTCAGACAGACCACAAACCTCTACTTTGGCTAAAACAAATGAAAGGTGAAAATCCTAAATTGTTGAGGTGGTCCATATCCCTACAGGGAATGGACTATACAGTGGAACATAGACCTGCGAATAGCCACTCCAATGCAGATGGACTCTCCAGATATTTCCACTTAGACAATGAAGACTCATCAGGTCATGGCTAGTCTTATTGTCCTTCGTTTGGGGGGGGGGTTGTGTAGGAAAGTACCATCTTGCCTGGCATGTTACCCCCATTTTTCACTGTATATATGTTGTTTTAGTTGTATGTGTCACTGGGACCCTGGTAACCCAGGGCCCCAGTGCTCATAAGTGTGCCTGATTGTGTTACCTGTGTAGTGACTAACTGTCTCACTGAGGCTCTGCTAATCAGAACCTCAGTGGTTATGCTCTCTCATTTCTTTCCAAATTGTCACTAACAGGCTAGTGACCATTTTTACCAATTTACATTGGCTTACTGGAACACCCTTATAATTCACTAGTATATGGTACTGAGGTACCCAGGGTATTGGGGTTCCAGGAGATCCCCATGGGCTGCAGCATTTCTTTTGCCACCCATAGGGAGCTCTGACAATTCTTACACAGGCCTGCCACTGCAGCCTGAGTGAAATAACGTCCACGTTATTTCACAGCCATTTTACACTGCACTTAAGTAACTTATAAGTCACCTATATGTCTAACCTTTACCTGGTAAAGGTTAGGTGCAAAGTTACTTAGTGTGAGGGCACCCTGGCACTAGCCAAGGTGCCCCCACATTGTTCAGAGCCAATTCCCTGAACTTTGTGAGTGCGGGGACACCATTACACGCGTGCACTACATATAGGTCACTACCTATATGTAGCTTCACAATGGTAACTCCGAATATGGCCATTTAACATGTCTATGATCATGGAATTGCCCCCTCTATGCCATCCTGGCATAGTTGGCACAATCCCATGATCCCAGTGGTCTGTAGCACAGACCCTGGTAATGCCAAACTGCCCTTCCTGGGGTTTCACTGCAGCTGCTGCTGCTGCCAACCCCTCAGACAGGCATCTGCCCTCCTGGGGTCCAGCCAGGCCTGGCCCAAGATGGCAGAACAAAGAACTTCCTCTGAGAGAGGGTGTTACACCCTCTCCCTTTGGAAAATGGTGTGAAGGCAGGGGAGGAGTGGCCCCCCCCAGCCTCTGGAAATGCTTTGTTGGGCACAGATGTGCCCAATTCTGCATAAGCCAGTCTACACCGGTTCAGGGGACCCCTTAGCCCTGCTCTGGCGCGAAACTGGACAAAGGAAAGGGGAGTGACCACTCCCCTGACCTGCACCTCCCCTGGGAGGTGTCCAGAGCTCCTCCAGTGTGCTCCAGACCTCTGCCATCTTGGAAACAGAGGTGCTGCTGGCACACTGGACTGCTCTGAGTGGCCAGTGCCACCAGGTGACGTTAGAGACTCCTTGTGATAGGCTCCTTCAGGTGTTGCTAGCCTATCCTCTCTCCTAAGTAGCCAAACCCTCTTTTCTGGCTATTTAGGGTCTCTGTCTCTGGGGAAACTTTAGATAACGAATGCAAGAGCTCATCCGAGTTCCTCTGCATCTCTCTCTTCACCTTCTGCCAAGGAATCGACTGCTGACCGCGCTGGAAGCCTGCAAACCTGCAACATAGTAGCAAAGACGTCTACTGCAACTCTGTAACGCTGATCCTGCCGCCTTCTCGACTGTTTTCCTGCTTGTGCATGCTGTGGGGGTAGTCTGCCTCCTCTCTGCACCAGAAGCTCCGAAGAAATCTCCCGTGGGTCGACGGAATCTTCCCCCTGCAACCGCAGGCACCAAAAAGCTGCATTACCAGTCCCTTGGGTCTCCTCTCAGCACGACGAGCGAGGTCCCTCGAATCCAGCGACTCTGTCCAAGTGACCCCCACAGTCCAGTGACTCTTCAGTCCAAGTTTGGTGGAGGTAAGTCCTTGCCTCACCTCGCTGGGCTGCATTGCTGGGAACCGCGACTTTTGCAGCTACTCCGGCCCCTGTGCACTTCCGGCGGAAATCCTTTGTGCACAGCTAAGCCTGGGTCCACGGCACTCTAACCTGCATTGCACGACTTTCTAAGCTGGTCTCCGGCGACGTGGGACTCCTTTGTGTGACTTCGGGTGAGCACTGTTTCACACATCCTCGTAGTGCCTGTTTCTGGCACTTCTCCGGGTGCTACCTGCTGCTGAGAGGGCTCCTTGTCTTGCTTGACTTCCCTTCTCTCTCCTGGTCCAATTTGCGACCTCCTGGTCCCTCCAGGGCCACAGCAGCGTCCAAAAACGCTAACCGCATGATTTGCAGCTAGCAAGGCTTGTTAGCATTCTTTTGGCGGGAAAACACTTCTGCACAACTCTCCACGGCAAGAGTGATCCGTCCACCAAAGGAGAAGTCTCTAGCCCTTTTCGTTCCTGCAGAAACCTCAGCTTCTTCTGTCCAGTAGAAGCTTCTTTGCACCCGCAGCTGGCATTTCCTGGCCATCTGCCCATCTCCGACTTGCTTGTGACTTTTGGACTTGGTCCCCTTGTTCCACAGGTACCCTAGATTGGAAATCCACAGTTGTTGCATTGTTGGTTTGTGTCTTTCCTGCATTATTCCTCTAACACGACTTCTTTGTCCATAGGGAAACTTTAGTGCACTTTGCACTCACTTTTCAGGGTCTTGGGGAGGGTTATTTTTCTAACTCTCACTATTTTCTAATAGTCCCAGCGACCCTCTACAAGGTCACATAGGTTTGGGGTCCATTCGTGGTTCGCATTCCACTTTTGGAGTATATGGTTTGTGTTGCCCCTATCCCTATGTTTCCCCATTGCATCCTATTGTAACTATACATTGTTTGCACTGTTTTCTAAGACTATACTGCATATTTTTGCTGTTGTGTATATATATCTTGTGTATATTTCCTATCCTCTCACTGAGGGTACACTCTAAGATACTTTGGCATATTGTCATAAAAATAAAGTACCTTTATTTTTAGTATAACTGTGTATTGTGTTTTCTTATGATATTGTGCATATGACACTAAGTGGTACTGTAGTAGCTTCACCCGTCTCCTAGTTCAGCCTAAGCTGCTCTGCTAAGCTACCATTATCTATCAGCCTAAGCTGCTAGACACCCTATACACTAATAAGGGATAACTGGGCCTGGTGCAAGGTGCAAGTACCCCTTGGTACTCACTACAAGCCAGTCCAGCCTCCTACAACTGGTTACTCCCTTTATCATCCACTATATGGTTACTTCCCTGTGGGGATGTAAACCACCCTGTTTGAAGTTTTTTAGCTAAGCAACAATGTGAAGATGTATTTTCAGAGTTTCTATCAGTAAGTTTTAGTTTAGAGCAGTGGGAATTGTCCACTGAACCTATTTGTAGTGATGGAAAAGCCAGACAGGGATGCTGTCTCAGAAAAGCCATAGCTGGGCAAAAACTTTGTCCATATGGCTGGAAGAGAGAACAGGGATGCTGTTTCTCTTGAGTTGGAGCAGGGCAGGGATGCTGTCCTATGAGCTCCACACTAGGGCAGGGATGCTGTCCTAAGTGTTGTGAGGCAGTGCAGGGTTTCTGCACTAAAGTTTTTCTGGGAGGGTTGGAGGGATGCTCCATGTTAACTAAAATGGTGCTCTTTTTCTCACCAATATTAGTTATCCCACAGAGAGGTACTTCTTCCTCAGGGAGTCCAGCTTTGCCAGCTGATGATTCCCTTGGAACAGGTGTCACCCCAGAAGAGTTTTCTCCCACCACAGGAATGGTATCCTGAATGGTAGGGTGGTTAGGGGATACTGTGATACCCTTTTTACCTGTTGATGGAGAGGGATCCTGAGTTTTCAGGCCTTCTCTCCTTTGCATTTTCATTTCAGTAGAAATGAGAGGGAACAATTCCTCAGGGATGCCCAGCATGGCTGCATGGGCATAAAACTCTACATCAGCCCAACCTGAGGCCTCTAGGTCATTACCTAAGAGACAGTCTACAGGTAAGCTAGGTAATACCACCACCTGCTTAGGGCCAGTAACTCCACCCCAACTAAACTGAATTATAGCTAAGGGAAGAAACTTAGTGGAGTTATGGACATCAATAATCTTATACTGTTGTCCAATGATGTGTTGATCAGGGTGCACTAGGTTTTCAGTCACCAAAGTGATACTGGCACCTGTGTCCCTGTAGGCCAAGGCCTCAACACCATTTATTGAAACTGTCTGCCTGTACTTATCCATTGTAAGGGGACAAGCAGCCAGTGTGGCAAGGCCAATGCCACTAGGTGTGACAGAAACTGTCTTGGGACTGACTACCCCAGTTTCTACTATGGACCCATAAGTGAACCCAACTACACCCTTTGCTTGACTGTTGCCAGCAGTCCCACCACTAGTACCACTACTCCTAGGGGCACTAGAGCTTGATGTATTAGTGGTGGTAGGCTCAGGGGGTTTACCTGGACAGGACTTATCCCCTGGCCTATGGCCTCTGTTTTTACACACAAAGCACCAAGGCTTTTTAAATTGTGTAGGTTGAGAAGAAGAGGAAGAATTTGTTTTATCCCCACCCCCTGAAGAGTGTTTAAGATTTGAAGTGGGATCTTTGGTTTTACCCTTATCCCCATGCTTATCTTGAGATTTTTCACCATCTTTCTTCTCATTGTTCTCTTTGTCACCCCCTGTATGAACTTTTCTGTTCACCCTTGTTCTGACCCATTTGTCTGCCTTCTTTCCCAATTCTTGGGGAGAGGTCAGATCAGATTCCACCAAGTACTGGTGCAACAAATCAGACACACAATTATTAAGAATATGCTCTCTCAGGATCAAGTTATACAGGCTGTCATAATCAGTAACTTTACTGCCATGTAACCACCCCTCCAAGGCCTTCACTGAATGATCAATGAAATCAACCCAGTCTTGTGAAGACTCCTTTTTGGTCTCTCTGAACTTTATCCTGTACTGTTCAGTGGTTAAGCCATAATCATCCAGGAGTGCATTCTTAAGAACTTTGTAATCATTGGCTTCACTTTCTTTCACAGTAAGGAGCCTATCCCTACCCTTTCCACTAAATGATAGCCATAGGATAGCAGCCCACTGCCTTTTAGGGACATCCTGTACAACACAGGCCCTCTCAAGTGCAGCAAACCACTTGTTAATGTCATCCCCCTCTTTATAAGGGGGAACTATCTTGTGCAGATTCCTGGAATCATGCTCTTTTGCAGGGTGACTATGGGGAATACTGCTGCTGCCACCATGGGTTTCTAAACCCAATTTCTGTCTTTCTCTCTCCACTTCTAAGCACTGTCTATCCAAATCCAGCTGCTGCTTCTTGAGCTTCAGTCTGGTTTGTTCGACTCTCAATCTATTGAGCTCCCTTTCTAACAAACTGTCATCAGGGTGGGTGGGAGGGACATGCCTTGAAACAGAGGTATGGTGAGAATTAACAGAAGGAGACCCATCCCCTACAGAAGGCACCCTAACAGCTTGGTTAACAGCAACATCACTTCTACTGTGGTGAGAAGGAATACTCTTGCTATTATGTGAGACAACACTATCAGTATGGTGTGACTCTACATCAGTCCCAACTATGCTAGGCTGTCTAGTAATGGGCAGGCTAGGAAGTTCCTTTTCTGAATCTTTTTCTAGGGTAGTCCCTGGATCAGATTGTGAACCATTAGCTACTTTTTCAACAGATTGGGCCCCTTTGGCCTTATCCTGTTCTATAAGCATGTTAACCAATAGTTGTCTGGGGGGATTCTTCCCTACAATCAAACCTCTCTCTATGCAGAGACTCCTTGCTCCTTTCCAGCTAAGGTGATCATATGCAAGTTTGGACAGATCAACAATTTGGCCTGTGCCAGACATTTTTAGAAAGAGTTAAGTGACAGAAAAAGAGAACAAAAGTTTTTCAGAACTTTTAGAAAGACAGAAAAAAAATAACTTTTAAAACTTTTTAAGAACTTTTAGAAAGTTTAGAGGTACTTTTCAGCACTTAGAAAAGAGTGAAAAGAGGAAATGCAAAACTTTTTGGTTAGGTGTACATACACTGAACTTCTTTTGTATATTTTTCTCTTATGAAAAGTACAGTGACAAAAGTGGTAAGTAGTTGCAAAGTACTTATCCCACCGCTGCACAACCAATGTAGGAGGCTGGACTGGCTTGTAGTGAGTACCAAGGGGTACTTGCACCTTGCACCAGGCCCATTTATCCCTTATTAGTGTATAGGGTGTCTAGCAGCATAGGCTGATAGATAATGGTAGCTTAGCAGAGCAGCTTAGGCTGAACTAGGAGACGAGTGAAGCTCCTACAGTACCACTAGTGTCACTTGCACAATATCATTTGAAAACACAATACACAGATATACTAAAAATAAAGGTACTTTATTTTTATGACAATATGCCAAAGTATCTCAGTGAGTACCCTCAGTATGAGGATAGCAAATATACACAAGATATATGTACACAATACCAAAAATATGCAGTATAGTCTTAGAAAACAGTGCAAACAATGTATAGTTACAATAGGATGCAAAGGGGACACATAGGGATAGGGGCAACACAAACCATATACTCCAAAAGTGGAATGTGAACCACGAATGGACCCCAAACCTATGTGACCTTGTAGAGGGTCGCTGGGACTATTAGAAAATAGTGAGGGTTAGAAAAATAGCCCACCCCAAGACCCAGAAAAGTGAGTGCAAAGTGCACTAAAGTTCCCCAAAGGACATAGAAGTCGTGATAGGGGAATTCTGCAGGAAAGACACAAACCAGCAATGCAACAACAATGGATTTCCAGTCGAGGGTACCTGTGGAACAAGGGGACCAAGTCCAAAAGTCACAAGCAAGTCGGAGATGGGCAGATGCCCAGGAAATGCCAGCTGTGGGTGCAAAGAAGCTGCTACTGGACAGTAGAAGCTGAGGATTCTGCAGGAACGACAAGGGCAAGAGACTTTCCCTTTGGAGGATGGATCCCCCACGCCGTGGAGAGTCGTGCAGTAGTGTTTTCTCGCCGAAAGACCTCCAACAAGCCTTGCTAGCTGCAAATTGTGTGGTTAGAGTATTTGGATGCTGCTGTGGCCCAGGAGGGACCAGGATGTCGCCAATTGTGTCTGGGGACAGAGGGGCCGTCAAGCAAGACGAGGAGCCCCCTCAGAAGCAGGCAGCACCCGCAAAAGTGCTGGAACAGGCACTACAAAGAAGAGTGAAACGGTGCTCACCCGAAGTTGCACAAAGGAGTCCCACGTCGCCAGAGACCAACTTAGAAAGTCGTGCAATGCAGGTTAGAGTGCCGTGGACCCAGGCTTGGATGTGCACAAAGGATTTCTGCCAGAAGTGCACAGAGGCCGGAGTAGCTGCAAAAGTCGTGGTTCCCAGCAATGCAGTCTGGCGTGGGGAGGCAAGGACTTACCTCCACCAAACTTGGACTGAAGAGTCACTGGACTGTGGGAGTCACTTGGACAGAGTTGCTGGATTCAAGGGACCTCGCTCGTTGTGCTGAGAGGAGACCCAGGGGACCGGTGATGCAGTTCTTTGGTGCCTGCGGTTGCAGGGGGAAGATTCCGTCGACCCACGGGAGATTTCTTCGGAGCTTCTAGTGCAGAGAGGAGGCAGACTACCCCCACAGCATGCACCACCAGGAAAACAGTTGAGAAGGCAGCAGGATCAGCGTTACAGAGTTGCAGTAGTCGTCTTCGCTACTTTGTTGCAGTTTTGCAGGCTTCCAGCGCGGTCAGCAGTCGATTGCTTGGCAGAAGGTGAAGAGAGAGATGCAGAGGAACTCTGATGAGCTCTTGCATTCGTTATCTAAGGAATCCCCAAAGGCAGAGACCCTAAATAGCCAGAAAAGAGGGTTTGGCTACTTAGGAGAGAGGATAGGCTAGCAACACCTGAAGGAGCCTATCAGAAGGAGTCTCTGACGTCACCTGCTGGCCCTGGCCACTCAGAGCAGTCCAGTGTGCCAGCAGCACCTCTGTTTCCAAGATGGCAGAGGTCTGGAGCACACTGGAGGAGCTCTGGACACCTCCCAGGGGAGGTTCAGGTCAGGGGAGTGGTCACTCTCCTTTCCTTTGTCCAGTTTCACGCCAGAGCAGGGCTGAGGGGTCCCTGAACCGGTGTAGACTGGCTTATGCAGAAATGGGCACCATCTGTGCCCATGAAAGCATTTCCAGAGGCTGGGGGAGGCTACTCCTCCCCTGCCTTCACACCATTTTCCAAAGGGAGAGGGTGTAACACCCTCTCTCAGAGGAAGTCCTTTGTTCTGCCATCCTGGGACAAGCCTGGCTGGAACCCAGGAGGGCAGAAACCTGTCTGAGGGGTTGGCAGCAGCAGCAGCTGCAGTGAAACCCCTGAAAAGGCAGTTTGGCAGTACCAGGGTCTGTGCTGCAGACCACTGGGATCATGGGATTGTGCCAGCTATGCCAGGATGGCATAGAGGGGGCAATTCCATGATCATAGACATGTTACATGGCCATATTCGGAGTTACCATTGTGAAGCTACAAATAGGTAGTGACCTATATGTAGTGCACGCGTGTAATGGTGTCCCCGCACTCACAAAGTCCAGGGAATTTGCCCTGAACAATGTGGGGGCACCTTGGCTAGTGCCAGGGTGCCCTCACACTAAGTAACTTTGCACCTAACCTTTACCAGGTAAAGGTTAGACATATAGGTGACTTATAAGTTACTTAAGTGCAGTGTAAAATGGCTGTGAAATAACGTGGACGTTATTTCACTAAGGCTGCAGTGGCAGGCCTGTGTAAGAATTGTCAGAGCTCCCTATGGGTGGCAAAAGAAATGCTGCAGCCCATAGGGATCTCCTGGAACCCCAATACCCTGGGTACCTCAGTACCATATACTAGGGAATTATAAGGGTGTTCCAGTATGCCAATGTAAATTGGTGAAATTGGTCACTAGCCTGTTAGTGACAATTTGTACAGAGAGAGCATAACCACTGAGGTTCTGTTTAGCAGAGCCTCAGTGAGACAGTTAGGCACCACACAGGAAACACATACATATAGGCCACAAACTTATGAGCACTGGGGTCCTGACTACTAGTGTCCCAGTGACACATAACAAACATACTGAAAACATAGTGCTTTCATTATGAGCACTGGGCCCTGGCTAGCAGGATCCCAGTGAGACAGTGAAAACACCCTGACATACACTCACAAACAGGCAAAAAGTGGGGGTAACAAGGCTAGAAAGAGGCTACTTTCTCACAGGGACAGAGTAGTGTTTGCTGTGAGAATGAAGATGTTTTACTGTAGTAGTTGTGGGGGGTATATGTGTTGTATGTAGGGTATTGTGTTGGGTGGTGGGTCAATGCAGTCTGTCTGTGGTCAGTTTGTGATGCATGAGTTGATATCTTTGCAGATAATATGTTTGCATGTTGAGGGATGTGTACGGGCTGACACCATTCCTGGTCAATTGTGAATTGGGCAGCATTTCTGGCCCTAGTCCCTAGTCCCTGCCTGTCCCGAACAGGCCCAAACAGACAACTGCCCTTATCCTCTCCGCCCAAACAGACAACTACCCTTATCCTCTCCGCCCTTAGAGACAACTGCCCTTATCCTCTCCGCCCTTTGCCTCGACGCCCGGGCTGAGACGCCCTGAATCCTGGCCTTTCATAGCCCTACTGGCCAATAAGAAGCTCGTCCTAACCCTAGCCAATCTTATTTTAAACCCTGATTTAGTCAAGTAATAGGAGACCCAGCCCTAATCACCAGTCATAGCCCTATTCCTGACCACCAATCACAGCCCCAGCCCTAAAACCAGCAACCAATCAGAATCCCAGCCCTATCCACCAATGACAGCCCTAGAACCAACAGCCAATCAGAATCTCAGCCTTATCCACCAATCACAGCCCTAGAACCAACAGCCAATCAGAATCTCAGCCCTATCCACCAATCACAGCCCTAGAACCAACAGCCAATCAGAATCTCAGCCCTATCTACCAATCACACCCCTAGAACCAACAGCCAATCAGAATCTCTGCCCTATCCACCAATCATAACTGCATCCCTGGAGCTAGCAACCAATGAAACACCAGCTCCCAACAACCTATCACAACAGCATATGCAACAACCAGAAGGAACTTATATAAGGAGCAAGTTAACTAAACTCCAGTCCCTGTGGGCAGGGGGAAAGGCAGCTGCTGCTCTATTCAGTATCTCCTTGGATACAGACAGGCTGAATGCACACTTCCAAGCTAGCAGAGTCTACTTTCCAGGTAAGGGGGAGATTGTTTAAGAGACAAACACTGCAATAGTGCTGGGCGCACACTCTAAAATCTGGCTTTTTTTAAGGCAAAAATACAGGGGGGCAGACAGTTTTTAAGCACAATTTAAATCACACAAACAGATTAAAACATTCTCCTAAAACCACACTCTGAACGATGTATGTAGCCTTTTTACTAAGAATAGGGGGGGGGGAAAGGGGGGGCTGGGGGGGTTGCCACAAACTAGCAAGGGAATTCACACAGTCACGGCAAAAACATTTTTTTTTTAAAACACCACTTAGTCACAGTTAGTCACTACACAGGTAACACATTCAGGCACACTTATGAGCACTGGGGCCCTGGGTTACCAGGGTCCCAGTGACACATACAACTAAAACAACATATATACAGTGAAAAATGGGGGTAACATGTGTAGGAGGCTGGACTGGCTTGTAGTGAGTACCAAGGGGTACTTGCACCTTGCACCAGGCCCAGTTATCCCTTATTAGTGTATAGGGTGTCTAGCAGCTTAGGCTGATAGATAATGGTAGCTTAGCAGAGCAGCTTAGGCTGAACTAGGAGACGTGTGAAGCTACTACAGTACCACCTAGTGTCATATGCACAATATCATAAGAAAACACAATACACAGTTATACTAAAAATAAAGGTACTTTATTTTTATGATAATATGCCAAAGTATCTTAGAGTGTACCCTCAGTGAGAGGATAGGAAATATACACAAGATATATATACACAATAGAAAAAATATGCAGTATAGTCTTAGAAAACAGTGCAAACAATGTATAGTTACAATAGGATGCAATGGGGAAACATAGGGATAGGGGCAACACAAACCATATACTCCAAAAGTGGAATGCGAACCACGAATGGACCCCAAACCTATGTGACCTTGTAGAGGGTCGCTGGGACTATTAGAAAATAGTGAGAGTTAGCAAAATAACCCTCCCCAAGACTATGAAAAGTGAGTGCAAAGTGCACTAAAGTTCCCCTAAGGACAAAGAAGTCGTGTTAGAGGAATAATGCAGGAAAGACACAAACCAGCAATGCAACAACTGTGGATTTCCAATCTAGGGTACCTGTGGAACAAGGGGACCAAGTCCAAAAGTCACAAGCAAGTCGGAGATGGGCAGATGCCCAGGAAATGCCAGCTGCGGGTGCAAAGAAGCTTCTACTGGACAGAAGAAGCTGAGGTTTCTGCAGGAACAAAAAGGGCTAGAGACTTCCCCTTTGGTGGACGGATTCCACTTGCCTTGGAGAGTTGTGCAGAAGTGTTTTCCTGCTGAAAGGACGCCAACAAGCCTTGCTAGTCGCAAATTGTGCGTTTGGCGTTTTTGGACGCTGCTGGGGCCCAGGAGGGACCAGGAGGTCGCAAATTGGACCTGAAGAGAGAGGGTATGTCGAGCAAGACAACGAGACCTCACTGAAGCAGGTAGCACCCGGAAAAGTGCCAGAAACAGGCACTACAAGGATGCGTGAAACGGTGCTCGCCGAAGTTGCACAAAGGAGTCCCACGTCGACGGAGACCAACTTAGAAAGTCGTGCAATGCAGGTTAGAGTGCTGTGGAACCAGGCTTGGCTGTGCACAAAGGATTTCCGCTGGAAGTGCACAGGGGCCGGAGTAGCTGCAAAGTCGCAGTTCCCAGCAATGCAGCCCAGCGAGGTGAGGCAAGGACTTACCTCCACCAAACTTGGACTGAAGAGTCACTGGACTGTGGGGGTCACTTGGACAGAGTTGCTGGATTCAAGGGACCTTGCTCGTCGTGCTGAGAGGAGACCCAAGGGACCGGTAATGCAGCTTTTTGGTGCCTGTGGTTGCAGGGGGAAGATTCCGTCGACCCACGGGAGATTTCTTCGAGCTTCTGGTGCAGAGAGGAGGCAGACTACCCCCACAGCATGCACAAGCAGGAAAACAGTCGAGAAGGCGGCAGGATCAGCGTTACAGAGTTGCAGTAGTCGTCTTTGCTACTATGTTGCAGGTTTGCAGGCTTCCAGCGCGGTCAGCAGTCGATTCCTTATCAGAAGGTGAAGAGAGAGATGCAGAGGAACTCGGATGAGCTCTTGCATTCGTTATCTGAAGTTTCCCCAGAGACAGAGACCCTAAATAGCCAGAAAAGAGGGTTTGGCTACCTAGGAGAGAGGATAGGCTACTAACACCTGAAGGAGCCTATCAGCAGGAGTCTCTGACGTCACCTGGTGGCACTGGCCACTCAGAGCAGTCCAGTGTGCCAGCAGCACCTCTGTTTCCAAGATGCAGAGGTCTGGAGCACACTGGAGGAGCTCTGGACACCTCCCAGGGGAGGTGCAGGTCAGGGGAGTGGTCACTCCCCTTTCCTTTGTCCAGTTTCGCGCCAGAGCAGGGGCTAAGGGGTCCCTGAACCGGTGTAGACTGGCTTATGCAGAATTGGGCACATCTGTGCCCAACAAAGCATTTCCAGAGGCTGGGGGAGGCTACTCCTCCACTGCCTTCACAACATTTTCCAAAGGGAGAGGGTGTCACACCCTCTCTCAGAGGAAGTTCTTTGTTCTGCCATCCTGGGCCAGGCCTGGCTGGACCCCAGGAGGGCAGATGCCTGTCTGAGGGGTAGGCAGCAGCAGCAGCTGCAGTGAAACCCCAGGAAGGGCAGTTTGGCAGTACCAGGGTCTGTGCTACAGACCACTGGGATCATGGGATTGTGCCAACTATGCCAGGATGGCATAGAGGGGGCAATTCCATGATCATAGACATGTTACATGGCCATATTCGGAGTTACCATTGTGAAGCTACATATAGGTAGTGACCTATATGTAGTGCACGCGTGTAATGGTGTCCCCGCACTCACAAAGTTCAGGGAATTGGCTCTGAACAATGTGGGGGCACCTTGGCTAGTGCCAGGGTGCCCTCACACTAAGTAACTTTGCACCTAACCTTTACCAGGTAAAGGCTAGACATATAGGTGACTTATAAGTTACTTAAGTGCAGTGTAAAATGGCTGTGAAATAACGTGGACGTTATTTCACTCAGGCTGCAGTGGCAGGCCTGTGTAAGAATTGTCAGAGCTCCCTATGGGTGGCAAAAGAAATGCTGCAACCCATAGGGATCTCCTGGAACCCCAATACCCTGGGTACCTCAGTACCATATACTAGGGAATTATAAGGGTGTTCCAGTAAGCCAATGTAAATTGGTAAAATTGGTCACTAGCCTGTTAGTGACAATTTGAAATAAATGAGAGAGCATAACCACTGAGATTCTGGTTAGCAGAGCCTCAGTGAGACAGTTAGGCACCACACAGGGAACACATACATATAGGCCACAAACTTATGAGCACTGGGGTCCTGACTAGCAGGGTCCCAGTGACACATAACAAACATACTGAAAACATAGGGTTTTCACTATGAGCACTGGGCCCTGGCTGTCAGGATCCCAGTGAGACAGTGAAAACACCCTGACATACACTCACAAACAGGCCTAAAGTGGGGGTAACAAGGCTAGAAAGAGGCTACTTTCTCACACAACCCCCCCCAAACGAAGGACAATAAGGCTAACCTTGGCCAGTTGAGACTTTATTGTCTAAGTGGTGATAAGTAGAGAGTAGCTCTGCAATAGACTGGTTACTCCCTTTATCATCCACTATATGGTTACTTCCCTGTGGGGATGTAAACCACCCTGTTTGAAGTTTTTTAGTTAAGCAACAATGTGAAGATGTATTTTCAGAGTTTCTATCAGTAAGTTTTAGTTTAGAGCAGTGGGAATTGTCCACTGAACCTATTTGTAGTTATGGAAATGCCAGACAGGGATGCTGTCTCAGAAAAGCCATAGCTGGGCAAAAACTTTGTCCATATGGCTGGAAGAGAGAACAGGGATGCTGTTTCTCTTGAGTTGGAGCAGGGCAGGGTTGCTGTCCTATGAGCTCCACACTAGGGCAGGGATGCTGTCCTAAGTGTTGTGAGGCAGTGCAGGGTTTCTGCACTAAAGTTTCTCTGGGAGGGTTGGAGGGATGCTCCATGTTAACTAAAATGGTGCTCTTTTTGTCACCAATGTTAGTTATCCCACAGAGAGGTACTTCTACCTCAGGGAGTCCAGCTTTGCCAGCTGATGATTCCCTTGGAACAGGTGCCACCCCAGGAGAGGTTTCTCCCACCACAGGAATGCTATCCTGAATGGCAGGGTGGTTAGGGGATACTGTGATACCCTTTTTACCTGTTGATGGAGAGGGATCCTGAGTTTTCAGGCCTTCTCTCCTTTGCTTTTTCATTTCACTTGAAATGAGAGGGAACAATTCCTCAGGGATGCCCAGCATGGCTGCATGGGCATAAAACTCTACATCAGCCCAACCTGAGGCCTCTAGGTCATTACCTAAGAGACAATCTACAGGTAAGCTAGGTGATACCACCACCTGCTTAGGGCCAGTAACTCCACCCCAACTAAACTGAATTATAGCTAAGGGAAGAAACTTAGTGGAGTTATGGACATCAATAATCTTATACTGTTGTCCAATGATGTGTTGATCAGGATGCACTAGGTTTTCAGTCACCAAAGTGATACTGGCACCTGTGTCCCTGTAGGCCAAGGCCTCAACACCATTTATTGAAACTGTCTGCCTGTACTTATCCATTGTAAGGGGACAAGCAGCCAGTGTGGCAAGGCCAATGCCACTAGGTGTGACAGAAACTGTCTTGGGACTGACTACCCCAGTTTCTATGATGGACCCATAAGTGAACCCAACTACACCCTTTGCTTGACTGTTGCCAGCAGTCCCACCACTAGTACCACTACTGCTAGGGGCACTAGAGCTTGATGTATTAGTGGTGGTAGGCTCAGGGGGTTTACCTGGACAGGACTTATCCCCTGGCCTATGGCCTCTGTTTTTACACACAAAGCACCAAGGCTTTTTAATGTGTGCAGGTTGAGAAGAAGAGGAAGAATTAGTTTTATCCCCACCCTCTGAAGAGTGTTTAAGATTTGAAGTGGGATCTTTGGTTTTACCCTTATCCCCATTCTTATCTTGAGATTTTTCACCATCTTTCTTCTTATTGCCATCTTTGTCACCCCCTGTATGAACTTTTCTGTTCACCCTTGTTCTGACCCATTTGTCTGCCTTCTTTCCCAATTCTTGGGGAGAGGTCAGATCAGAGTCTACCAGGTACTGGTGCAACAAATCAGACACACAATTATTAAGTATATGCTCTCTCAGGATTGTGTTATACAGGCTTTCATAATCAGTAACTTTACTGCCATGTAACCACCCCTCCAAGGCCTTCACTGAATGGTCAATGAAATCAACCCAGTTTTGTGAAGACTCCTTTTTGGTCTCTCTGAACTTTATCCTGTACTGTTCAGTGGTTAAGCCATAACCATCCAGGAGTGCATTCTTAAGAACTTGGAAATTATTAGCATCATTTTCTTTCACAGTAAGGAGCCTATCCCTACCTTTTCCACTAAATGATAGCCATAGGATAGCAGCCCACTGCCTTTGAGGGACATCCTGTACAACACAGGCCCTCTCAAGTGCAGCAAACCACTTGTTAATGTCATCCCCCTCCTTATAAGGGGGAACTATCTTGTGCAGATTCCTGGAATCATGCTCTTTTGCAGGATGACTATGGGGAATACTGCTGCTGCCACCATGGGTTTCTAAACCCAACTTCTGTCTTTCCTTCTCTAGTTCAAAAGACTGTCTATCCAAATCCAGCTGTTGCTTTTTAAGCTTCAGTCTGGTTTGTTCCACCCTCAACTTATTGAGTTCCCTCTCTAACATTCTGTCATCAGGGTTGGTGGGAGGGACATTCCTAGATACAGAGGTATGATGGGAATGAACAGAAGGAGACCTGTCCCTTACAGAAGCCACCCTAACAGCTTGGTTACCAGAAACATTACTACCAGTATGGTGAGAATAAATGCTTTTGCTATGATGTGAGACAACACTATTTGTATGGTGTGGCTCATCATCATTACCAACTAGGCTAGTCTGTCTAGTAATGGGCAGGCTAGGAATTTTCTTTCCTGAATCTTTTCCTGGGGGAGTCCCTGAATCAGATTGAGAACTATTAGGTACTTTTTCAACAGATGAGGCACCTATGGCCTTATCCTGTTCTCTAAGCATGTTAAGTAACAGTTCCAAGGAAGGATTCTTCCCTACACTCAAACCTCTCTCTATACAGAGACTCCTTGCTCTTTTCCAGCTAAGGTTGTCATATGCAAGTTTGGACAGATCAACATTTTGGCCTGTGCCAGACATTTTTAGAGAGAGTTAAAGTGATAGTAAAAGATAAAAAGTTTGTCAGAGCTTTTAGAAAGACAGAGAAAAAAACTTTTTAAACTTTTTAGAACTTTTTAGAAAGTTAGAAGTACTTTTCAGCACTTAGAAAAGAGTGAAAAGAGGAAATGCAAAAACTTTTTGGCTATGTGTATATACACTGACCTTGTTTTGTATATTTTTCTCTTATGAAAAGTACAATGACAAGAGTGGTAAGCAGTCTCAAGCACTTATCCCACCACTGCACAACCAATGTAGGAGGCTGGACTGGCTTGTAGTGAGTACCAAGGGGTACTTGCACCTTGCACCAAGCCCAGTTATCCCTTATTAGTGTATAGGGTGTCTAGCAGCTTAGGCTGATAGATAATGGTAGCTTAGCAGAGCAGCTTAGGCTGAACTAGAAGACGTGTGAAGCTACTACAGTACCACCTAGTGTCATATGCACAATATCATAAGAAAACACAATACACAGTTATACTCAAAATAAAGGTACTTTATTTTTATGACAATATGCCAAAGTATCTTAGAGTGTACCCTCAGTGAGAGGATAGGAAATATACACAAGATATATATACACAATAGCAAAAATATGCAGTATAGTCTTAGAAAACAGTGCAAACAATGTATAGTTACAATAGGATGCAATGGGGAAACATAGGGATAGGGGCAACACAAACCATATACTCCAAAAGTGGAATGCGAACCACGAATGGACCCCAAACCTATGTGACCTTGTAGAGGGTCGCTGGGACTATTAGAAAATAGTGAGAGTTAGCAAAATAACCCTCCCCAAGACCCTGAAAAGTGAGTGCAAAGTGCACTAAAGTTCCCCTAAGGACAAAGAAGTCGTGTTAGAGGAATAATGCAGGAAAGACACAAACCAGCAATGCAACAACTGTGGATTTCCAATCTAGGGTACCTGTGGAACAAGGGGACCAAGTCCAAAAGTCACAAGCAAGTCGGAGATGGGCAGATGCCCAGGAAATGCAAGCTGCGGGTGCAAAGAAGCTTCTACTGGACAGAAGAAGCTGAGGTTTCTGCAGGAACGAAAAGGGCTAGAGACTTCCCCTTTGGTGGACAGATCCCGCTCGCCTTGGAGAGTCGTGCAGAAGTCTTTTCCTGCTGAAAGGACGCCAACAAGCCTTGCTAGTCGCAAATCGTGTTTTGGCGTTTTTGGACGCTGCTGGGGCCCAGGAGGGACCAGGAGGTCGCAAATTGGACGTGAAGAGAGAGGGGACGTCGAGCAAGACAAAGAGCCCTCACTGAAGCAGGTAGCCCCTGGAGAAGTGCCAGATACAGGCACTACGAGGATGCGTGAAACGGTGCTCGCCGAAGTTGCACAAAGGAGTCCCACGTCGCCGGAGACCAACTTAGAAAGTCGTGCAATGCAGGTTAGAGTGCCGTGGACCCAGGCTTGGCTGTGCACAAAGGATTTCCGCCGGAAGTGCACAGGGGCCGGAGTAGCTGCAAAGTCACGGTTCCCAGCAATGCAGCCCAGCGAGGTGAGGCAAGGACTTACCTCCACCAAACTTGGACTGAAGAGTCACTGAACTGTGGGGGTCACTTGGACAGAGTTGCTGGATTCGAGGGACCTCGCACATCGTGCTGAGAGGAGACCCAAGGGACCGGTAATGCAGCTTTTTGGTGCCTGAGGTTGCAGGGGGAAGATTCCGTCGACCCACGGGCGATTTCTTCGGAGCTTCTGGTGCAGAGAGGAGGCAGACTACCCCCACAGCATGCACAAGCAGGAAAACAGTCGAGAAGGCGGCAGGATCAGCGTTACAGAGTTGCAGTAGTCGTCTTTGCTACTATGTTGCAGGTTTGCAGGCTTCCAGCGCGGTCAGCAGTCGATTCCTTATCAGAAGGTGAAGAGAGAGATGCAGAGGATCTCGGATGAGCTCTTGCATTCGTTATCTGAAGTTTCCCCAGAGACAGAGACCCTAAATAGCCAGAAAAGAGGGTTTGGCTACCTAGGAGAGAGGATAGGCTACTAACACCTGAAGGAGCCTATCAGCAGGAGTCTCTGACGTCACCTGGTGGCACTGGCCACTCAGAGCAGTCCAGTGTGCCAGCAGCACCAAAGTTTCCAAGATGGCAGAGGTCTGGAGCACACTGGAGGAGCTCTGGACACCTCCCAGGGGAGGTGCAGGTCAGGGGAGTGGTCACTCCCCTTTCCTTTGTCCAGTTTCGCGCCAGAGCAGGGGCTAAGGGGTCCCTGAACCAGTGTAGACTGGCTTATGCAGAATTGGGCCCATCTGTGCCCAACAAAGCATTTCCAGAGGCTGGGGGAGGCTACTCCTCCCCTGCCTTCACACCATTTTCCAAAGGGAGAGGGTGTCACACCCTCTCTCAGAGGAAGTTCTTTGTTCTGCCATCCTGGGCCAGGCCTGGCTGGACCCCAGGAGGGCAGATGCCTGTCTGAGGGGTTGGCAGCAGCTGCAGTGAAACCCCAGGAAGGGCAGTTTGGCAGTACCAGGGTCTGTGCTACAGACCACTGGGATCATGGGATTGTGCCAACTATGCCAGGATGGCATAGAGGGGGCAATTCCATGATCATAGACATGTTACATGGCCATATTCGGAGTTACCATTGTGAAGCTACATATAGGTAGTGACCTATATGTAGTGCACGCGTGTAATGGTGTCCCCGCACTCACAAAGTTCAGGGAATTGGCCCTGAACAATGTGGGGGCACCTTGGCTAGTGCCAGGGTGCCCTCACACTAAGTAACTTTGCACCTAACCTTTACCAGGTAAAGGTTAGACATATAGGTGACTTATAAGTTACTTAAGTGCAGTGTAAAATGGCTGTGAAATAACGTGGACGTTATTTCACTCAGGCTGCAGTGGCAGGCCTGTGTAAGAATTGTCAGAGCTCCCTATGGGTGGCAAAAGAAATGCTGCAGCCCATAGGGATCTCCTGGAACCCCAATACCCTGGGTACCTCAGTACCATATACTAGGGAATTATAAGGGTGTTCCAGTAAGCCAATGTAAATTGGTAAAATTGGTCACTAGCCTGTTAGTGACAATTTGAAATAAATGAGAGAGCATAACCACTGAGGTTCTGGTTAGCAGAGCCTCAGTGAGACAGTTAGGCACCACACAGGGAACACATACATATAGGCCACAAACTTATGAGCACTGGGGTCCTGACTAGCAGGGTTCCAGTGACACATAACAAACATACTGAAAACATAGGGTTTTCACTATGAGCACTGGGCCCTGGCTGTCAGGATCCCAGTGAGACAGTGAAAACACCCTGACATACACTCACAAACAGGCCTAAAGTGGGGGTAACAAGGCTAGAAAGAGGCTACTTTCTCACAACATGCCAGGCAAGATGGTACTTTCCTACACAACCCCGCCCCCAAACAAAGGACAATAAGACTAGCCATGACCTGATGAGTCTTCATTGTCTAAGTGGAAATATCTGGAGAGTCCATTAGCATTGGAGTGGGTACTCCCAGGTCTATGTTCCACTGTATAGTCCATTCCCTGTATGGATATGGACCACATCAACAATTTAGGGTTTTCACCTTTAATTTGTTTAAGCCATAATAGAGGTTTGTGGTCTGTCTGAACAATAAAGTGTGTCCCAAAAAGGTATGGTCTCAACTTTTTCAGTGCCCAGACCACAGCAAAGGCATCCCTCTCTATGGCAGACCAACGCTTTTCTCTAGGGGTCAGCCTTCTGCTGATAAAAGCAACAGGTTGATCCTGGCGCTCAGTGTTAAGCTGTGATAGAACTGCCACTACCGCTAATTCAGAAGAATCAGTCTGGACTATGAATTTCTTGGAGTAAGAAGGGCTTTAGGACAGGTGCAGAGCACATGGCCTGTTTTACCTCATCAAAAGCCTTTTGACAGCTAGATGTCCACAATACCTATTTAGGCATCTTCTTGCTGGTGAGGTCATTAAGAGGGGATGCAATGGAGCCATAGCTCTTAATGAACCCCCTATAGTACCCTGTGAGGCCTAGGAAGGCTCTCACCTGGGTTTGAGTTTTAGGAGGAGCCCATTCCATAATGGTCTGGATCTTCCCCTGCAGTGGTGCAATCTGTTCCCCAGCTACCAGGTGGCCCAGATAAACCACTTTCCCTTGCCCTGTCTGGCACTTTGAAGCCTTGATAGCGAAGCCTGCCTTTTGCAGGGCCTCCAAAACTTTCCATAGGTGGACCAGGTGATCATCCTAGGTGGAGCTAAAGACAGCTATATCATCTAGATATGCAGCACTAAAGGCTTCCAACTCTTGCAGGACTGTGTTCGCCAAACTCTGAAAAGTGGCAGGTGCATTTTTCAGACCAAAAGTCATAACAGTGAACTGATAGTGCCACCCAATGGTTGAAATAGCAGTTTTGGGTTTAGCATCTTCTAACAATTTAGTCTGCCAATACCCTGCAGTTAAGTCAAAAGTGCTTAGATACTTGGCAGATGCCAGTGTATCTATCAGCTCATCTGCCTTGGGTATAGGGTGAGCATCAGTTTTGGTTACTTGATTGAGACCTCTGTAGTCAACACAAAACCTAATTTCCTTTTTACCGTCTTTACTATGAGGTTTGGGGACAAGCACCACTGGGCTAGCCCATGGGCTTTCAGAAGGCTCAATCACTCCCAGATCTAACATTTTCTGTACCTCTTGTTTTATGCAATCCCTGACATTTTCAGGCTGCCTATAAATCTCACTTCCAGTGTTGATTGTGTTCTCACACCAGGTAGTTGTACCCGGGACCAGTGAGAAGAGGTCAGAAAACTGATCTAAGAGATTTATGCAGTTGTGAGCAGTAAGGCAATCTGCAAGCACAGCTCCCTCCACTAAGCCATCAGCTTCAGTGGAGGAGAAGAGGTTAGGGAGAGTTGCCATAAGCAGGGTAATGTCATAATAAGGTTTAGACGATTGACATGGAGCACCCTAAGGGGACTCCTGGCAGTGCCCTAGTCTACCAAATAGGTGACCTCACCTTTCTTTTCAACAATGAGATGGGGTCCACTCCATTTGTTGTGGAGTGCTCTTGGGGCCACAGACTCCAATACCCACACCTTCTGTCCTGGGTGGTACTGGGTCAGGACAGCTTTCTGGTCATGCCATTGCTTTTGGAGCTCTTGGCTGGCCTGAAGGTTTTTAGTGGCCTTTTTCATGTACTCAGCCATCCTAGAACTCAGGCCAAGTACATAATCCACAATGTCTTGCTTGGGAGCTTTTAAAGGTTGTTCCCAACTCTCCTTCACAAGAGCAAGGGGACCTCTTACAGGGTGCCCAAAGAGAAGTTCAAAGGGGCTAAAGCCCAATCCTTTTTGGGGTACCTCCATATAAGCAAAAAGGAGGCATGGCAGCAGTACATCCCATCTCCTTCTGAGTTTTTCAGGGAATCACATAATCATACCTTTGAGAGTTTTGTTAAACCTCTCAAATCAGACCATTTGTCTGTGGATGATAAGAACTAGTGAATCTATAAGTTACACCACACTCCTTCCACATAGCTTTGAGGTATGCAGACATGAAGTTACTACCTCTGTCTGACACTACTTCCTTAGGGAAACCCACTCTGGAAAAGATTCCCAGGAGAGCTTTTGCCACTGCAGGAGCTGTAGTGGTCCTTAAGGGAACAGCTTCAGGATACTGTCGTAGTTTGGACTCTTGCTCTAGGCAAGACTGCTGCTTAAAGGATGACAGTACTTTTGCTTGTAGGCAACTACGCCTTCCCTACAACAAGTCGCAACTGTTATCCCAACCTTACCGGCTAACTAGCAGCACCTCACCAGAAATACAATAGTAAAAGGTGATTTGTGACAGCCTTTACGCATGGACTCGAGAATAAGACATCTCAGGGAGTGTCGTGGTTAAACGGAGATTATCCCTTTCTCACTGATATATCATGTCTCATACAAACACAGGCAATGACAAAGATGCAGTAAAGGTTCAATAGTTTTTATGCAACATAACTGCAATTTGCGATAGGTTGCATAGGCTGCAATGATTAGGATAATGAATAATGCAAGAAACAGAGTTGTGAAGACGAGAGTCATTATTACAAAGACCCCCACCATCTTGCAATGCATAGGAAAGACATATGAGATGTACTATGCCCTAATACCCTAATGTGAAAGGCCTAACCTCCTACCTAAAGGAGTGCTGAGTTTGTTAAACCTAACCTGCCAATGCCATGTTCATGAGAGGAGCCCCCAACCCTCATTACCTTGGAATGAGGTCTCTATCTCAGACTCCGCAGGGACACGAAGACTGGGTCAGCGTCAAGACGACTGCAGAATCGATATCAGCGATAGTGGCGATGCCCTCTGGTCAGAATCCCTCTGATTATCTGTCTAAAGTGCGATATATTAATACAGATCATCAAGGACCCCTGATGTAGGTGTGTCCCAGACAATAGATAACAGGCATGCTTGGGACAGCAATTAATATAAACAATCCCTCGGAAGTATAGAGAGGGAAAATCCCTAAGTCTTTGGTTCTTGATCGTGACGCCTTAGAGCAGTGACAATGATAATGTAACTCATAACAAGTGGCCGAACTCTAAACAAGGCAGCCATCTTAGACGAAATAAATAATTAAATGAGCTAAGACAGAGCAAGCTCAGTAGGTTAAAAGTCACTAGGAGAAGGGGGCACGAGTCTGCAAGCCAAAGCTAAGCTAACTCCTGTTATCCCATTAAAACGAAGTAGGATTCACTATAATACCTAGTAGCATGGTCCACTACCACATGGATAAACCTATTGCCTGAAGCTGTTGGAGGGTCAAGGTGGCCAACTATGTCAATGTAGGAGGCTGGCCTGGCTTGTAGTGGGTACCAGAGGTACTTACACCTTGTGCCAGGTCCAGTTGTCCCTTATTAGTGTAGAAGAGGTGTTTCTAGCACCTTAGGCTGATAGACAGTAGCTATGGCAAAGCAGCTTAGGCTGAACTAGGAGACATGTAAAGCTCCTACTATACCACTGGTGTCATATGAACAATATCATAAAAAAACACAATACACAGAAGTACTAAAAATAAAAGTACTTTATTTTTATGACAATATGCCAAAAGTATCTCAGTGAGTATCCTCAGTATGAGGATAAGATATATACACAAGACATATGTACCCAAACCAAAATTATGCATTTAATAGCAAAAGGAAGTAATGCAAGCAATGTAAAGTTACAGTAGATTGCAATAGGAGCACATAGGTATAGGGGCAACACAAACCATATACTCCAAAAGTGGAATGCGAACCACAAATGGACCCCAGACCTATGTGAGCTTGTAGAGGGTCGCTGGGACTGTAAGAAAACAGTCAGGGTCTCCAACATACCCCACCACAAGACCCTGAAAAGTAGGCGTAAAGTACACCTACTACCCGAAAAGAGCACAATAGTTGTGATAGGGGGATTCTGCAAGAACAACAAACACAAGCAGTGCTCTGACAACAGAATTCCAGACCTGAGGACCTGCAAGGCAAGGGTACCAAGTCCAATAGTTGCAACAGTGTCCGGGGGGGCAGGAGCCCAGGAAACCCGGGATGAAGGTGCAATGAAGCTGCCTCTGGATGGAAGAAGCTTGGAGTTCTGCAAGAAAGAAGAGGACTAGGAACTTCTCCTTTGGAAGACAGATGTCACACGTCGCGATAAAGCTTGCAGAGGTGTTCCCACGCAGAAATACCGCAAAAGAGCCTTGCTAGCTGCAAGGGTTACGGTAGAGGTTTTTGGGTGCTGCTGAGGACCAGGAAGGACCAGGATGTTGACCTTTGGAGGAGGAGACAGAGGGGGCGCTCAGCAACTCAGAGAGCCCTCACAGAAGCAGGCAGCACCCACAGAAGTACCCCAACAGGCACTTAGAAGAAGAGTGAACCAGAGTCCACATGAAGTTACAAAAGAGGGTCCCACGACTTCGGAGGCCAACTCAGAGGGTTGTGCACTGCAGGACGGAGTGCAGGGGACCCAGGCTAGGCTGTGCACAAAGGAAATTCTGGAAGAGTGCACAGGAGCCAGAGCAGCTGCAAATCACGCAGTACACAGCTTTGCAGTCTAGCGTGGGGAGGCAAGGACTTACCTCCACCAAACTTGGACTGAAGAGTCACTCGACTGTGGGAGTCACTTGGACAGAGTTGCTGTGTTCCAGGGACCACACTCGTCAGGATGAGAGGGGACCCAGAAGACCCGTGATGCAGTCTTTTGGTGCCTGCATTAGCAGAGGGAAGATTCCGTCGACCCACAGGAGATTTCTTCTGAGCTTCAGGTGCAGGGTGAAGGCAGGCTACCCCCAGAGCATGCACTACCTGGAAACAGTCGAGAAAGCCGGCAGGATTAGGCCCTACAATGTTGCTGGTAGTCGTCTTGCTACTTTGTTGCAGTTTTGAAGGCGTCCTGGAGCAGTCAGCGGTCGATCCTTGGTAGAAGGAGAAGAGGGAGATGCAGAGGAACTCTGGTGAGCTCTTGCATTCGTTATCTGAAGAATTCCCCAAAGCAGAGACCCTAAGTAGGCAGAAAAAGGGGTTTGGCTACCAAGAAAGGAGGATTGGCTACCAAGACAGGTAAGAGCCTATCAGGAGTCTCTGATGTCACCTGCTGGCACTGGACACTCATAGCAGTCCAGTGTGCCCTCAACACCTCTGTTTCCAAGATGGCAGAGGTTTGGGACACTCTGGAGGAGCTCTGGGCACCTCCCCTGGGAGGTACTGGTCAGGGGAGTGGTCACTCCCACCATCTGTGTCCATCAAAGCATTTCTAGAGGCTGGGGGAGGCTACTCCTCCCAGCCCTTCACACCTATTTCCAAAGGGAGAGGGTGTAACACCCTCTCTCAGAGGAAATCCTTTGTTCTGAGTACCAGGGCTGCCAGGGCTGCCTGCACCCCAGGAGGGCAGAATCCTGTCTGAGGGGTTGGCAGCAGCAGCAGCTGCAGTGGAAACCCCAGAAAGGCAGTTTGGCAGTACCCGGGTTCTGTGCTTGAGACCCGGGGGATCATGGAATTGTCACCCCAATACCAAGATGGTATTGGGGTGACAATTCCATGATCTTAGACATGTTACATGGCCATGCTCGGAGTTACCATTGTTACGCTATACATAGGTAGTGACCTATGTATAGTGCACACGTGTAATGGTGTCCCTGCACTCACAAAGTCCAGGGAATTTGCCCTGAATGATGTGGGGGCACCTTGGCCCCACTTTTGGCGGCAAGGCCGGAGAAGATAATGAGAAAAACAAGGAGTCACTGGTCAGTCAGGACAGCCCCTAAGGTGTCCTGAGCAGAGGTGACTCTAACTTTTAGAAATCCTCCATCTTGCATATGGAGGATTCCCCCAATAGGATTAGGGATGTGCCCCCCCTCCCCTCAGGGAGGAGGCACAAAGAGGGTGTAGCCACCCTCAGGGCTAGTAGCCATTGGCTACTAACCCCCAGATCTAAACACACCCCTAAATTCAGTATTTAGGGGCTCCCCAGAACCTAGGAGCTCAGATTCCTGCAACCAAAGAAGAAGAGGACTGCTGAACTGAAAAACCTGCAGAGAAGAAGGAGACACCAACTGCTTTGGCCCCAACTCTACCGGCCTGTCTCCCCACTGCTAAAGACACCGCTCCAGCAACGCGTTCCCAGGGTCCAGCAACCTCTGAAGCCTCAGAGGACTACCCTGCATCTAGAAGGACCAAGAACTCCCGAGGACAGCAGCTCTGTTCACCAAAGACTACAACTTTGCAACAAAGAAGCAACTTTGAAACAACACACGTTTTCCGCCGGAAGCGTGAGACTTTGCACTCTGCACCCGACGCCCCCAGTTCGACTTGTGGAGAACAAACACCACAGGGAGGACTCCCCGGCGACTATGAGACCGTGAGTAGCCAGAGTTGACCCCCCTGAGCCCCCACAGCGACGCATGCAGAGGGAATCCCGAGGCTCCCCCTGACCGCGACTGCCTGCTTCAAAGATCCGACGCCTGGTAAAGACACTGCACCTGCAGCCCCCAGGACCTGAAGGATCCGACCTCCAGTGCAGGAGCGACCCCCAGGTGGCCATCTCCCTTGCCCAGGTGGTGGCTACCCCGAGGAGCCCCCCCACTTGCCTGCCTGCATCGCTGAAGAGACCCCTTGGTCTCCCATTGATTTCTATTGCGAACCCGAAACCTGTTTACACACTGCACCCGGCCGCCCCCGTGCTGCTGAGGGTGTACTTTTTGTGTGGACTTGTGTCCCCCCCGGTGCCCTACAAAATCCCCCTGGTCTGCCCTCTGAAGACGCAGGTACTTACCTGCTGGCAAACTGGAACCGGGGCACCCCCTTCTCCATTGAAGCCTATGTGTTTTGGGCACCACTTTCACCTCTGCACCTGACCGGCCCTGAGCTGCTGGTGTGGTAACTTTGGGGTTGCTCTGAACCCCCAACGGTGGGCTACCTTGGACCCAAACTTGAACCCCGTAGGTGGTTTACTTACCTGCAAAAACTAACAAACACTTACCTCCCCCAGGAACTGTTGAAAATTGCAGTGTCTAGTTTTAAAATAGCTATATGTCATTTATGTGAAAACTGTATATGCTATTTTGCTAATTCAAAGTTCCTAAAGTTCCTACATGAAATACCTTTCATTTGAAGTATTACTTGTAAATCTTGAACCTGTGGTTCTTAAAATAAACTAAGAAAATATATTTTTCTATACAAAAACCTATTGGCCTGGAATTGTCTTTGAGTGTGTGTTCCTCATTTATTGCCTGTGTGTGTACAACAAATGCTTAACACTCCCCTCTGATAAGCCTACTGCTCGACCACACTACCACAAAATAGAGTATTAGAATTATCTCTTTTTTGCCACTATCTTACCTCTAAGGGGAACCCTTGGACTCTGTGCATGCTATTTCTTACTTTGAAATAGTACATACAGAGCCAACTTCCTACATTGGTGGATCAGCAGTGGGGTACAAGACTTTGCATTTGCTGGACTACTCAGCCAATACCTGATCACACGACTAAATTCCAAAAATTGCCATTAGAAACAGTTTTTTGAAATTTGAGCTATTTTTCTAAATTTTTAAAAGTCCTGCTAGGGCCTTGTGTTAGTCCCTGTTAGCATTTCTTTTTGAGTTTAAAAGTTTTGTAAAAGTTTGAATTAAGTTCTAGAGATAGTTTTAGATTCTTAAAAAGTATTCCAACTTTTAGAAACATAGGGGGTCATTCTGACCCTGGCGGTCTTTGACCGATAGGGCCACGGACGACTGAAGCACCGCCAACAGGCTGGCGGTGCTTCATTGCCCATTCCGACCGCGGCTGTAAAGCCGCGGTCGGAAAACCGGGTCTGGCGGTTTCCCGCCGGATTAGCCCCGGCTGGGCGAATCCTCCATAGCGGCGCTGCAAGCAGCGCCGCCATGGGGATTCCGACCCCCTTCCCGCCAGCCTGTTTCTGGCGGTTTTCACCGCCAGAAACAGGATGGCGGGAACGGGTGTCCTGGGGCCCCCTAACAGGGCCCCAGTATGCTTTTCACTGTCTTCTTAGCAGACAGTGAAAAGCGCGACGGGTGCAACTGCACCCGTCGCACACCTGCAACACCGCCGGCTCCATTCGGAGCCAGCTTCTGTGTTGCAGGCCCTTTCCCGCTGGGCCGGCGGGCGCGCCCTTGGCGGGCGCCCGCCGGCCCAGTGGGAAAGTCAGAATGGCCCCCGCGTCTTTTGACCGCGGAGCGGCCAATTGGCGGTTCCCACCAGGCGGGCGGCCACCGCCGCACGCCCAAGTCAGAATGAGGGCCATAATGTCTAATGCAGAAGAGAATGTGATGGAACTCGACATCACCCCTTACCTGAATCTTAGGATGTCAGAGTTAAGGTCTCTCTGCAAAACAAAAAAGATTAGAACTGGTTCAAACCCTACCAAAATACAGCTCCAGGAGCTTTTGGCAGAGTTAACCAAGAACAACCCCTCTGAGGATGACCTCCCAGAGGGGGAAGCTGGCGAATTGGAGGAATACCCACCTCCAGTCCTAGTTAGGGAGACCAGTGCTCCTCAAGCCCTGGTCCCAAATGTGATAGTCAGAGATACTGGTTCTCTCACAGGAGAGTCCAGCAACTCTGGAATCACTGAGGACAGCCTCAGTGAAGATGACCTACTGTTAGCCAGGATGGTCAAAAGATTGGCTTTAGAGAGACAGCTCCTAGCCATAGAAAGGGAAAGACAAGAGATGGGCTTAGGTCCCATCAATGGTGGCAGCAACATAATTATGGGTCAGAGATTCTCTTGACATGTTGAAAATCCCAAAAGGGATTGTAACTAAATATGAAGATGGAGATGACATCACCAAATGGTTCACAGCTTTTGAGAGGGCTTGTGCAACCAGAAAAGTAAACAGATCTTACTGGGGTGCTCTCCTTTGGAAAGTATAGGGATAGACTCCTCCCACTCTCTGGAAAAGATGCAGAATCCTATGACCTCATGAAGGCTACCCTGATTGAAGGCTTTGGATTCTCCACTGAGGAGTATAGAATTAGGTTCAGGGGGCTCAAAAATCCTCGAGCCAGACCTAGGTTGATTTTGTTGACTACTCAGTGAAAACACTGGATGGTTGGATTCAAGGCAGTGGTGTAAATGATTATGATGGGCTGTACAATTTGTTTGTGAAAGAACATCTGTTAAGTAATTGTTTCAATGATAAACTGTATCAGCATCTGGTAGACCTAGGATAAATTTCTCCCCAAGAATTGGGAAAGAAGGCGGACCATTGGGTCAAGACTAGGGTGACCAAGACTTCCACAGGGGCTGACCAAAAGAAAGGGGTCACAAAGACTCCCCAGGGGAAGAGTGTTGAGACATCCAAAGGGAAAAATAGTAAAGAGTCTTCTACAGGGCCCCAAAAACCTGCTCAGGAGGGTGGTGTAGGAGGCTGGACTGGCTTGTAGTGAGTACCAAGGGGTACTTGCACCTTGCACCAGGCCCAGTTATCCCTTATTAGTGTATAGGGTGTCTAGCAGCTTAGGCTGATAGATAATGGTAGCTTAGCAGAGCAGCTTAGGCTGAACTAGGAGACGTGTGAAGCTACTACAGTACCACTCAGTGTCATATGCACAATATCATAAGAAAACACAATACACAGTTATACTAAAAATAAAGGTACTTTATTTTTATGACAATATGCCAAAGTATCTTAGAGTGTACCCTCAGTGAGAGGATAGGAAATATACACAAGATATATATACACAATAGCAAAAATATGCAGTATAGTCTTAGAAAACAGTGCAAACAATGTATAGTTACAATAGGATGCAATGGGGAAACATAGGGATAGGGGCAACACAAACCATATACTCCAAAAGTGGAATGTGAACCACGAATGGACCCCAAACCTATGTGACCTTGTAGAGGGTCGCTGGGATTATTAGAAAATAGTGAGAGTTAGAAAATAACCCTCCCCAAGACCCTGAAAAGTGAGTGCAAAGTGCACTAAAGTTCCCCTAAGGACAAAGAAGTTGTGTTAGAGGAATAATGCAGGAAAGACACAAACCAGCAATGCAACAACTGTGGATTTCCAATCTAGGGTACCTGTGGAACAAGGGGACCAAGTCCAAAAGTCACAAGCAAGTCGGAGATGGGCAAATGCCCAGGAAATGCCAGCTGCGGGTGCAAAGAAGCTTCTACTGGACAGAAGAAGCTGAGGTTTCTGCAGGAACGAAAAGGGCTAGAGACTTCCCCTTTGGTGGACGGATCTCACTCACAGTGGAGAGTCGTCCAGAAGTATTTTCCCGCCGAAAGAACGCCAACAAGCCTTGTTCACTGCAAATCATGCGGTTAGCGTTTTTGGACGCTGCTGAGGCCCAGGAGGGACCAGGAGGTTGCAAATTGGACCAGCAGAGAGAGGAGACGTCGAGCAAGACAAGAAACCCTCTCTAAAGCAGGTAGCACCCGGAAAAATGCCCGAAACAGGCACTATGAGGATGCATGAAACGGTGCTCACCCGAAGTTACACAAAGGAGTCCCACGTCGCCGGAGACCAACTTAGAAAGTCGTGCAATGCAGGTTAGAGTGCCGTGGACCCAGGCTTGGCTGTGCACAAAGGATTTCCGCCGCAAGTGCACAGGGGCCGGAGTAGCTGCAAAAGTCGCGGTTCCCAGCAATGCAGGCCAGCGAGGTGAGGCAAAGACTTACCTCCACCAAACTTGGGCTGAAGAGTCACTGGACTGTGGGGGTCACTTGGACAGAGTCGCTGGATTCGAGGGACCTCGCTCGTCGTGCTGAGAGGAGACCCAAGGGACCGGTAATGCAGCTTTTTGGTGCCTGCGGTTGCAGGGGGAAGATTCCGTCGACCCACGGGAGATTTCTTCGGAGCTTCTGGTGCAGAGAGGAGGCAGACTACCCCCACAGCATGCACAAGCAGGAAAACAGTCGAGAAGGCGGCAGGATCAGCGTTACAGAGTTGCAGTAGTCGTCTTTGCTACTATGTTGCAGGTTTGCAGGCTTCCAGCGCGGTCAGCAGTCGATTCCTTGGCAGAAGGTGAAGAGAGAGATGCAGAGGAACTCGGATGAGCTCTTGCATTCGTTATCTAAAGTTTCCCCAGAGACAGAGACCCTAAATAGCCAGAAAAGAGGGTTTGGCTACCTAGGAGAGAGGATAGGCTAGCAACACCTGAAGGAGCCTATCACAAGGAGTCTCTGACGTCACCTGGTGGCACTGGCCACTCAGAGCAGTCCAGTGTGCCAGCAGCACCTCTGTTTCCAAGATGGCAGAGGTCTGGAGCACACTGGAGGAGCTCTGGACACCTCCCATGGGAGGTGCAGGTCAAGGGAGTGGTCACTCCCCTTTCCTTTGTCCAGTTTCGCGCCAGAGCAGGGCTAAGGGGTCCCTGAACCGGTGTAGACTGGCTTATGCAGAATTGGGCACATCTGTGCCCAAGAAAGCATTTCCAGAGGCTGGGGGAGGCTACTCCTCCCCTGCCTTCACACCATTTTCCAAAGGGAGAGGGTGTCACACCCTCTCTCAGAGGAAGTTCTTTGTTCTGCCATCCTGGGCCAGGCCTGGCTGGACCCCAGGAGGGCAGATGCCTGTCTGAGGGGTTGGCAGCAGCAGCAGCTGCAGTGAAACCCCAGGAAGGGCAGTTTGGCAGTACCAGGGTCTGTGCTACAGACCACTGGGATCATGGGATTGTGCCAACTATGCCAGGATGGCATAGAGGGGGCAATTCCATGATCATAGACATGTTACATGGCCATATTCGGAGTTACCATTGTGAAGCTACATATAGGTAGTGACCTATATGTAGTGCACACGTGTAATGGTGTCCCCGCACTCACAAAGTTCAGGGAATTGGCTCTGAACAATGTGGGGGCACCTTGGCTAGTGCCAGGGTGCCTTCACACTAAGTAACTTTGCACCTAACCTTTACCAGGTAAAGGTTAGACATATAGGTGACTTATAAGTTACTTAAGTGCAGTGTAAAATGGCTGTGAAATAACGTGGACGTTATTTCACTCAGGCTGCAGTGGCAGGCCTGTGTAAGAATTGTCAGAGCTCCCTATGGGTGGCAAAAGAAATGCTGCAGCCCATAGGGATCTCCTGGAACCCCAATACCCTGGGTACCTCAGTACCATATACTAGGGAATTATAAGGGTGTTCCAGTAAGCAAATGTAAATTGGTAAAAATGGTCACTAGCCTGTTAGTGACAATTTGGAAAGAAATGAGAGAGCATAACCACTGAGGTTCTGATTAGCAGAGCCTCAGTGAGACAGTTAGTCACTACACAGGTAACACATTCAGGCACACTTATGAGCACTGGGGCCCTGGTGAACAGGGTCCCAGTGACACATACAACTAAAACAACATATATACAGTGAAAAATGGGGGTAACATGCTAGGCAAGATGGTACTTTCCTACAAACCCCCCCCCCAAACGAAGGACAATAAGACTAGCCATGACCTGATGAGTCTTCATTGTCTAAGTGGAAATATCTGGAGAGTCCATCTGCATTGGAGTGGCTACTCCCAGGTCTATGTTCCACTGTATAGTCCATTCCCTGTAGGGATATGGACCACCTTAACAATTTAGGATTTTCACCTTTCATTTGTTTTAGCCAAAGTAGAGGTTTGTGGTCTGTCTGAACAATGAAGTGAGTGGCAAACAGGTATGGCCTCAACTTCTTCAGAGCCCAGACCACAGCAAAGGCCTCCCTCTCAATGGCAGACCAACGCTTTTCTCTAGGGGTCAACCTCCTACTAATAAAAGCAACAGGTTGATCCTGGCCCTCAGAATTAAGTTGTGATAGGACTGCCCCTACTCCTAATTCAGATGCATCAGTTTGGACATAGAATTTTTTAGAGTAACAAGGGCTTTTCAGGACAGGTGCAGAGCACCTGGCCTGCTTCAGCTCCTCAAAAGCTTTCTGACAGTTTGCTGTCCATAATACCTTTTTAGGCATCTTTTTGGAAGTGAGGTCATTAAGAGGGGCTGCAATGGAGCCATAGTTCTTAATGAACCTCCTGTAATACCCAGTGAGGCCTAGGAAGGCTCTCACCTGAGTCTGTGTGGTAGGGGGAACCCAATCAATAATTGTTTGGATTTTCCCCTGAAGTGGTGCAATCTGTTCCCCACCAACAAGGTGTCCCAGATAAACCACCTTACCCTGCCCTATCTGGCACTTTGAAGCCTTGATAGTGAGGCCTGCCTTTTGCAGGGCCTCCAAAACTTTCCATAGGTGGACCAGGTGATCATCCCAGCTGGAGCTAAAGACAGCTATATCGTCCAAATATGCTGCACTGAAAGCTTCCAGCCCTTGCAGGACTGTGTTCACCAACCTTTGAAAAGTGGCAGGTGCATTTTTCAAACCAAAAGGCATTACAGTAAACTGGTAATGGCCTCCAATGGTAGAAAATGCAGTCTTAGGTTTAGCATCTTCTGACAATTTGATCTGCCAATACCCTGCAGTCAAGTCAAAAGTGCTTAGATACTTGGCAGATGCCAGTGTATCTATGAGCTCATCTGCCCTGGGTATAGGGTGAGCATCAGTTTTGGTTACCAAGTTGAGACCTCTATAATCTACACAAAACCGCATTTCCTTCTTTCCATCTTTGGAATTGGGTTTTGGTACCAGTACCACAGGAGAAGCCCATGGACTGTCAGAGTGCTCAACCACTCCTAGTTCTAACATTTTCTGGACCTCTTGCTTTATGCAGTCCCTGACATGGTCAGGCTGTCTATAGATCTTACTTTTGACAGGTAAACTGTCTCCAGTATCTATAGTGTGCTCACACCAAGAAGTGGTACCTGGCACAGTAGAGAAGAGTTCAGAGAATTGATCTAGGAGGTTTATGCAATTGTCTTTCTGCTCAGCAGTAAGACAATCAGCCAAAACTACACCTTCCACAAGAGCATCTTGTTCTGTGGAAGAGAAGAGATCAGGTAGAGGATCACTGTCTTCTTCCTGTCCCTCATCAGTTGCCATGAGCAGGGTGAGATCAGCCCTGTCATAGTAGGGTTTCAGGCGGTTGACATGGAGCACCCTAAGGGGACTCCTGGCAGTGCCTAAGTCAACTAAATAGGTGACTTCTCCCTTCTTTTCAACAATTGTGTGGGGTCCACTCCATTTATCTTGGAGTGCTCTTGGGGCCACAGGCTCCAAGACCCACACTTTCTGCCCTGGTTGGTACTGAACCAAAACAGCCTTCTGATCATGCCATTGCTTCTGGAGCTCTTGGCTGGCCTGAAGGTTTTTACTGGCCTTTTTTATGTACTCAGCCATCCTTGATCTGAGGCCAAGTACATAATCCACAATATCCTGCTTAGGAGCTTTTAAAGGTTGTTCCCAACCCTCCTTTACAAGTGAGTGGACCCCTAACAGGGTGTCCAAAAAGAAGTTCAAAGGGGCTGAAACCCACTCCTTTCTGGGGTACCTCCCTGTAGGCAAAAAGGAGGCATGGTAGAAGGATATCCCATCTCCTGCGGAGTTTTTCAGGGAGACCCATAATCATGCCTTTGAGAGCTTTATTAAATCTCTCCACCAGTCCATTTGTTTGTGGATGATAGGGTGTTGTGAACTTGTATGTTACACCACACTCCTTCCACATGGCCTTTAAGTATGCAGACATGAAATTGCTTCCCCTGTCTGATACTACTTCCTTTGGGAAGCCCACCCTGGAAAATATTCCCAGGAGGGCCTTTGCCACTGCAGGTGCTGTAGTGGTCCTTAAAGGAATAGCTTCAGGATATCTTGTGGCATGGTCCACTACCACTAAGATGAATCTATTGCCTGAAGCAGTAGGAGGGTCAAGGGGGCCGACTATGTCAACCCCTACCCTTTCAAAGGGAACCCCAACCACAGGCAGTGGAATAAGGGGTGCCTTTGGTGTGCCACCTGCCTTGCCACTGGCTTGACAGGTTTCACAGGACTTACAAAATTCCTTTGTGTCCTCAGACATCCTAGGCCAATGAAACAATGGAACCAGTCTGTCCCAAGTTTTCATTTGACCCAGGTGCCCAGCTAGGGGAATGTCATGTGCCAGGGTTAGGAGGAACTTTCTGTACTCCTGAGGAATCACTAATCTCCTGGCAGCTCCAGGTTTAGGATCCCTATGCTCAGTGTACAAGAGGTTGTCCTCCCAGTAAACTCTGTGAGAGTCACTGACATCCCCATTAGCCTGTTTGACAGCTTGCTGTCTGAGACCCTATAATGTGGGACAGGTTTGCTGTGCCACACTCAGCTCCTCTCTGGCAGGCCCCCCTTCACCCAAAAGCTCAGCAGTGTCTGCTTCCAGCTCCTCTGGTGCAGGTTCTGCACAGGGAGGGAATTCGTCTTCCTCAGAAGTTGAATCCACTGTACAGGGAGGGATAGTAGGAAGTGGTTTGCTTCTACTAGCCCTAGCTTTAGGGAGCACTTGGTCCATTGTTCCAGGATCCAAGCTTCCCTGTCCTTTTTGCTTTTTGGCCTGAGCCCTTGTCAAAGCAAAAATATGCCCTGGGATGCCCAGCATTGCTGCATGGGCTTCCAACTCCACATCTGACCAAGCTGATGTCTCCAAATCATTCCCTAATAGACAGTCTACAGGTAAATCTGAAGCTACCACAACTTTCTTTGGACCAGTAACCCCCCCCCCAGTTGAGATTTACAACAGCCATGGGGTGGCTAAGTGTGTTGTTGTGAGCATCGGTTACTTGGTACTGGTGACCAAGTAGGTGTTGTTCAGGGTGGACCAGTTTCTCTATGACCATAGTCACACTGGCACCAGTGTCCCTGTAGGCCTGAACCTCAACACCATTTATTAGGGGTAGCTGCTTGTACTTATCCATATTAAGGGGACAAGCAACTAAGGTGGCTAAATCAATAGCCCCCTCAGAGACTAACACAGCCTCTGTGGCCTCCCTAACAAGGCCAACCCCAACTAAGTTACCAATAGTGAGCCCAGCTACTCCCTTGGATTGGCTATTAGTAGGTTTGCTCCCACCACCACTGCTATTAGTAGGGACACTAGGTGTAGCAGTAGGGGTTGTAGTGGTAGGAGGCTTGGTGCCTTTCTTTGGACAACTGGGATCTGTTGTCCAATGGCCTTTTATTTTACATAAATAGCACCATGGTTTCTTTTCCTTGTTCTGATTAAAAGAGGATTTGGGCCCACCACCCCCACCAGAGTGTTTTTGTGGGCCTGATGAAGACTCATTTTTAGATTTGTCCCCACCCTTGTCAGAAGACTTACCATCCTTCTTTTTGTCGCCATCTTTGTCACCCCCTGTATGAACTTTTCTGTTCACCCTTGTTCTGACCCAATTGTCTGCCTTCTTTCCCAATTCTTGGGGAGAGGTCAGATCAGAGTCCACCAAGTACTGGTGCAACAAATCAGACACACAATTATTAAGAATATGCTCTCACAGGATCAAGTTATACAGGCTGTCATAATCAGTAACTTTACTGCCATGTAACCACCCCTCCAAGGCCTTCACTGAATGGTCAATGAAATCAACCCAGTCCTGTGAAGACTCCTTTTTGGTCTCTCTGAACTTTATCCTGTACTGTTCAGTGGTTAAGCCATAACCATCCAGGAGTGAATTCTTAAGAACTTGGAAATTATTAGCATCATTTTCTTTGACAGTAAGGAGCCTATCCCTACCTTTTCCACTAAATGATAGCCATAGGATAGCAGCCCACTGCCTTTGAGGGACATCCTGTACAACACAGGCCCTCTCAAGTGCAGCAAACCACTTGTTAATGTCATCCCCCTGCTTATAAGGGGGAACTATCTTATGCAGATTCCTGGAATCATGCTCTTTTGCAGGATGACTATGGGGAATACTGCTGCTGCCACCATGGGTTTCTAAACCCAGTTTCTGTCTCTCCATCTCTACTTCTAAAGTCTGTCTATCCAAATCCAGCTGTTGCTTCTTGAGCTTCAGTCTGGTTTGTTCCACTCTCAATCTATTGAGCTCCCTTTCTAACAATCTGTCATCAGGGTGGGTGGGAGGGACATGCCTTGAAACAGAAGTATGGTGAGAATGGACAGAAGGAGACCTGTCCCTTACAGAAGCCACCCTAACAGCTTGGCTAACAGAAACATCACTACCAGTATGGTGAGAATAAATGCTTTTGCTATGATGTGAGACAACACTATTTATATGGTGTGGCTCATCATCATTACCAACTATGCTAGACTGTCTAGTAATGGGCAGGCTAGGAAGTTTCTTTCCTGAATCTTTTCCTGGGGGAGTCCCTGGATCAGATTGGGAACCATTTGCTACTTTTTCAACAGATGTGGCCCCTATGGCCTTATCTTGTTCTCTAAGCATGTTAAGCAATAATTCCAAAGAAGGATTCTTCCCTACACTCAAACCTCTCTCTACACAGAGACTCCTTGCTCCTTTCCAGCTAAGGTGGTCATATGCAAGTTTGGACAGATCAACATTTTGGCCTGTGCCAGACATTTTTAGAGAGAGTTAAAGTGATAGAAAAAGAAAAAAAGTTTTCAGAACTTTTTAGAAAGACAGAAAAAAACTTTTTAAACTTTTAAGAACTTTTTGAAAGTTTAGAAGTACTTTTCAGCACTTAGAAAAGAGTGAAAAGAGGAAATGCAAAACTTTTTGGCTATGTGTATATACACTGACCTTGCTTTGTATATTTTTCTCTTATGAAAAGTACAATGACAAGAGTGGTAAGTAGTCTCAAAGCACTTATCCCACCGCTGCACAACCAATGTAGGAGGCTGGACTGGCTTGTAGTGAGTACCAAGGGGTACTTGCACCTTGCACCAGGCCCAGTTATCCCTTATTAGTGTATAGGGTGTCTAGCAGCTTAGGCTGATAGATAATGGTAGCTTAGCAGAGCAGCTTAGGCTGAACTAGGAGACGTGTGAAGCTACTACAGTACCACTTAGTGTCATATGCACAATATCATAAGAAAACACAATACACAGTTATACTAAAAATAAAGGTACTTTATTTTTATGACAATATGCCAAAGTATCTTAGAGTGCACCCTCAGTGAGAGGATAGGAAATATACACAAGATATATATACACAATAGCAAAAATATGCAGTATAGTCTTAGAAAACAGTGCAAACAATGTATAGTTACAATAGGATGCAATGGGGAAACATAGGGATAGGGGCAACACAAACCATATACTCCAAAAGTGGAATGCGAACCACGAATGGACCCCAAACCTATGTGACCTTGTAGAGGGTCGCTGGGACTATTAGAAAATAGTGAGAGTTAGAAAAATAACCCTCCCCAAGACCCTGAAAAGTGAGTGCAAAGTGCACTAAAGTTCCCCTAAGGACAAAGAAGTCGTGTTAGAGGAATAATGCAGGAAAGACACAAACCAACAATGCAACAACTGTGGATTTTTAATCTAGGGTACCTGCGGAACAAGGGGACCAAGTCCAAAAGTCACAAGCAAGTCGGAGATGGGCAGATGCCCAGGAAATGCCAGCTGCGGGTGCAAAGAAGCTTCTACTGGACAGAAGAAGCTGAGGTTTCTGCAGGAACGAAAAGGGCTAGAGACTTCCCCTTTGGTGGACGGATCCCTCTCGCCGTGGAGAGTCGTGCAGAAGGGTTTTCCCGCCGAAAGAACGCCAACAAGCCTTGCTGGCTGCAAATCGTGCGGTTAGCGTTTTTGGACGCTGGTGAGGCCCAGGAGGGACCAGGAGGTCGCAAATTGGACCAGCAGAGAGAGGGGACGTCGAGCAAGAGAAGGAGCCCTCTCTGAAGCAGGTAGCTCCCGGAGAAGTGCCCGAAACAGGCACTACGAGGATGCGTGAAACAGTGCTCACCCAAAGTTACACAAAGGAGTCCCACGTCGCCGGAGACCAACTTAGAAAGTCGTGCAATGCAGGTTAGAGTGCCGTGGACCCAGGCTTGGTTGTGCACGAAGGATTTCCGCCGGAAGTGCACAGGGGCCGGAGTAGCTGCCAAGTCGCGGTTACCAGCAATGCAGCCCAGCGAGGTGAGGCAAGGACTTACCTCCACCAAACTTGGGCTGAAGAGTCACTGGACTGTGGGGGTCACTTGGACAGAGTCGCTGGATTCGAGGGACCTCGCTCGTCGTGCTGAGAGGAGACCCAAGGGACAGGTAATGCAGCTTTTTGGTGCCTGCGGTTGCAGGGGGAAGATTCCGTCGACCCACAGGAGATTTCTTCGGAGCTTCTGGTGCAGAGAGGAGGCAGGCTACCCCCACAGCATGCACAAGCAGGAAAACAGTCGAGAAGGCGGCAGGATCAGCGTTACAGAGTTGCAGTAGTCGTCTTTGCTACTATGTTGCAGGTTTGCAGGCTTCCAGCGCGGTCAGCGGTCGATTCCTTATCAGAAGGTGAAGAGAGAGATGCAGAGGAACTCGGCTGAGCTCATGCATTCGTTATCTACAGTTTCCCCAGAGACAGAGACCCTAAATAGCCAGAAAAGAGGGATTGGCTACCTAGGAGAGAGGATAGGCTACTAACACCTGAAGGAGCCTATCAGCAGGAGTCTCTGACGTCACCTGGTGGCACTGGCCACTCAGAGCAGTCCAGTGTGCCAGCAGCACCTCTGTTTCCAAGATGGCAGAGGTCTGGAGCACACTGGAGGAGCTCTGGACACCTCCCAGGGGAGGTGCAGGTCAGGGGAGTGGTCACTCCCCTTTCCTTTGTCCAGTTTCGCGCCAGAGCAGGGGCTAAGGGGTCCCTGAACCGGTGTAGACTGGCTTATGCAGAATTGGGCACCTCTGTGCCCAACAAAGCATTTCCAGAGGCTGGGGGAGGCTACTCCTCCCCTGCCTTCACACCATTTTCCAAAGGGAGAGGGTGTCACACCCTCTCTCAGAGGAAGTTCTTTGTTCTGCCATCCTGGGCCAGGCCTGGCTGGACCCCAGGAGGGCAGCTGCCTGTCTGAGGGGTTGGAAGCAGTAGCAGCTGCAGTGAAACCCCATGAAGGGCAGTTTGGCAGTACCAGGGTCTGTGCTACAGACCACTGGGATCATGGGATTGTGCCAACTATGCCAGGATGGCATAGAGGGGGCAATTCCATGATCATAGACATGTTACATGGCCATATTCGGAGTTACCATTGTGAAGCTACATATAGGTAGTGACCTATATGTAGTGCACGCGTGTAATGGTGTCCCCGCACTCACAAAGTTAAGGGAATTGGCTCTGAACAATATGGGGGCACCTTGGCTAGTGCCAGGGTGCCCTCACACTAAGTAACTTTGCACCTAACCTTTACCAGGTAAAGGTTAGACATATAGGTGACTTATAAGTTACTTAAGTGCAGTGTAAAATGGCTGTGAAATAATGTGGACGTTATTTCACTCAGGCTGCAGTGGCAGGCCTGTGTAAGAATTGTCAGAGCTCCCTATGGGTGGCAAAAGAAATGCTGCAGCCCATAGGGATCTCCTGGAACCCCAATACCCTGGGTACCTCAGTACCATATACTAGGGAATTATAAGGGTGTTCCAGTAAGCCAATGTAAATTGGTAAAAATGGTCACTAGCTTGTTAGTGACAATTTGAAAGTAATGAGAGAGCATAACCACTGAGGTTCTGGTTAGCAGAGCCTCAGTGAGACAGTTAGGCACCACACAGGGAACATATACATGCACACCTATGAGCACTGGGGCCCTGTGTGACAGGGTCCCAGTGACACATACATATAGGCCACAAACCTATGAGCACTGGGGTCCTGACCAGCAGGATCCCAGTGACACATAACAAACATACTGAAAACATAGTGTTTTCACTATGAGCACTGAGGCCTGGCTATCAGGATCCCAGTGAGACAGTGAAAACAGTGACAAACACCCTGACATACACTCACAAACAGGCCAAAAGTGGGGGTAACAAGGCTAGAAAGAGGCTACCTTCTCACAGGGGTCCCCTTTGAAAGAGTGGGTGTGGACATAGTGGGTCCACTTGAACCTCCCACAGCCTCAGGGAACCAATACATACTAGTAGTAGTGGATCATGCTACTAGATTCCCTGAAGCAATTCCCCTTAGGTCGACTACTGCCCCTGCAGTAGCCAAAGCACTCATTGTTATTTTTACCAGAGTGGGATTTCCTAAGGAGGTGGTGTCTGACAAAGGTACCAACTTTATGTCAGCATACCTGAAAACACATGTAGAATGAGTGTGGGGTGACTTACAAATTCACCACACCATACCATCCACAAACCAATGGTCTTGTTGAAAGGTTTAAGAAGACATTGAAAGGCAAAATCATGGGGCTCCCTGAAAAACGCAAAAGGAGATGGGATGTCTTCTTGCCATGTCTGCTTTTCGCTGTAGGAAAGTACCATCTTGCCTGGCATGTTACCCCAATTTTTCACTGTATATATGTTGTTTTAGTTGTATGTGTCACTGGGACCCTGGTAACCCAGGGCCCCAGTGCTCATAAGTGTGCCTGAATGTGTTACCTGTGTAGTGACTAACTGTCTCACTGAGGCTATGCTAATCAGAACCTCAGGGGTTATGCTCTCTCATTTCTTTCCAAATTGTCACTAACAGGCTAGTGACCATTTTTACCAATTTACATTGGCTTACTGGAACACCCTTATAATTCCCTAGTATATGGTACTGAGGTACCCAGGGTATTGGGGTTCCAGGAGATCCCTATGGGCTGCATCATTTCTTTTGCCACCCATAGGGAGCTCTGACAATTCTTACACAGGCCTGCCACTGCAGCCTGAGTGAAATAACGTCCACGTTATTTCACAGCCATTTTACACTGCACTTAAGTAACTTATAAGTCACCTATATGTCTAACCTTTACCTGGTAAAGGTTAGGTGCAAAGTTACTTAGTGTGAGGGCACCCTGGCACTAGCCAAGGTGCCCCCACATTGTTCAGAGCCAATTCCCTGAACTTTGTGAGTGCGGGGACACCATTACACGCGTGCACTACATATAGGTCACTACCTATATGTAGCTTCACAATGGTAACTCCGAATATGGCCATGTAACATGTCTATGATCATGGAATTGCCTCCTCTATGCCATCCTGGCATTGTTGGTACAATTCCATGATCCCAGTGGTCTGTAGCACAGACCCTGGTACTGCCAAACTGCCCTTCCTGGGGTTTCACTGCAGCTGCTGCTGCTGCCAACCCCTCAGACAGGCATCTGCCCTCCTGGGGTCCAGCCAGGCCTGGCCCAGGATGGCAGAACAAAGAACTTCCTCTGAGAGAGGGTGTGACACCCTCTCCCTTTGGAAACTGGTGTGAAGGCAGGGGAGGAGTAGCCTCCCCCAGCCTCTGGAAATGCTTTCTTGGGCACAGATGTGCCCAATTCTGCATAAGCCAGTCTACACCGGTTCAGGGACCCCTTAGCCCCTGCTCTGGCGCGAAACTGGACAAAGGAAAGGGGAGTGACCACTCCCCTGACCTGCACCTCCCCTGGGAGGTGTCCAGAGCTCCTCCAGTGTGCTCCAGACCTCTGCCATCTTGGAAACAGAGGTGCTGCTGGCACACTGGACTGCTCTGAGTGGCCAGTGCCACCAGGTGACGTCAGAGACTCCTTGTGATAGGCTCCTTCAGGTGTTGCTAGCCTATCCTCTCTCCTAGGTAGCCAAACCCTCTTTTCTGGCTATTTAGGGTCCCTGTCTCTGGGGAAACTGCAGATAACGAATGCAAGAGCTCATCCGAGTTCCTCTGCATCTCTCTCTTCACCTTCTGATAAGGAATCGACTGCTGACCGCGCTGGAAGCCTGCAAACCTGCAACATAGTAGCAAAGACGACTACTGCAACTCTGTAACGCTGATCCTGCCGCCTTCTCGACTGTTTTCCTGCTTGTGCATGCTGTGGGGGTAGTCTGCCTCCTCTCTGCACCAGAAGCTCCGAAGAAATCTCCCGTGGGTCGACGGAATCTTCCCCCTGCAACCGCAGGTACCAAAAAGCTGCATTACCGGTCCCTTGGGTCTCCTCTCAGCACGACGAGCGAGGTCCCTCGAATCCAGCGACTCTGTCCAAGTGGCCACCACAGTCCAGTGACTCTTCAGCCCAAGTTTGGTGGAGGTAAGTCCTTGCCTCACCTCGCTGGGCTGCATTGCTGGGAACCGCGACTTTGCAGCTACTCCGGCCCCTGTGCACTTCCGGCGGAAATCCTTTGTGCCCAGCCAAGCCTGGGTCCACGGCACTCTAACCTGCATTGCACGACTTTCTAAGTTGGTCTCCGGCGAAGTGGGACTCCTTTGTGCAACTTCGGCGAGCACCGTTTCATGCATCCTTGTAGTGCCTGTTTCTGGCACTTTTCTGGGTGCTACCTGCTTCAGTGAGGGCTCTTTGTCTTGCTAGACATCCCCTCTCTATTCAGGTCCAATTTGCGACCTCCTGGTCCCTCCTGGGCCCCGGCAGCGTCCAAAAACGCCAAACAAACGATTTGCAACTAGCAAGGCTTGTTGGCATCCTTTCAGCGGGAAAACACTTCTCCACGATTTTCCAAGGCGAGTGGGATCCGTCCACCAAAGGGGAAGTCTCTAGCCCTTTTCGTTCTTGCAGAAACCTCAGCTTCTTCTGTCCAGTAGAAGCTTCTTAGCACCCGCAGCTGGCATTTCCTGGGCATCTGCCCATCTCCGACTTGCTTGTGACTTTTGGACTTGGTCCCCTTGTTCCACAGGTACCCTAGATTGGAAATCCACAGTTGTTGCATTGCTGGTTTGTGTCTTTCCTGCATTATTCCTCTAACACGACTTCTTTGTCCTTAGGGGAACTTTAGTGCACTTTGCACTCACTTTTCAGGGTCTTGGGGAGGGTTATTTTTCTAACTCTCACTATTTTCTAATAGTCCCAGCGACCCTCTACAAGGTCACATAGGTTTGGGGTCCATTCGTGGTTCGCATTCCACTTTTGGAGTATATGGTTTGTGTTGCCCCTATCCCTATGTTTCCCCATTGCATCCTATTGTAACTATACATTGTTTGCACTGTTTTCTAAGACTATACTGCATATTTTTGCTATTGTGTATATATATCTTGTGTATATTTCCTATCCTCTCACTGAGGGTACACTCTAAGATACTTTGGCATACTGTCATAAAAATAAAGTACCTTTATTTTTAGTATAACTGTGTATTGTGTTTTCTTATGATATTGTGCATATGACACTAAGTGGTACTGTAGTAGCTTCACACGTCTCCTAGTTCAGCCTAAGCTGCTCTGCTAAGCTACCATTATCTATCAGCCTAAGCTGCTAGACACCCTATACACTAATAAGGGATAACTCTCATTTCTTTCTAAATTGTCACTAACAGGCTAGTGACCAATTTCACCAATTCACATTGGCATACTGGAACACCCTTATAATTCCCTAGTATATGGTACTGAGGTAACCAGGGTATTGGGGTTCCAGGAGAGCCCGATGGGCTGCAGCATTTCTTTTGCCACCCATAGGGAGCTCTGACAATTCTTACACAGGCCTGCCACTGTAGCCTGAGTGAAATAACGTCCACGTTATTTCACAGCCATTTACCACTGCACTTAAGTAACTTATAAGTCACCTATATGTCTAAACGTTTACCTGGTAAAGGTTAGGTGCAAAGTTACTTAGTGTGTGGGCACCCTGGCACTAGCCAAGGTGCCCCCACATTGTTCAGGGCAAATTCCCTGAACTTTGTGAGTGCGGTGACACCATTACACGCGTGCACTACATATAGGTCACTACCTATATGTAGCTTCACAATGGTAACTCCGAATATGGCCATGTAACATGTCTATGATCATGGAATTGCCCCCTCCTGCCGCCTTCTCGACTGTTTTCCTGGTGGTGCATGCTGTGGGGGTAGTCTGCCTCCTCTCTGCACTAGAAGCTCCGAAGAAATCTCCCGTGGGTCGACGGAATCTTCCCCCTGCTACCGCAGGCACCAAAGAACTGCATCACCAGTCCCCTGGGTCTCCTCTCAGCACAACGAGCGAGGTCCCTTGAATCCAGCAACTCTGTCCAAGTGACTCCCACAGTCCAATGACTCTTCAGTCCAAGTTTGGTGGAGGTAAGTCCTTGCATCCACACGCCAGACTGCATTGCTGGGAACCACGACTTTTGCAGCTACTCCGGCCTCTGTGCACTTCCGGTGGAAATCCTTTGTGCACAGCCAAGCCTGGGTCCACGCCACTCTAGCCTACATTGCACGACTTTCTAAGTGGCCCTCCAGCGACGTGGGACTCCTTTGTGCAACTTCGGGTGAGCACTGTTTCACTCTTCTTTGTAGTGCCTTTTCCAGCACTTCTGCGGGTGCTGCATGCTTCTGAGAGAGCTCCTTGTCTTGCAAGACGTCCCCTCTGTCCCCAGATGCAATTGGCGACATCCTGGTCCCTCCTGGGCCACAGCAGCATCCAAAAACCCTAACCGCATTATTTGCAGCTAGCAAGGCTTGTTGGTGGTCTTTCGGCGGGAAAACACTTCTGCACAACTTTCCACAGCGTGCGGGATACATCCTCCAAAGGGGAAGTCTCTAGCCCTTGTCGTTCCTGCAGTATCCTCAGCCTCTACTGTCCAGTAGAAGCTTCTTTGCACCCACAGCTGGCATTTCCTGGGCATCTGCCCATCTCCGACTTGCTTGTGACTTTTGGACTTGGTCCCCTTGTTCCACAGGTACCCTCGACTGGAAATCCATTGTTGTTGCATTGCTGGTTTGTGTTTTTCCTGCAGAATTCCCCTATCACGACTTCTATGTCCTTTGGGGAACTTTAGTGCACTTTGCACTCACTTTTCAGGGTCTTGGGGTGGGCTATTTTTCTAACCCTCACTGTTTTCTTACAGTCCCAGCGACCCTCTACAAGGTCACATAGGTTTGGGGTCCATTCGTGGTTCGCATTCCACTTTTGGAGTATATGGTTTGTGTTGCCCCTATCCCTATGTGTCCCCATTGCATCCTATTGTAACTATACATTGTTTGCACTGTTTTCTAAGACTATACTGCATATTTTTGGTATTGTGTACACATATCTTGTGTATATTTGCTATCCTCATACTGAGGGGACACTCTCAGATACTTTGGCATATTGTCATAAAAATAAAGTACCTTTATTTTTAGTATATCTGTGTATTGTGTTTTCTTATGATATTGTGCAAGTGACACTAGTGGAACTGTAGGAGCTTCACTTGTTTCCTAGTTCAGCCTAAGCTGCTCTGCTAAGCTACCATTATCTATCAGCCTAAGCTGCTAGACACTCTATACACTAATAAGGGATACCTGGGCCTGGTGCAAGGTGTAAGTACCCCTTGGTACTCACTACAAGCCAGTCCAGCCTCCTATATTGGTTGTGCAGCGGTGGGATAAGTACTTTGCAACTACTTACCACTTTTGTCACTGTACTTTTCATAAGAGAAAAATATACAAAACAAGTTCAGTGTATGTACACCTAACCAAAAAGTTTTGCATTTCCTCTTTTCACTCTTTTCTAAGTGCTGAAAAGTACCTCTAAACTTTCTAAAAGTTCTTAAAAAGTTTTAAAAGTTTTTTTTCTGTCTTTCCAAAAGTTCTGAAAAACTTGTTCTCACTTTTTCTGTCACTGTAACACTTTCTAAAATGTCTGGCACAGGCCAAACTGTTGATCTGTCCAAACTTTCTTATGATCACCTTAGCTGGAAAGGAGCAAGGAGTCTCTGCATAGAAAGAGGTTTAAGTGTAGGGAAGAATCCCTCTAGAGAACTGTTGGTTAACATGCTTATAGAACAGGATAAGGCCAGAGGTGCCCCTTCTGTGGAAAAAGTAGCTAATGGTTCCCAATCTGATCCAGGGACACCCCTAGAAAAAGAGTCAGGAAAGAAACTTCCTAGCCTGCCCATTACTAGACAGCCTAGCATAGTTGGGACTGATGTAGAGTCACACCATACTGATAGTGTTGTCTCACATCATAGCAAGAGTATTCCTTCTCACCACAGTAGAAGTGATGTTTCTGTTAACCAAGCTGTTAGGATGCCTTCTGTAAGGGATGGGTCTCCTTCTGTTCATTCTCACCATACCTCTGTTTCAAGGCATGTCCCTCCCACCCACCCTATGACAGATTGTTAGAAAGGGAGCTCAATAGATTGAGAGTGGAACAAACCAGACTGAAGCTCAAGAAGCAACAGCTGGATTTGGATAGACAGTGCTTAGACGTGGAGAGAGAAAGACAGAAATTGGGTTAAGAAACCCATGGTGGCAGCAGCAGTATTCCCCATAGTCATCCTGCAAAAGAGCATAATTCCAGGAATCTGCATAAGATAGTTCCCCCTTATAAGGAGGGGGATGACATTAACAAGTGGTTTGCTGCACTTGAGAGGGCCTGTGTTGTATAGGATGTCCCTCAAAGGCAGTGGGCTGCTATCCTATGGCTATCATTTAGTGGAAAGGGTAGGGATAGGCTCCTTACTGTAAAAGAAAGTGATGCCAATAATTTTACAGTTCTTAAGAATGCACTCCTTGATGGTTATGGCTTAACCACTGAACAGTACAGGATCAAGTTTAGAGAGACCAAAAAGGAGTCATCACAAGACTGGGTTGATTTTGTTGACCATTCAGTGAAGGCCTTGGAGGGGTGGTTACATGGCAGTAAAGTTACTGATTATGAAAGCCTGTATAACTTGATCCTGAGAGAGCATATTCTTAATAACTGTGTGTCTGATGTGTTGCACCAGTACTTGGTGGACTCTGATCTGACCTCTCCCCAAGAATTGGGAAAGAAGGCAGACAAATGGGTCAGAACAAGGGTGAACAGAAAGGTTCATACAGGGGGTGACAAAGATGGCAATAAGAAGAAGGATGGTAAGTCTTCTGACAAGGGTGGGGACAAATCTAAAAATGAGTCTTCATCAGGCCCACAAAACCACTCTGGTGGGGGTGGTGAGCCCAAATCCTCTTCCAATCAAAACAAAGAAAATAAACCATGGTGCTATTTATGTAAAATAAAAGGCCATTGGACAACAGATCCCAGTTGTCCAAAGAAAAGCACCAAGCCTCCTACCACTACAACCCCTACTGCTACACCTAGTGTCCCTACTAATAGCAGTGGTGGTGGGAGCAAACCTACTAATAGCCAATCCAAGGGAGTAGCTGGGCTCACTATTGGTAACTTAGTTGGGGTTGGTCTGATTAGGGAGACCACAGAGGCTGTGTTAGTCTCTGAGGGGGCTATTGATTTAGCCACCTTGGTTGCTTGTCCCCTTAACATGGATAAGTACAAGCAACTGCCCCTAATAAATGGTGTTGAGGTTCAGGCCTACAGGGACACTGGTGCTAGTGTTGCAATGGTAATAGAGAAACTGGTCCACCCTGAACAACACCTACTTGGTCACCAGTACCAAGTAACCGATGCTCACAACAACCCACTTAGCCACCCCATGGCTGTTGTAAATCTCAACTGGGGGGGGGGTTACTGGTCCAAAGAAAGTTGTGGTAGCCTCAGATTTACCTGTAGACTGTCTACTAGGAAATGATTTGGAGACATCAGCTTGGGCAGATGTGGAGTTGGAGGCCAATGCAGCAATGCTGGGCATCCCAGGGCATATTTTTGCTTTAACCAGGGCTCAGGCCAAAAAGCAAAAAGGACAGAGTGACTTGGATCCTGGAACAATGGACCAAGTGCTCCCTAAAGCTAGGGCTAGTAGAAGTAAAGCACTACCTACTATCCCTCCCTCTACAGTGGATTCTTGTTCTGAGGAAGAAGAATTTCCATCCTGTGCAGAACCTACACCAGAGGAGCTGGAAGCAGACACTGCTGAGCTTTTGGGTGAAGGGGGACCTGCCAGGGAGGAGCTGAGTGTGGCACAGCAGACCTGTCCCACACTAAAGGGTCTAAGGCAGCAAGCTGTCAAACAAGCAAATGGGGATGTCAGTGACTCTCACAGAGTTTACTGGGAGGACAACCTGTTGTACATTAAAGCAAGGGATCCAAAACCTGGAGCTGCCAGGAGATTCGTGATTACTCAGGAGTACAGAAAGTTCCTCCTAACTCTTGCTCACGACATTCCCTTTGCTGGACATTGGGGGCAAATGAAAACTTGGGACAGGCTTGTTCCCTTGTTTCATTGGCCTAGAATGTCTGAGGACACAAAAGATTTTTGTAAGTCCTGTGAAACCTGTCAAGCCAGTGGCAAGACAGGTGGCACACCAAAGGCACCCCTTATACAACTGCCTGTGGTTGGGGTTCACTTTGAAAGGGTAGGGGTTGACATAGTTGGCCCCCTTGACCCTCCTACTGCTTCAGGCAATAGGTTTATCTTGGTGGTAGTGGACCATGCCACCAGATATCCTGAAGCAATTCCTCTAAGGACCACTACAGCTCCTGCAGTGGCAAAGGCCCTCCTGGGAATCTTTTCCAGGGTGGGCTTCCCAAAAGAGGTGGTATCAGACAGGGGAAGAAATTTCATGTCTGTTTACTTAAAGGCCATGTGGAAGGAGTGTGGTGTGACATACAAGTTCACCACACCCTATCATCCACAAACAAATGGACTGGTAGAAAGATTTAACAAAACTCTCAAAGGCATGATTATGGGACTCCCTGAAAAACTCCGCAGGAGATGGGATATCCTTTTACCATGCCTTCTTTTTGCTTACAGGGAGGTACCCCAGAAAGGAGTGGGCTTCAGCCCCTTTGAACTTCTTTTTGGTCACCCTGTGAGAGGTCCTCTAACACTTGTTAAGGAGGGTTGGGAACAACCTTTAAAAGCTCCAAAGCAAGACATAGTGGACTATGTACTTGGCCTCAGATCAAGGATGGCTGAGTACAGGAAAAGGCCAGTAAAAACCTTCAGGCCAGCCAAGAGCTCCAGAAGCAATGGCATGATCAGAAGGCTGTTTTGGTTCAGTACCAACCAGGGCAGAAAGTGTGGGTCTTGGAGCCTGTGGCCCCAAGAGCACTGCAAGATAAATGGAGTGGACCCCACACAATTGTTGAGAAAAAGGGTGATGTCACCTACTTAGTTGACTTAGGCACTGCCAGGAGTCCCCTTAGGGTGCTCCATGTCAATCGCCTGAAACCCTACTATGACAGGGCTGATCTCACCCTGCTCATGGCAACGGATGAGGGACAGGAAGAAGACAGTGATCCTGTCCCTGATCTCTTCTCTTCCACAGAACAAGATGCTCTAGTGGAAGGTGTTGTACTGGCAGATTGTCTTACTGCTGAGCAGAAAGACCACTGCATAAATCTCCTGGGTCAGTTTTCTGAACTCTTCTCTACGATGCCAGGTACCACTTCTTGGTGTGAGCACACTATAGATACTGGAGACAGCTTGCCTGTCAAAAGTAAGATCTATAGGCAGCCTGACCATGTCAGAGACTGCATACAGCAAGAGGTGCAAAAAATGCTTGAACTGGGAGTGGTTGAGCACTCTGAAAGTCCATGGGCTTCTCCTGTGGTACTTGTACCAAAACCTCATTCCAAGGATGGAAAGAAGGAAATGCGGTTTTGTGTAGACTACAGAGGTCTCAACCAGGTAACTAAAACTGATGCTCACCCTATACCCAGGGCAGATGAGCTCATAGATACACTGGCATCTGCCAAGTATCTAAGCACTTTTGATTTGACTGCAGGGTATTGGCAGATCAAATTATAAGAAGATGCTAAAGCTAAAACTGCATTTTCAACCATTGGAGGACATTACCAATTCACAGTAATGCCTTTTGGATTGAAAAATGCACCTGACACTTTTCAAAGGTTGGTGAACACAGTCCTGCAAGGGCTGGAAGCTTTTAGTGCAGCATATCTGGACGATATAGCTGTCTTTAGCTCCAGTTGGGATGATCACCTGGTCCACGTATGGAAAGTTTTAGAGGCCCTGCAAAAGGCAGGCCTCACTAACAAGGCTTCAAAGTGCCAGATAGGGCAGGGAAAGGTGGTTTATCTGGTACACCTGGTTGGTGGAGAACAGATTGCACCACTTCAGGGGAAAATCCAAACAATTATTGATTGGGTTCCCCCTACTACTCAGACTCAGGTGAGAGCCTTTTTAGGCCTCACTGGGTACTATAGGAGGTTCATAAAGAACTATGGCTCCATAGCAGACCCTCTTAATGACCTCACTTCAAAGAAAATGCCTAAAAAGGTATTATGGACAGCAAACTGTCAGAAAGCTTTTGAGGAGCTGAAGCAGGCCATGTGCTCTGCACCTGTCCTGAAAAGCCCTTGTTACTCTAAAAAATGCTATGTCCAGACTGATGCATCTGAATTAGGAGTAGGGGCAGTCCTATCACAACTTAATTCTGAGGGCCAGGATCAACCTGTTGCTTTTATTGGTAGGAGGTTGACCCCTAGAGAAAAGCATTGAGGGGGAGGCCTTTGCTGTGGTCTGGGCACTGAAGAAGTTGAGGCCATACCAGTTTGGCACTCACTTCATTGTTCAGACAGACCACAAACCTCTACTTTGGCTAAAACAAATGAAAGGTGAAAATCCTAAATTGTTGAGGTGGTCCATATGCCTACAGGGAATGGACTATACAGTGGAACATAGACCTGGGAGTACCCACTCCAATGCAGATGGACTCTACAGATAATTCCACTTAGACAATGAAGACCCATCAGGTAATGACTAGTCTTATTGTCCTTCGTTTCGGGAGGGGACGTTGTGTAGGAAAGTACCATCTTGCCTGGCATGTTACCCCCATTTTTTCACTGTATATATGTTGTTTTAGTTGTACGTGTCACTGGGACCCTGCCAGCCAGGGCCCCAGTGCTCATAAGTGTGCCTGAATGTGTTACCTGTGTTATGACTAACTGTCTCACCGAGGCTCTGCTATCCAGAACCTCAGTGGTTATGCTCTCTCATTTCTTTCTAAATTGTCACTACCAGGCTAGTGACCAATTTCACCAATTCACATTGGCATACTGGAACACCCTTATAATTCCCTAGTATATGGTACTGAGGTACCCAGGGTATTGGGGTTCCAGGAGATCCCTATGGGCTGCAGCATTTCTTTTGCCACCCATAGGGCGCTCTGACAATTCTTACACAGGCCTGCCACTGCAGCCTGAGTGAAATAACGTCCACGTTATTTCACAGCCATTTACCACTGCACTTAAGTAACTTATAAGTCACCTATATGTCTAAACCTTTACCTGGTAAAGGTTAGGTGCAAAGTTACTTAGTGTGTGGGCACCCTGGCACTAGCCAAGGTGCCCCCACATTGTTCAGGGCAAATTCCCCGGACTTTGTGAGTGCGGGGACACCATTACACGTGTGCACTACACATAGGTCACTACCTATGTGTAGCTTCACAATGGTAACTCCGAATATGGCCATGTAACATGTCTAAGATCATAGAATTGCCCCCTCTATGCCATCCTGGCATTGTTGGCACAATCCCATGATCCCACGGGTCTGTAGCTCAGACCCGGGTACTGCCAAACTGCCTTTTCAGGGGTTTCACTGCAGCTGCTGCTGCTGCCAACCCCTCAGACAGCTTTCTGCTCTCCTGGGGTCCAGCCAGGCTTGGCCCAGGATGGCAGAAAAAAGGACCTCCTCAGAGAGAGGGTGTTACACCCTCTCCCTTTGGAAAAAGGTGTTAAGGCAGGGGAGGAGTAGCCTCCCCCAGCCTCTGGAAATGCTTTCATGGGCACAGATGGTGCCCATTTCTGCATAAGCCAGTCTACACCGGTTCAGGGACCCCTCAGCCCTGCTCTGGCGCGAAACTGGACAAAGGAAAGGGAAGTGACCACTCCCCTGACCTGCACCTCCCCTGGGAGGTGCCCAGAGCTCCTCCAGTGTGCTCCAGACCTCTGCCATATTAGAAACAGAGGTGCTGCTGGCACACTGGACTGCTCTGAGTGGCCAGGGCTAGCAGGTGACGTCAGAGACTCCTTCTGATAGGCTCCTTCAGGTGTTGCTAGCCTATCCTCTCTCCTAAGTAGCCAAACCCTCTTTTCTGGCTATTTAGGGTCTCTGCTTTGGGGAATTCCTTAGATAACGAATGCAAGAGCTCATCAGAGTTCCTCTGCATCTCTCTCTTCACCTTCTGCCAAGGAATCGACTGCTGACCGCGCTGGAAGCCTGCAAAACTGCAACAAAGTAGCTAAGACGACTACTGCAACTCTGTAACGCTGATCCTGCTGCCTTCTCGACTGTTTTCCTGGTGGTGCATGCTGTGGGGGTAGTCTGCCTCCTCTCTGCACTAGAAGCTCCGAAGAAATCTCCCGTGGGTCGACGGAATCTTCCCCCTGCTACCGCAGGCACCAAAGAACTGCATCACCAGTCCCCTGGGTCTCCTCTCAGCATGACGAGCGAGGTCCCTTGAATCCAGCAACTCTGTCCAAGTGACTCCCACAGTCCACTGACTCCTCAGTCCAAGTTTGGTGGAGGTAAGTCCTTGCCTCCCCACGCCAGACTGCATTGCTGGGAACCGCGTCTTTTGCAGCTAGTCCGGCCTCTGTGCAGTTCCGGCGGAAATCCTTTGTGCACAGCCAAGCCTGGGTCCACGGCACTCTAACCTGCATTGCACGACCTTCTAAGATGTCCTCCGGCGGCGTGGGACTCCTTTGTGCAACTTCGGGTGAGCACCATTTCACTCTTCTTTGTAGTGCCTCTTCTGGCACTTCTTTGGGTGCTGCCTGCTTTTGAGAGGGCTCTTTGTCTTGCTCGACGCCCCCTCTGTCCCCAGACGCAATTGGCGACATCCTGGTCCCTCCTGGGCCACAGCAGCATCCAAAAACCCTAACTGCATGATTTGCAGATAGGAAGGCTTGTTGGCGGTATTTCGGCGGGAAAACACTTCTGCACGACTCTCCACGGCGTGGAGGATCCATCCTCCAAAGGGAACATCTCTAGCCTTTGTCGTTCCTGCAGAATCCTCAGCCTCTACTGTCCAGTAGCAGCTTCTTTGCACCCACAGCTGGCATTTCCTGGGCATCTGCCCATCTCCGACTTGCTTGTGACTTTTGGACTTGGTCCCCTTGTTCCACAGCTACCCTCGACTGGAAATCTATCGTTGTTGCATTGCTTCTTTGTGTTTTTACTGCAGAATTCCCCTATCACGACTTCTATGTCCTTTGGGGAACTTTAGTACACTTTGCACTCACTTTTCAGGGTCTTGGGGTGGGCTATTTTTCTAACCCTCACTGTTTTCTTACAGTCCCAGCGACCCTCTACAAGGTCACATTGGTTTGAGGTCCATTCGTGGTTCGCATTCCACTTTTGGAGTATATGGTTTGTGTTGCCCCTACCCCTATGTGTCCCCATTGCATACTATTGTAACTATACATTGTTTGCACTGTTTTCTAAGACTATACTGCATATTTTTGGTATTGTGTACATATATCTTGTGTATATTTGCTATCCTCATACTGAGGGTACACTCTGAGATACTTTGGCATATTGTCATATGAATAAAGTACCTTTATTTTTAGTATATCTGTGTATTGTGTTTTCTTATGATATTGTGCAAGTGACACTAGTGGTACTGTAGGAGCTTCACTCGTCTCCTAGTTCAGCCTAAGCTGCTCTGCTAAGCTACCATTATCTATCAGCCTAAGCTGCTAGACACCCTATACACTAATAAGGGATACCTGGGCCTGGTGCAAGGTGTAAGTACCCCTTGGTACTCACTACAAGCCAGTCCAGCCTCCTACAAGGGCTGATGTGAATTTGTTGATGGTAACAGATGAGGACCAGGGAGCTGAGAGTGAACTTCTCCCTGATCTCCTCTCCACAGACCCTAAAGATGGTTCAGTAGATGGAGTGATCTATTCAGACACCCTCTCTGGCCAACAGCAATCTCACTGTAGGAAGGTCCTGCAACAGTTTACTGAGCTCTTTTCCCTAACCCCTGGTCAGACACACCTGTGTACCCATGATGTGGACACAGGAGACAGCATGCCTGTCAAAAACAAGATTTTCAGACAGTCTGACTAGGAGGCTGGACTGGCTTGTAGTGGGTACCAAGGGGTACTTACACCTTGCACCAGGCCCAGGTATCCCTTATTAGTGTAGAGGGGTGTCTAGCAGCTTAGGCTGATAGAAAAGGTAGCTTAGCAGAGCAGCTTAGGCTGAACTAGGAGACGAGTGAAGCTCCTACAGTACCACTAGTGTCATATGCACAATATCATAAGAAAACACAATACACAGATATACTAAAAATAAAGGTACTTTATTTTTATGACAATATGCCAAAGTATCTCAGTGAGTACCCTCAGTATGAGGATAGCAAATATACACAAGATATATGTACACAATACCAAAATATGCAGTAATAGCAATAGAAAGCAGTGCAAACAATGTATAGTCACAATAGAATGCAATGGGGGCACATAGGGATAGGGGCAACACAAACCATATACTCTAGAAGTGGAATGCGAACCTCGAATGGACCCCAAACCTATGTGACCTTGCAGAGGGTCGCTGGGACTGTAAGAACCCAAAGAGCACAGAAGTCGTGATAGGGGAATTCTGCAGGAAAGACCAACACCAGCAATGCAACAACAATGGATTTCCAGACTAGAGTACCTGTGGAACAAGGGGAGCAAGTCCTAAAGTCACGATCGTATGTGACCTTGTAGAGGGTCGCTGGGACTATTAGAAAATAGTAAGGGTTAGAAAAATAGCCCACCCCAAGACCCTGAAAAGTGAGTGCAAAGTGCACTAAAGTTCCCCAAAGGACAAAGAAGTCGTGATAGGGGAATACTGCAGGAAAGACACAAACCAGCAATGCAACAACGATGGATTTTCAGTCGAGGGTACCTGTGGAACAAGGGGACCAAGTCCAAAAGTCACAAGCAAGTCGGAGATGGGCAGATGCCCAGGAAATGCCAGCTGTGGGTGAAAAGAAGCTTCTACTGGACAGAAGAAGCTTAGGTTTCTGCAGAAACGACAAGGGCTAGAGACTTCCCCTTTGGAGGACGGATCTCGCACGCCGTGGAGAGTCGTGCAGAAGTGTATTCCCGCCAAAAGAACGCCAACAAGCCTTGGTAGCTGCAAATCATGCGGTTAACATTTTTGGATGCTGTTGTGGCCCAGGAGGGACCAGGATGTCGCAAATTGCGCCAGGAGACAGAGGGGAGGTCGAGCAAGACAACGAGCCCTCTCAGCAGCAGGTAGCACCCAGAGAAGTGCCAGAAACAGGCACTATGAGGATGCTTTAAACAGTGCTCACCCGAAGTTACACAAAGGAGTCCCACGTCGCCGGAGACCAACTTAGAAAGTCGTGCAATGCAGGTTAGAGTGCCGTGGACCCAGGCTTGGCTGTGCACCAAGGATTTCCGCCGGAAGTGCACAGGGGCCGGAGTAGCTGCAAAAGTCGCGGTTCCCAGCAATGCAGTCTGGCGTGGGGAGGCAAGGACTCACCTCCACCAAACTTGGACTGAAGAGTCACTGGACTGTGAGGGTCACTTGGACAGAGTTGCTGGATTCGAGGGACCTCGCTCGTCGTGCTGAGAGGAGACCCAAGGGACCGGTAATGCAGTTTTTTGGTGCCTGCGGTTGCAGGGGGAAGATTCCGTCGACCCACGGGAGATTTCTTCTGAGCTTCTAGTGCAGAGAGGAGGCAGACTACCCCCACAGCATGCACCACCAGGAAAACAGTCGAGAAGGCGGCAGGATCAGCGTTACAGAGTTGCAGTAGTCGTCTTTGCTACTATGTTGCAGTTTTGCAGGCTTCCAGTGCGGTCAGCAGTCGACTCCTTGGCAGAAGGTGAAGAGAGAGATGCAGAGGAACTCGGATGAGCTCTTGCATTCGTTATCTAAAGTTTCCCCAGAGACAGAGAACCTAAATAGCCAGAAAAGAGGGTTTGGCTACCTAGGAGAGAGGATAGGCTAGCAACACCTGAAGGAGCCTATCAGAAGGAGTCTCTGACGTCACCTGGTGGCACTGGCCACTCAGAGCAGTCCAGTGTGCCAGCAGCACCTCTGTTTCCTAGATGGCAGAGGTCTGGAGCACACTGGAGGAGTTCTGGACACCTCCCAGGGGAGGTGCAGGTCAGGGGAGTGGTCACTCCCCTTTCCTTTGTCCAGTTTCGCACCAGAGCAGGGCTAAGGGGTCCCTGAACCGGTGTAGACTGGCTTATGCAGAAATGGGCACCAAAAGTGCCCATGAAAGCATTTCCAGAGGCTGGGCGAGGCTACTCCTCCCCTGCCTTCACACCATTTTCCAAAGGGAGAGGGTGTAACACCCTCTCTCAGAGGAAGTCCTTTGTTCTGCCATCCTGGGCCAGGCCTGGCTGGATCCCAGGAGGGCAGAAGCCTGTCTGAGGGGTTGGCAGCAGCAGCAGCTGCAGTGAAACCCCAGGAAAGGCAGTTTGGCAGTACCAGGGTCTGTGCTACAGACCACTGGGATCATGGGATTGTGCCAACTATGCCAGGATGGCATAGAGGGGGCAATTTCATGATCATAGACATGTTACATGGCCATATTCGGAGTTACCTTTGTGAAGCTACATATAGGTAGTGACCTATATGTAGTGCACGTGTGTAATGGTGTCCCCGCACTCACAAAGTCCGGGGAATTGGCCCTGTACAATGTGGGGGCACCTTGGCTAGTGCCATGGTGCCCTCACACTAAGTAACTTTGCACCTAACCTTTACCAGGTAAAGGTTAGACATATAGGTGACTTATAAGTTACTTAAGTGCAGTGTAAAATGGCTGTGAAATAACGTGGACGTTATTTCACTCAGGCTGCAGTGGCAGGCCTGTGTAAGAATTGTCAGAACTCCCTATGGGTGGCAAAAGAAATGCTGCAGCCCATAGTGATCTCCTGGAACCCCAATACCCTGGGTACCTCAGTACCATATACTAGGGAATTATAAGGGTGTTCCAGTATGCCAATGTAAATTGGTGAAATTGGTCACTAGCCTGTTAGTGACAAGTTGGAAATAAATGAGAGAGCATAAACACTGAGGTTCTGACTAGCAGAGCCTCAGTGAGACAGTTAGTCATAACACAGGTAACACATACAGGGCATACTTATGAGCACTGGGGCCCTGGCTGGCAGGGTCCCAGTGACACATACAACTAAAACAACATATATACAGTGAAATATGGGGGTAACATGCCAGGCAAGATGGTACTTTCCTACACTGACCAAGTTAAAGAAAGCATCAAGGTGGAAGTCCACACGATGCTGGAATTGGGAGTCATTGAGCACTCTGACAGCCCCTGGGCTAGCCCAGTGGTCTTAGTCCCCAAACCTCACACCAAGAGAGATGAGGTTTTGTGTGGACTACAGAGGACTTAATTCTGTCACCAAGACAGATGCCCATCCCATTCCAAGGGCAGATGAACTGATAGACAAACTAGGTGCTGCCAAATAGTTAAGTACCTTTGACTTGACAGCAGGGTACTGGCAAATCAAAATGGCACCAGAGCAAAAGAAAAGACAGCATTCTCCACACCTGATGGGCATTATCAGTTTACTGCTATGCCCTTTGGTTTAAAGAATGCCCCTGCCACCTTCCAAAGGTTGATGAATCAAGTCCTTGCTGGCTTGGAGTCCTTTAGTGCAGCTTATCTTGACGATATTGCTGGCTTTAGCTCCAGCTGGCAGGATCGCCTGGTCCACCTGAAGCAGGTTTTGAAGGCCCTGCAATCTGCAGGCCTCTCTATCAAGGCATCCAAATGCCAGATAGGGCAGGGAACTGTGGTTTACTTGGGACACCTTGTAGGTGGAGGCCAAGTTCAGCCACTCCAGCCTAAGATCCAGACTATTCTGGACTGGGCAGCTCCAAAAACCCAGACTCAAGTCAGGGCATTCCTTGGCTTGACTGGGTACTACAGGAGGTTTGTGAAGGGATATGGATCTACAGTGACAGCTCTCACAGAACTTACCTCTAAGAAAATGCCCAAGAAGGTAAACTGGACTGTAGAATACCAACAGGCCTTTGACACACTGAAACAAGCAATGTGCACAGCACCAGTTCTCAAAGCTCCAGATTACTCCAAGCAGTTCATTGTGCAGACTGATGCCTCTGAACATGGGATAGGGGCAGTTTTGTCCCAAACAAATGATGATGGCCTTGACCAGCCTGTTGCTTTCATGAGCAGGAGGTTACTCCCCAGGGAGGGTTTTTGGATGCTGCTGTGGCCCAGGAGGGACCAGGATGTCACCAATTGCGTGAGGGGACAGAGGGGGAATCCAGCAAGACAAAGAGCCCACTCAGAAGCAAGCAGCACCCGCAGAAGTGCCGGAACAGGCACTACGAAGTGGATTGAATCGGTGCTCACCCGAAGTTGCACAAGAGAGTCCCACGCCGCCGGAGGACAACTCAGGAGGTTGTGCAATGCAGGTTAGAGTGCCGGGGACCCAGGCTTGGCTGTGCATGAAGGATATCCTCGGTGAATGCACAGGAGCCAGAGTAGCTGCAAAACACGAGGTTCCCAGCAATGCAGTTTAGCGTGGGGAGGCAAGGACTTACCTCCACCAAACTTGGATTGAAGAGTCACTGGACTGTGGGAGTCACTTGGACAGAGTTGCTGAGTTCAAGGGACCTCGCTCGCCGTGCTGAGAGGAGAACCAGAGGACCGGTGATGCAGTTCTTTGGTGCCTGCGGTTGCAGGGGGAAGATTCTGTCGACCCACGAGAGATTTCTTCTGAGCTTCTAGTGCAGAGAGGAGGCAGACTACCCCCACAGCATGCACCACCAGGAAAACAGTTGAGAAGGCGGCAGGATCAGCGTTACAAGGTCGCAGTAGTTGTCTTTGCTACTTTGTTGCAGTTTTGCAGGCTTCCAGCGCGGTCAGCGGTCGATTCCTTGGCAGAAGGTGAAGAGAGAGATGCAGAGGAACTCTGATGAGCTCTTGCATTCGTTATCTAAGGAATTCCCCAAAGCAGAGACCCTAAATAGCCAGAAAAGGAGGTTTGGCTACTTAGGAGAGAGGATAGGCTAGCAACACCTGAAGAAGCCTGTCAGAAGGAGTCTCTGACGTCACCTGCTGGCACTGGCCACTCAGAGCAGTCCAGTATGCCAGCAGCACCTCTGTTTCCAAGATGGCAGAGGTCTGGAGCACACTGGAGGAGCTCTGGGCACCTCCCAGGGGAGGTGCAGGTCAGGGGAGTGGTCACTCCCCTTTCCTTTGTCCAGTTTTGCGCCAGAGCAGGGCTGAGGGGTCCCTGAACCGGTGAAGACTGGCTTATGCAGAAATGGGCACCATCTGTGCCCATGAAAGCATTTCCAGAGGCTGGGGGAGGCTACTCCTCCCCTTCCTTAACACCTTTTTCCAAAGGGAGAGGGTGTACCACCCTCTCTCTGAGGAAGTCCTTTGTTCTGCCTTCCTGGGCCAAGCCTGGCTGGACCCCAGGAGGGCAGAAACCTGTCTGAGGGGTTGGCAGCAGCTGCAGTGAAACCCCTGAAAAGGCAGTTTGGCAGTACCCGGGTCTGTGCTAGAGACCCGAGGAATCATGGGATTGTCTCCCCAATACCAGGATGGCATTGGGGGGGCACTTCTATGATCTTAGACATGTTACATGTGTAGGAGGCTGGACTGGCTTGTAGTGAGTATCTCGGGGTACTTGCACCTTGCACCAGGCCCAGTTATCCCTTATTAGTGTATAGGGTGTCTAGCAGCATAGGCTGATATATAATGGTAGCTTAGCAGAGCAGCTTAGGCTGAACTAGGAGACGAGTGAAGCTCCTACAGTACCACTTAGTGTCATATGCACAATATCATAAGAAAACACAATACACAGTTATACTAATAATAAAGGTACTTTATTTTTATGACAATATGCCAAAGTATCTCAGAGTGTACCCTCAGTGAGAGGACAGGAAATATACACAAGATATATATACACAATACCAAAAATATGCAGTATAGTCTTAGAAAACAGTGCAAACAATGTATAGTTACAATAGGATGCAATGGGGACACATAGGTATAGGGGCAACACAAACCATATACTCCAAAAGTGGAATGCTAACCACGAATGGACCCCAAACCTATGTGAGCTTGTAGAGGGTCGCTGGGACTGTAAGAAAACAGTGAGGGTTAGAAAAATAGCCCACCCCAAGACCCTGTAAGGAAGATGTAAAGTGCACCTACAACCCCCAGAGAGCACAGAAGTCATGATAGGGGGATTCTGCAAGGAAAACTAACACCAGCAATGCAACAACAGTGGATTTCTGGACCTGTAAGACAAGGGGACCAAGTACAAGAGTCGCGACAGTGTTGAGAGTGGGCAGGAGCCCAGGAAATGCCAGCTGATGGTGCAAGGAAGCTGCCACCGGATGGAAGAAGCTTGGTGTTTTGCTAGAACAAAGATGACTAGGAACTTCCCCTTTGGAGGATGGATGTCCCACGTCAAGAAGAAGCTTGCAGAGGTGTTCCCAGGCAGAAAGACAGCAAACAAGCCTTGCTAGTTGCAAGGGTTGCAGTTAGGGTTTTTCGATGCTGCTGTGGCCCAGGAGGGACCAGGATGTCTCCACTTGGATGAGGAGACAGAGGGGGTGCCCAGCAAGTCAGGGAGCCCTCACAGAAGCAGGCAACACCCGCACTTAGAAGAGGAGTGAACCGGAGTCCACGCAAAGTCACAAAAGGGAGTCCCACGACGCCGGAGGACAACTCAGAAGGTTGTGCACTGCAGGTTAGAGTATCAGGGACCCAGGCTTGGCTGTGCATGAAGGAAATCCTGGAAGAGTGCACAGGAGCCGGAGCAGCTGCAAATCACGCGGTACCCAGCAATGCAGTCTAGCGTGGGGAGGCAAGGACTTACCTTCACCAAACTTGGACTGAAGAGTCACTGGACTGTGGGAGTCACTTGGACAGAGTTGCTGAGTTCCAGGGACCACGCTCGTCGTGCTGAGACGGGACCCAGAGGACCGGTGATGCAGTCTTTTGTTGCCTGCGGTTGCAGGGGGAAGATTCCGTCGACCCACAGGAGATTTCTTCAGAGCTCCTGGTGCAGAATGGAGGCAGGCTACCCCCAGAGCATGCACCACCTGGAAACAGTTGAGAAAGCCGGCAGGATGAAGCAATACAAGGTTGCTATTAGTCGTCATGCTACTTTGTTGCGGTTTTGCAGGCGTCCTGAGCAATCAGCAGTCGATCCTTTGGCAGTCGATCCTTTGGTCTGCCTGGACCCCAGGAGGGCAGAAACCTGTCTGAGGGGTTGGCAGCAGCTGCAGTGGAAATCCCGGAAAGGCAGTTTGGCAGTACCCGGGTTCTGTGCTAGAGACCCGGGGGATCATGGAATTGTCTCCCCAATGCCAGAATGGCATTGGGGTGACAATTCCATGATCTTAGACATGTTACATGGCCATGTTCGGAGTTACCATTGTGACGCTATACATAAGTAGTGACCTATGTATAGTGCACGCGTGTAATGGTGTCCCCGCACTCACAAAGTCCGGGGAATTTGCCTGAACAATGTGGGGGTACCTTGGCTAGTGCCAGGGTGCCCACACACTAAGTAACTTTGCACCCAACCTTCACCAGGTGAAGGTTAGACATATAGGTGGCTTATAAGTTACTTAAGTGCAGTGGTAAATGGCTGTGAAATAACGTGGACGTTATTTCACTCAGGCTGCACTGGCAGGCCTGTGTAAGAATTGTCAGATCTCCCTATGGGTGGCAAAAGAAATGCTGCAGCCCATAGGGGTCTCCTGGAACCCCAATACCCTGGGTACCTCAGTACCATATACTAAGGAATTATAAGGGTGTTCCAGTATGCCAATGTGAATTGGTGAAATTGGTCACTAGCCTGTTAGTGACAATTTGGAAAGCAGAGAGAGCATAATCACTGAGGTTCTGGTTAGCAGAGCCTCAGTGAGACAGTTAGTCACTACACAGGTAACACATACAGGGCACATACTTATGAGCACTGGGGCCCTGCCTGGCAGGGTCCCAGTGACACATACAACTAAAACAACATATATACAGTGAAATATGGGGGTAACATGCCAGGCAAGATGGTACTTTCCTACAGCGGTTAGTGTCGTTTCTGTTGTGTGAAAGATGCATGAAAGCTTTCTCATCTAGACCAAACACCACTTCAACTACTAATGCCTGCAATAGGTGAGGAAGACCCAAGTAAGGGAATACACGTTTGAGCTTTCTCATAATTTAGGAGCAACTCTAGTCACTTTTGTGAAGGCTGGAATCAATGACCCCACTAAGGTGTTTCACTTTGGTTGGTGGCCACCGTCTCTCAAGAGACTAGGTAATAAGAACCATAGTTTTGCTGTTCAAAACCCACATTGTGCTGGCGCTGACTCGTATTATGTTTCCTTGGGGTGGCATTTTAGTGAGTGGGAGTGCAAGGAAATCTGTTAGATGGTGTTTTCATGTTCACACTGATGAGGTAAACTTTCCTTCTAATGGGGTTTCAATTTTTAACTGTCTGCAGGTTTCAAAATTTCCCACATTAGATCATTTCAGTGTATCCTTTGTCTTCAGTGATGATTACAGCAGGATGTGGTGGGAAACAAACGCCCGCATGAAGGAGAGACCGTATATATGTTCTCAATTTGACAAAGTATTCAGGGCAAGTAACTTTCATATAACACCTGGCAGCCCAGACAAGACGGAGAACACATACATGTAATAACTGAGAAGACATTCACACAAAAGAGTTTTTCATCATTAGATGATGTTAGAAATGGGGTCTTTGGTTGGCAGTCAGGTTACCTCCTGTCCAAGCAAGGACCTTCACTCTAGTCAGGGTAAGTCATACACAATCCAAATTATCCTGTGCCCACCCTCTGTTAGTTTGGCACTGAGCAGTCAGGCTTAACTTAGAAGGCAATGTGTAAAGTATTTGTGCAATAAATCATACAATAACACAATATAGCACCACAAAAATACACCACACAGTGTTAGAAAAATATATAATATTTATCTGAGAAGATGCAGGTCAAAACTATTAAAATGCAATAAGTATATGTTCAGATATCACTGTAAAAGTGATATAAAGGCCCTCATTACAACCCTGGCGGTCGGTGTTAAAGCAGCGGTAGTACCGCAAACAGGCCAACGGTAAAAAACATGGGATTTGGACCCTGGCGGTTACCGCCATCCAACACCGCCACTTTAACACACCGACTGCCAGGGTGGTAACGTCCACTAGACTGGAGACTTCGGTCTCCAGCCCGGTGGCCGCCACAATCCCACTCCCGGAATTACGATCCTGCTACCGCCATGGTTTTCGTGCCAAACTTACAGCCACGAAACCATGGCGGTAGGCACTATCAGTGCCAAGGAATCTCTTCCCTGGCACTGATAGGGGTCTCCCTCGCCCCCCCCTCCACAGAGACCTCTCCCACCCTCCCGCTCCTGCCACCGCACATATACACACCCACAAGCGCACCCATATACACACATGCACACATGCATCACCACTACACACACCAACATAGCTTGTCACACACATGCATCCACAACACACAACACTCACAATCACTCATTCACGCATGCATCCAACATGACTCACACCCACATGCATGCATCCCAAAACACACACACACCCCCCCCACATACACACAGCACCCCCCACCCCCTCTCCGGTCAGAGAACCCGACTTACCTGCTTGCAGGGGGTCCTCCGGCTGGAGACAGTCTGCGTCACTGCTGTCAGCAGCAGCGTCTGCCAGAAAAACACCGCCAGGCTGTATCATTGCTCATGATACGGCTGGTGGTGTTTTGCTGGCGTGGAGGTGCTGCTGTCAGCAGTGCCTCCTTGCCGCCATGACCGTCAACGGTGTTCCGCCAGTATTCTGGCAGAACACCATTGGCGGTCATAACACGTGTTGATGGCTGGTAGCCACGGCGGTGGTATGTTGGCGGCCGTCGCCATGTTGGTAGTTGGTCAACACCGTCAATGTTGTAATGAGGGCCAAAGTGTCTTAAGTCTTTCAAAAGCAATCAATGTCTCTTTCAGGCACAAAGTACCAGGTTTGTGTGCAAAAGCTCCGCAAAGAACCGCAGAGGAAGAGATGCATGGACACAAAGTGGTGTGCATAGATTTCTCGGGCCACACACAGTGATGTGTTGTTCAGTTTTCACGCAGGGATGTCATTTTCTGGCGATCGGTCGTGGATCCTCTTTGGGTTGCGGGGTTTTCGGAGGCCCCAGGGATGATGCGTGGATTTCCTGTGCTGGCAGGACGAAGTCACAGGAGCTGCGTCGATTCGGTTGGCGTTGTGTGGAATTTTCTACTGCACGGTAGGCAATGCGTTGATTCCTCTCTGGAAGTCGGGCTGCATTGTTCCAGCTTGGTTGTGCGTCAATCTTGTGGACCATGCGTCAAATTCCCAGTCGCTATGCTGGTGCTGCATCGATCTTCTCAATGCGAAGTTGGGCTGCGTAGCTCCGGTTCAGTGAGCGTGAATTGTTCATCGCGGTGCAGGCTGTGAGTCGTTTCTGGCAGGCTCTGCGTAGAATTTCGCCACACAAAGATCCTTCTTGTAGAGATGAAGTCTTTTTGGTCCTGAGACTTCAGGGAACAGGAGACAAGCTCTATCCAAGCTCTATCCAAGCCCTTGGAGATCACTTCTTCATCACAGCTAGAGAGCAGCAAGGCAGCAGGGCAACAGCAAGGCAACAGACCTTCACAGAAAGCAAACAGGTGAGTCCTTTTGAGCAGCCAGGGTGGTCTTCTTGGCAGGATGCAGGTTCTGGTTCAGGTTATCTTCTCCAGGAAGTGTCTGAGTTGGTAGGGGCAGAGGCACTGTTTAAATACCCAAATGTGCCTTTGAAGTTGGGGAGACTTCAAAGAGTGGCTTAGAAGTGCACAATGTCCCCTTCCAGTTCAATCCTGTCTGCCAGGGTCCCAGTTGGGAGTGTAGCAGTCCTTTGTGTCAGAGCAGGCCCTCCACCCTCTGAGCCCAGGAAGACCCATTCAAAATGCAGATGTATGCAAGTGAGGCTCTGTATCCTGTGTCTGGGGTGTGTCTGAGTGAATGAACAAGGGAGCTGTCAATTAATCCCAGCCAGACGTGGATTGTAATGCACAGAAGGATTTAAGTGCAGAGAAATGCTCACTTTCAAAAAGTGGCATTTCTAAAATAGTAATATTAAATCCAACTTCACCAGTCAGCAGGATTTTGAGTCACTATTCTGGCCTTACTAAATATGACCTTGTACTCCTTTCAGATCAGCAGATCCTTTCAGATCAGCAGCTACCACTCAAACAATGCATGAGGGCAGTCCCAATGTTAGCCTCTGAAGGGAGCAGGCCTCACAGCAGTGTAAATTTTTTTTTAGGAGTATTAGACTACCAGGACATGTAAACTACACAGGTACATGTCCTGCCTTTTGCCTACACAGCACCCTGCACTCTGGGTTACCTAGGGCATACCTTAGGGGTGACTTATATGTAGAAAAAGGGGAGTTTTAGGTTTGGTAAGTTAAATGCCAAGCCGAATTGGCAGTGAAACTGCACACACAGGCCTTGCAATGGCAGGTCTGAGACAAGGTTAAGGAGCTACTTGAGTGGGTGGCACAAACAGTGCTGCAGGCTCACTAGTAGCATTTAATCTACAGGCCCTGGGCACATATGGTGCACTCTACTAGGGACTTATAAGTAAATTAAATAGTCCAATTGGGTATGATCCAATGTTACCATGTTTAAAGGGAGAGAGCATATGCTCTTTAGCACTGGTTATCAGTGGTAAAGTGTGCAGAGTCTTAAGACCAGCAAAAACAGTATCTAAAAAGTAGAGGGAGGCAGGCAAAAAGTTGGGAGTGACAGGTCTAACAGATGAGATAGGTCACACTTTGAGAAATCATATAAATGTAATATCACAAATCTTTCCATTCAAGGTAAAAATTGACACCGTAACCGATTGTCCACAACAGGAACAATCTTGAAAATGTTAGGAGTGTGGCAGGACAATTATTAGAAAAGGGATTTAAAAAGAGAGCTAATAAGGCACCAGATAGGTCCACACTGGGAAGGAACCTCCTGAATGTGACAAAGCATTCATTAAAAACTAGTGTCCAGGCTGATCGAGGTACTCACTATAATATCATCACCCTCGAGGGCCATTGTCACCCAAGCAGATCCCTTTTGGTGGAAAGCCTCCAAACAATGAAAGGGTTTATAGGTACATAGTAGTAGTCAGTGATTTGAAGATCTGAATGGGGATAGAGATGTCAGACTCACTGGTACCTTCATGCATGCATTGTCATGCAACCTGGTACAAGATAATGGCGTCTGAATACAAGACAATCCATTTCTTCCTACACTAAGATGGCCAAATTGATAAACCTAATGACTACCTTTGCAGCATAAACCTATGGATGATGAGTAAAGACTTAGAGCTCAATGCCATTAAAACATAAAAAGATAATCAAAGGTGGACATTGGCAAACGTACCAGCCCAATGAGCTGGAGGCATCTCCAACGACATCTAGAGAAGTTGGTAACCCAGGGATAAACATGGATTCAGAACTATTTTTCATACCACATGTCACGAGGTCACAAAGATAGAAAAATAATAATAAATACTGCAACATGTCTGCTCATAGCTTGGATACCAGCTCATCACACACATGTGCACAATTCCCCTATAGGATACAATTTAAAGACAACTCTCTTCCCACTACACACCCTGGAAGGTGTAGCCTTCTCCCCCTGCAGTCAAGCGCTTCAGTGTCCCACATAGAATTATTAAGTACTATAGAAATGCTACAAAACCATATCAATACATATCTTGGTCTGCTGATATTCCATGTCTCTGTTCATGTATTACGGGCTGCACACCTCGGAGTGCCCCCATCTTGAAGACTTTATACCTGCCCCCTCTCACATAACACTGTACTTCTTCCACTTGTATTAATTTCTGAACTGTATGAACTGTGGGCCTGTGCCTTCCAGGCTGATACTCACTTGAATGTTCCACTCACTGCCCAGATAGGTGCACCCGTAGCTGAACTCATAGGGGGTCTCGTTGACCACTGTCACGCAGTAGTTCCCCATGGTGGGCGCCCAGCTTCACACCTCTGGTGCTCCAAGGAAGCTGTGGCTGCTGCCGGCAGGGGTCCCTGTGGTATCAAGAACTGGACACATGACATAAATGAGAAAGAGTAGGAGGGCAGAAGGAGGAGAGACACAACAATGATTTAATAACACAACCTCCAAAACTGTTTATACCATTCTGACTTTGGAAACTCTTGGCAGCAGCAAAAGTGTTTGTATGAAAACCATAGTAGATCAGAATGGAAGAGACAAGCAGGTGTCCCAGATGTGATAACTAAACAGACCACAGCAGGAGAGGAATAAAATAATTGTGGAACAGCCTGTGCACGACATCCGCAGCCCAAGAGGAGAGCTGAACACAGTCACAACACCTTGATAACATGCACAAAAGAACCAATAATCAAGAAAGTAATTGGAACAACAGCATGGGAAGAAACTTACAAATCACCCATAAACCTGTAAGATAACCTCACAAGACAGCAGAGCACCAGAAGAATAAAGTGAACACTCCCGGCAGCAAACAACACAACACAAGCCCAGCAGCTGTGGAACCAGAGATATTACTACTCAACAGTCCAAGAACTGAAAAAACCAACACAACACCATGAGTGCAAGCAGAGATCTGTAGTATTGCAGTGTATTGTAATACCATCAATGTAGCACTTACTACTCCTGATGAGGTATTGAAGCGCTTTATGCTGGGCAGCACGGTGCTACAGAGCCGGAGGTTAGTGGTAATTGCTGGATGGTGGGATAAGCCTCGTGCTCTCAAAGAAACCACTCCATGCATGAACTGCAGTCTCTTTGTGGTAGGTTAAGTTAATGAGTTAAGTGTGATCATAAATGGGAGATGTGAGCTCATGCAGCCGGTTGTTGGGATTACTAGATAAACTAGAGATAATTAGGTGGTTTGCGGCAGAGTATACCTTTCAAGAAGGAGAAGTTGTGATCTTTGAAAGTAGATGTACAGAGCACAGGAGTTCAGTGGAGGCTTTTTGAGATAACTTGTAGTCCGAGGATGTAAAGCCATCATCTTTTGCATAACATGTGTATTTGTAAAGCACACACAACCCGTAGGTATCTGGGCGCTGAACAACAGATGTTTATTGTTACCTAACTCAATGGCAATCATTTTATCAACCTCAGAATTTTGGATGAAAGACTGAGTGGACCCACCAGGATTTGAACCTGTGACCATAAGATCAAACACAGGTTCCTACCGTGGATGCATTAGTCCACTAAGCCACCAGAACCACCTACTTTCTATGAGATAATACTATATTAGGTACTTTTGACAGGTGCTAGGATCAGGTGAAGAGTGCATCTGCTGCTAGGCTACCTCTAGACCACCCCTCCATCGAGGGCAGATTATCGGCTTTGGGCTGGAAGAGCACAGGATGGAGTAAATAATACAGATGTCAAAGGGGATTCTACAGATGTTGGAATGGATATCTTCCAATATCGACCCCTAAAGTTTGGCGAACAGTATTCATCATCATCATCACCATAAAAGACATCCAATAAATAAAACATACAGGTTTCTCAGTCATAAAATTACTAAAAGCGTTATTAATACATATTTCGAATTCCATAAGCAGCGTATATAAAATTTAACACAGCCTGAATTATATCCACAGGTTCTGTAAGTATAAATAAGCAAGCTGGCTAGTTCTAATACTTTCAGATAAAAATAACGGGCGTAAAAACCTTTTTCTCGGAGCAGCATAAAGAGTGCAAAAGAGCATAAAGTGCAGTGTACTCTGGGGTGTCTTTCCATCACAGCAACATGGAGGAAGATTCTTAAACCAGGTTCCACGTACTGGAAGTGCTACCAAATAATATAATGTATTTAAGCGTAGCCTCGTGAGTAGGAACCTTTGTCGCTCGAGGCTAGTGATAGTCAAATATAGCTTTGGATGCAACTGTTGTATCTGGTTCCTCACCAGTGTTCTATTTGTGCCCGGGGTTGGCTCCATGTCCTGGCTTTTCTGCCAAAATATATCTTTCACCTTTTTAATATCCCGTTTTGTTAAAATATCCAGATTAAGGAAAAAGCCCAGGTATATCCAGAGACTGTGATAAAAGGAGACAGTCCTGTATCACCTTTCTGCATAGAGACGCTTCTGGCTTAGTCCAAATTTTTAGCCATAATAATACGTGTTGAAGCTTTATATAACTAGATATATATCTTAAACCTACTTCTTCATGACAGAACATTACTGATGTAGATTGGGGGACTGCTAGTAGCCTTCTTAAAAACGTATTTTTTACAATCTGGAGCCTTGAGCATTCAGCATAACCCCAAACCCCAGCTCCAAATGTCGCAATAGAAAGACATTTGGTGGAAAAAACAGTCATAATTTCTTTAACAGGTTTATGTCGCAGTCTTTTCGCGAACCTAAAAACTGCTTCTATGGCTTTTTGAAATTGTATTGAACGTATATTTACTAAAAATGTCCAATTAAAATCTACATCAATGGGGACCCCCAGATACGTAAAATGTGGGACCTTGAGTATCTCATGCCCATCTAAAGCAAATTTTTTTGTTTTTGCTAATTTGGGCCCAGTCTTCATCACAAATGACTTAGTTCTATTAATTTTGAGTCCAAGGTTCCCCATAAAAGTGTTAAAAGCATTCAACAAAATCTGGAGGCCATTTGCTGTCCTTGAAATGAGTACAGCGCCGTCCGCATACAATAATACAGGAATTGGGGAATTGTTAATAACTGGAAAATCCTTCCCCGATTCACAGAGAAATTTCTCTAACCCATTTATATATAAAAGAAAAAGAAAAGGGGCCAGGACACAGCCCTGTCTGACCCCCTTTAATGAGGGAAACTTTCCTGTTAGACCACCCTCCCGGGAATAGCGACCCCGAGCCACTGTGCAGGCGTAGAGTCTACTGAGTAAAATGATTATGTCTTTGTCCACGCCCATATTCAACATGACCATCCACAGTTTCTCTCTGTTAACTGTGTCGAAGGCGCAGGACAAATCCATGAATGCTAAGTGTATGCACCCCCTTTTAACTTTGGTATATTTTTGTACTATAAGGGTCACATTAAGAGTTTGTTCTATTGTGCCCACACCGGGCCGAAAGCCAAATTGAACTTCTGAAAGAGAATGAGATTCAGTCACCCAGTTTTCCAACTTGTTTAGGATCACTCGGCCTAAGATTTTAACCGAGCTATCCAATAAAGAAATTGGACGATAGCATAAAAGATCTGCCCTGTCCCCCTTCTTAAAAATCTGGACAATGATCGCCTCTTTCCAAGTACCTACTAAAGGGCCTGTCACAGCCGATCTCAGGACATTAGTAAGCAGTGGCCCCAGAAATCTGGACAATGATCGCCTCTTTCCAAGTATCTACTAAAGGGCCCGTCACAGCCGATCTCAGGACATTAGTAAGCAGTGGCCCCAGAAATCTGGACAATGATCGCCTCTTTCCAAGTATCTACTAAAGGGCCTGTCACAGCCGATCTCAGGACATTAGTAAGCAGTGGCCCCAGAAATCTGGACAATGATCGCCTCTTTCCAAGTATCTACTAAAGGGCCTGTCACAGCCGATCTCAGGACATTAGTAAGCAGTGGCCCCAGAAATCTGGACAATGATCGCCTCTTTCCAAGTATCTACTAAAGGGCCTGTCACAGCCGATCTCAGGACATTAGTAAGCATTGGCCCCAGAAATCTGGACAATGATCGCCTCTTTCCAAGTATCTACTACAGGGCCTGTCACAGCCGATCTCAGGACATTAGTAAGCAGTGGCCCCAGAAATCTGGACAATGATCGCCTCTTTCCAAGTACCTACTAAAGGGCCTGTCACAGCCGATCTCAGGACATTAGTAAGCAGTGGCCCCAGAAATCTGGACAATGATCGCCTCTTTCCAAGTATCTACTAAAGGGCCCGTCACAGCCGATCTCAGGACATTAGTAAGCAGTGGCCCCAGAAATCTGGACAATGATCGCCTCTTTCCAAGTATCTACTAAAGGGCCCGTCACAGCCGATCTCAGGACATTAGTAAGCAGTGGCCCCAGAAATCTGGACAATGATCGCCTCTTTCCAGGTATCTACTAAAGGGCCCGTCACAGCCGATCTCAGGACATTAGTAAGCAGTGGCCCCAGAAATCTGGACAATGATCGCCTCTTTCCAGGTATCTACTAAAGGGCCTGTCACAGCCGATCTCAGGACATTAGTAAGCAGTGGCCCCAGAAATCTGGACAATGATCGCCTCTTTCCAAGTATCTACTAAAGGGCCTGTCGCAGCCGATCTCAGGACATTGGGAAGCAGTGGCCCCAGAAATCTGGACAATGATCGCCTCTTTCCAAGTATCTACTAAAGGGCCCGTCACAGCCGACCTCAGGACATTAGTAAGCAGTGGCCCCAGAAATCTGGACAATGATCGCCTCTTTCCAAGTATCTACTAAAGGGCCCGTCACAGCCGATCTCAGGACATTAGTAAGCAGTGGCCCCAGAAATCTGGACAATGATCGCCTCTTTCCAAGTATCTACTAAAGGGCCTGTCACAGCCGATCTCAGGACATTAGTAAGCAGTGTCCCCAGAAATCTCTTTCCAAGTATCTACTAAAGGGCCCGTCACAGCCGATCTCAGGACATTAGTAAGCAGTGGCCCCAGAAGTCTGGACAATGATCGCCTCTTTCCAAGTATCTACTAAAGGGCCCGTCACAGCAGATCTCAGGACATTAGTAAGCAGTGGCCCCAGAAATCTGGACAATGATCGCCTCTTTCCAAGTATCTACTAAAGGGCCTGTCACAGCCGATCTCAGGACATTAGTAAGCAGTGGCCCCCGAAATCTGGACAATGATCGCCTCTTTCCAAGTATCTACTAAAGGACCCGTCACAGCCGATCTCAGGACATTAGTAAGCAGTGGCCCCAGAAATCTGGACAATGATCGCCTCTTTCCAAGTACCTACTACAGGGCCTGTCACAGCCGATCTCAGGACATTAGTAAGCAGTGGCCCCAGAAATCTGGACAATGATCGCCTCTTTCCAAGTATCTACTAAAGGGCCTGTCACAGCCGATCTCAGGACATTAGTAAGCAGTGGCCCCAGAAATCTGGACAATGATCGCCTCTTTCCAAGTATCTACTACAGGGCCCGTCACAGCCGATCTCAGGACATTAGTAAGCAGTGGCCCCAGAAATCAGGACAATGATCGCCTCTTTCCAAGTATCTACTAAAGGGCCCGTCACAGCCGATCTCAGGACATTAGTAAGCAGTGGCCCCAGAAATCTGGACAATGATCGCCTCTTTCCAAGTATCTACTAACGGGCCCGTCACAGCCGATCTCAGGACATTAGTAAGCAGTGGCCCCAGAAATCTGGACAATGATCGCCTCTTTCCAAGTATCTACTAAAGGGCCTGTCACAGCCGATCTCAGGACATTAGTAAGCAGTGGCCCCAGAAATCTGGACAATGATTGCCTCTTTCCAAGTATCTACTAAAGGGCCCGTCACAGCCGATCTCAGGACATTAGTAAGCAGTGGCCCCAGAAATCTGGACAATGATCGCCTCTTTCAAGGTATCTACTAAAGGGCCCGTCACAGCCGATCTCAGGACATTAGTAAGCAGTGGCCCCATAAATCGGGACAATGATCGCCTCTTTCCAAGAATCTACTAAAGGGCCCGTCACAGCCGATCTCAGGACATTGGGAAGCAGTGGCCCCAGAAATCGGGACAATGATCGCCTCTTTCCAAGTATCTACTAAAGGGCCCGTCACAGCCGATCTCAGGACATTAGTAAGCAGTGGCCCCAGAAATCTGGACAATGATCGCCTCTTTCCAAGTATCTACTAAAGGGCCCGTCACAGCCGATCTCAGGACATTAGTAAGCAGTGGCCCCAGAAATCTGGACAATGATCGCCTCTTTCCAAGTATCTACTAAAGGGCCTGTCACAGCCGATCTCAGGACATTAGTAAGCAGTGGCCCCAGAAATCTGGACAATGATCGCCTCTTTCCAAGTATCTACTAAAGGGCCTGTCACAGCCGATCTCAGGACATTAGTAAGCAGTGGCCCCAGAAATCTGGACAATGATCGCCTCTTTCCAAGTATCTACTAAAGGGCCTGTTACAGCCGATCTCAGGACATTAGTAAGCAGTGGCCCCAGAAATCTGGACAATGATCGCCTCTTTCCAAGTACCTACTAAAGGGCCTGTCACAGCCGATCTCAGGACATTGGGAAGCAGTGGCCCCAGAAATCTGGACAATGATCGCCTCTTTCCAAGTATCTACTAAAGGGCCCGTCACAGCCGATCTCAGGACATTAGTAAGCAGTGGCCCCAGAAATCTGGACAATGATCGCCTCTTTCCAAGTACCTACTAAAGGGCCTGTCACAGCCGATCTCAGGACATTAGTAAGCAGTGGCCCCAGAAATCTGGACAATGATCGTCTCTTTCCAGGTATCTACTAAAGGGCCTGTCACAGCCGATCTCAGGACATTAGTAAGCAGTGGCCCCAGAAATCTGGACAATGATCGCCTCTTTCCAGGTATCTACTACAGGGCCTGTCACAGCCGATCTCAGGACATTAGTAAGCAGTGGCCCCAGAAATCTGGACAATGATCGCCTCTTTCCAAGTATCTACTACAGGGCCTGTCACAGCCGATCTCAGGACATTAGTAAGCAGTGGCCCCAGAAATCTGGACAATGATCGCCTCTTTCCAAGTATCTACTAAAGGGCCTGTCACAGCCGATCTCAGGACATTAGTAAGCAGTGGCCCCAGAAATCTGGACAATGATCGCCTCTTTCCAAGTATCTACTAAAGGGCCCGTCACAGCCGATCTCAGGACATTAGTAAGCAGTGGCCCCCAGAAATCTGGACAATGATCGCCTCTTTCCAGGTATCTACTAAAGGGCCCGTCACAGCCGATCTCAGGACATTAGTAAGCAGTGGCCCCAGAAATCTGGACAATGATCGCCTCTTTCCAAGTATCTACTACCGGGCCTGTCACAGCCGATCTCAGGACATTAGTAAGCAGTGGCCCCAGAAATCTGGACAATGATCGCCTCTTTCCAAGTATCTACTAAAGGGCCTGTCACAGCCGATCTCAGGACATTAGTAAGCAGTGGCCCCAGAAATCTGGACAATGATCGCCTCTTTCCAAGTATCTACTAAAGGGCCTGTCACAGCCGATCTCAGGACATTGGTGAGCAGTGGCCCCAGAAATCTGGACAATGATCGCCTCTTTCCAGGTATCTACTAAAGGGCCTGTCACAGCCGATCTCAGGACATTAGTAAGCAGTGGCCCCAGAAATCTGGACAATGATCGCCTCTTTCCAAGTACCTACTAAAGGGCCTGTCACAGCCGATCTCAGGACATTAGTAAGCAGTGGCCCCAGAAATCTGGACAATGATCGCCCTCTTTCCAAGTACCTACTAAAGGGCCTGTCACAGCCGATCTCAGGACATTAGTAAGCAGTGGCCCCAGAAATCTGGACAATGATCGCCTCTTTCCAAGTATCTACTAAAGGGCCCGTCACAGCCGATCTCAGGACATTAGTAAGCAGTGGCCCCCAGAAATCTGGACAATGATCGCCTCTTTCCAAGTACCTACTAAAGGGCCCGTCACAGCCGATCTCAAGACATTGGGAAGCAGTGGCCCCAGAAATCTGGACAATGATCGCCTCTTTCCAAGTATCTACTAAAGGGCCTGTCACAGCCGATCTCAGGACATTAGTAAGCAGTGGCCCCAGAAATCTGGACAATGATCGCCTCTTTCCAGGTATCTACTAAAGGGCCCGTCACAGCCGATCTCAGGACATTAGTAAGCAGTGGCCCCCAGAAATCTGGACAATGATCGCCTCTTTCCAAGTATCTACTAAAGGGCCCGTCACAGCCGATCTCAAGACATTGGGAAGCAGTGGCCCCCAGAAATCTGGACAATGATCGCCTCTTTCCAAGTATCTACTAAAGGGCCTGTCACAGCCGATCTCAGGACATTAGTAAGCAGTGGCCCCAGAAATCTGGACAATGATCGCCTCTTTCCAAGTATCTACTACAGGGCCCGTCACAGCCGATCTCAGGACATTGGGAAACAGTGGCCTCAGAAATCTGGACAATGATCGCCTCTTTCCAAGTATCTACTAAAGGGCCTGTCACAGCCGATCTCAGGACATTAGTAAGCAGTGGCCCCAGAAATCAGGACAATGATCGCCTCTTTCCAAGTATCTACTAAAGGGCCTGTCACAGCCGATCTCAGGACATTAGTAAGCAGTGGCCCCCAGAAATCTGGACAATGATCGCCTCTTTCCAAGTATCTACTAAAGGGCCTGTCACAGCCGATCTCAGGACATTGGTGAGCAATGCCCCCAGAAATCTGGACAATGATTGCCTTTTTCCAAGTATCTACTACAGGGCCCGTCACAGCCGATCTCAGGACATTAGTAAGCAGTGGCCCCAGAAATCTGGACAATGATCGCCTCTTTCCAAGTATCTACTAAAGGGCCCGTTACAGACGATCTCAAGACATTAGTAAGCAGTGGCCCCAGAAATCTGGACAATGATCGCCTCTTTCCAAGTATCTACTAAAGGGCCTGTCACAGCCGATCTCAGGACATTAGTAAGCAGTGGCCCCAGAAATCTGGACAATGATCGCCTCTTTCCAAGTACCTACTAAAGGGCCTGTCACAGCCGATCTCAGGACATTAGTAAGCAGTGGCCCCAGAAATCTGGACAATGATCGCCTCTTTCCAAGTACCTACTAAAGGGCCTGTCACTGCCGATCTCAGGACATTAGTAAGCAGTGGCCCCAGAAATCTGGACAATGATCGCCTCTTTCCAAGTACCTACTACAGGGCCTGTCACAGCTGATCTCAGGACATTAGTAAGCAGTGGCCCCAGAAATCTGGACAATGATCGCCTCTTTCCAGGTACCTACTAAAGGGCCTGTCACAGCCGATCTCAGGACATTAGTAAGCAGTGGCCCCAGAAATCTGGACAATGATCGCCTCTTTCCAGGTATCTACTAAAGGGCCTGTCACAGCCGATCTCAGGACATTAGTAAGCAGTGGCCCCAGAAATCAGGACAATGATCGCCTCTTTCCAAGTATCTACTAAAGGGCCTGTCACAGCCGATCTCAGGACATTAGTAAGCAGTGGCCCCAGAAATCTGGACAATGATCGCCTCTTTCCAAGTATCTACTACAGGGCCCGTCACAGCCGATCTCAGGACATTAGTAAGCAGTGGCCCCAGAAATCAGGACAATGATCGCCACTTTCCAAGTATCTACTAAAGGGCCTGTCACAGCCGATCTCAGGACATTAGTAAGCAGTGGCCCCAGAAATCTGGACAATGATCGCCTCTTTCCAAGTATCTACTAAAGGACCTGTCACAGCCGATCTCAGGACATTAGTAAGCAGTGGCCCCAGAAATCTGGACAATGATCGCCTCTTTCCAAGTATCTACTAAAGGGCCTGTCACAGCCGATCTCAGGACATTAGTAAGCAGTGGCCCCAGAAATCTGGAAAATGATCGCCTCTTTCCAGGTATCTACTAAAGGGCCCGTCACAGCCGATCTCAGGACATTAGTAAGCAGTGGCCCCATAAATCGGGACAATGATCGCCTCTTTCCAAGTATCTACTAAAGGGCCCGTCACAGCCGATCTCAGGACATTGGGAAGCAGTGGCCCCAGAAATCGGGACAATGATCGCCTCTTTCCAAGTATCTACTACAGGGCCCGTCACAGCAGATCTCAGGACATTAGTAAGCAGTGGCCCCAGAAATCTGGACAATGATCGCCTCTTTCCAAGTATCTACTAAAGGGCCCGTCACAGCCGATCTCAGGACATTAGTAAGCAGTGGCCCCAGAAATCTGGACAATGATCGCCTCTTTCCAGGTATCTACTAAAGGGCCCGTCACAGCCGATCTCAAGACATTAGTAAGCAGTGGCCCCAGAAATCTGGACAATGATCGCCTCTTTCCAAGTATCTACTAAAGGGCCCGTCACAGCCGATCTCAGGACATTAGTAAGCAGTGGCCCCAGAAATCTGGACAATGATCGCCTCTTTCCAAGTACCTACTAAAGGGCCTGTCACAGCCGATCTCAGGACATTAGTAAGCAGTGGCCCCAGAAATCTGGACAATGATCGCCTCTTTCCAAGTACCTACTAAAGGGCCTGTCACAGCCGATCTCAGGACATTAGTAAGCAGTGGCCCCAGAAATCTGGACAATGATCGCCTCTTTCCAAGTATCTACTAAAGGGCCTGTCACAGCCGATCTCAGGACATTAGTAAGCAGTGGCCCCAGAAATCTGGACAATGATCGCCTCTTTCCAGGTACCTACTAAAGGGCCTGTCACAGCCGATCTCAGGACATTAGTAAGCAGTGGCCCCAGAAATCTGGACAATGATCGCCTCTTTCCAGGTATCTACTAAAGGGCCTGTCACAGCCGATCTCAGGACATTAGTAAGCAGTGGCCCCAGAAATCAGGACAATGATCGCCTCTTTCCAAGTATCTACTACAGGGCCCGTCACAGCCGATCTCAGGACATTAGTAAGCAGTGGCCCCAGAAATCAGGACAATGATCGCCTCTTTCCAAGTATCTACTAAAGGGCCCGTCACAGCGGATCTCAGGACATTAGTAAGCAGTGGCCCCAGAAATCTGGACAATGATCGCCTCTTTCCAAGTATCTACTAAAGGGCCTGTCACAGCCGATCTCAGGACATTAGTAAGCAGTGGCCCCAGAAATCTGGACAATGATCGCCTCTTTCCAGGTACCTACTAAAGGGCCCGTCACAGCCGATCTCAGGACATTAGTAAGCAGTGGCCCCAGAAATCTGGACAATGATTGCCTCTTTCCAGGTATCTACTAAAGGGCCCGTTACAGCCGATCTCAGGACATTAGTAAGCAGTGGCCCCATAAATCGGGACAATGATCGCCTCTTTCCAAGTATCTACTAAAGGGCCCGTCACAGCCGATCTCAGGACATTGGGAAGCAGTGGCCCCAGAAATCGGGACAATGATCGCCTCTTTCCAAGTATCTACTACAGGGCCCGTCACAGCCGATCTCAGGACATTAGTAAGCAGTGGCCCCAGAAATCTGGACAATGATCGCCTCTTTCCAAGTATCTACTAAAGGGCCCGTCACAGCCGATCTCAGGACATTAGTAAGCAGTGGCCCCAGAAATCTGGACAATGATCGCCTCTTTCCAGGTATCTACTAAAGGGCCCGTCACAGCCGATCTCAGGACATTAGTAAGCAGTGGCCCCAGAGATCTGGACAATGATCGCCTCTTTCCAGGTATCTACTAAAGGGCCTGTCACAGCCGATCTCAAGATATTGGTGAGCAGTGGCCTCAGAAATCTGGAAGCGCTTTACATAAATCAGCAGGGATTCTGTCTGGGCCAGGAGCTTTCTCTGAGGGGCAATCTTGAATAGCTTGTTTTACATCATCCACACTTATAGCATTGCTGAATGCCAGACTAGACTGATTGTTTCCTCTTAACTTCAAACAATTTATCTTTTCTAATTGAACATTATTCTCTATTGCAAAAGTTTTTGTAAAATAGTCCACCCAAGTTTGGGCTGGAATAACAGTATCCATGGACATCTCATGTTTGTCATTCAGCAATGGAGAATTAACCACATGCCATAACGCAGTTGTATCTTTCGTTTTACTTGCTTCCATCAATTCCTCCCAGGCAGACTCACTTAATTCGGCTTTCCTCTTGGCAAGTGCTTCCTTATAATTTTTCCTAGAAACTTTGACTGCTTGTCCGTCTTGGGGAGATGCGCTGGTTATTTTCTTTAAGTTACTTAAGGATATGGTACATGCGTGGTTAAACCATCTCGGGCCATGTGCTTTATTAGTGGCAGAGGGCTGTAATTTCTCAGCCATATACTTTGTCAAAGAGGAAAATGCACAGACAATTTCATGGGGGGCCCTGTCTTCACCCAAGGATATCATAACATCTGACCGCTTATTCGACATTAAGGCCCTCATTCTGACCCTGGCGGTTCCCTACCGCCAGGGCCAACGGGGGCGGGAGCACCGCCGACAGGCCGGCGGTGCTCCCTTGGTCATTCTGACCGCGGCGCTTTGGCCGCGGTCAGAACGGGAAAACCGGCGGTCTCCCGCCGGTTTTCCACTGACCCTTAGAATCCTCCAAGGCGGCGCAGCTCGCTGCGCCGCCGAGGGGATTCTGACCCCCCCCTACCGCCATCCTGTTCATGGCGGGAAAGCCGCCATGAACAGGATGGCGGTAGGGGGGGTCGCGGGGCCCCTGGGGGCCCCTGCCGTGCCCATGCCCATGGCATGGGCACGGCAGGGGCCCCCTAACAGGGCCCAACTAGGCTTTTCAGTGTCTGCGATGCAGACACTGAAAAGCGCGACGGGTGCTGCTGCACCCGTCGCACGCCTTCCACTCCACCGGCTCCATTCCGAGCCGGCTTCCTTGTGGAAGGCGCTTTCCCGCTGGGCCGGCGGGCGATCTGAATCAGATCGCCCGCCGGACCAGCGGGAAAGTCAGAATACCCCTCGCGGTCAATTGACCGCGGGGCGGTATTCAGGCGGATTCCGACGGGCGGGCGGCAACCGCCGCCCGCCTAGGTCGGAATGACCACCTAAATCTTTAAAGAAGCTATTGCTATCTATTTTTCCCCATTGATTGTAAGTCCTTTTTGGGCTGAAAACTCCATGTCGGGGTGTTGCTTCTCTCTTCTCGAGTCACTCTTCAAGTCCAAATTTATTTCAATGGATAAAGGGTTGGCATTGCTAATACAGGTCGGAGTCACCCTGAACTGCCCGACAAGAGAGGATAGTTCTCTAGAGGAGATAATATAGTCGATAGTAGTGTGAGTATCTCCTCTTATAAACATTGGTACCCCTCTGATAACTGGTTGGGGAAAAGTAGAGAATTAGCTGTTATCAGAGAGTTGAGAGCATTCCCATATAGAGAGTGTTTGAAATGCTGAATGGGGCTATCATTTTCATCTAAAAGTCCGCAACAATCCAAATACTCTGGCTCGCACAAATGAGCATTAAAGTTGCCAACCCAAATTATTCTTAGGTCCTTTTTACTAATGTTTGTTGCCTTATATATTGACATCTCCATGCTACCAACCACACTGGTGTCTGAGTTATCCAAGGTGTTATTATAATAATTAATCAGTAATATGTCAAATGGCTCTGCTAATTTAAAAAATAAAGGCAAAATAAAAGGGGATGTGCCCACAACACGCGCATCCATCCCCCCAGCCTTTACTGATAAAAAAGTAACCAAACCACCCTTAGCCCTACCTGCAGAAGGCTGGCGGTGCTTCATGTGGCATTCCGACCGCGGCGGTACAGCCGTGGTCGCCCAGCCGGGTCCGGCGGTTTCCCGCCAGATTTCCCCCGGCTGGGAGAATCCTCCATGGTGGCGCTGCAAGCAGCGCCGCCATGGGGATTCCGACCCCCTTCCCGCCAGCCTGTTTCTGACGGTTTTTACCGCCAGGAACAGGATGGTGGGAACGGGTGTCGTGGGGCCCCTGGGGGACCCTGCACTGCCCATGCCACTGGCCCCTAACAGGGCCCCAGCATGATTTTCACTGTCTGCATAGCAGACAGTGAAAATCGCGACGAGTGTAACTGCACCCGTCGCACCCCTGCAACACCGCAAGCTCCATTCGGAGCCGGCTTCTGTGTTGCAGGGCCTTTCCCGCTGGGCCGGCGGGCGCTCCCTTGGGGCCCAGCGGGAAAGTCTGAATGGCCCTGCGGTCTTTTTACCATGGAGCAGCCAATTGGCGGGGTAAGTTTGGCGGGCGGCGACCGCCGCCCGCCAAACTTGGAATGACCCCCTATGTGTGGTGTAGCCATTAATATGCGCGGGTTCTACAAGCCAAGTCTCCTGGCAGCAGATAAAAAGATTTTCCGTCACTAATTCTAGCCAATCGGGGTTTCCAATTTTTTATTTTAAGCCTGCCACGTTCCAAGAGATGATCCCTGAGGCTATCATACCCAGTGTTTCAAAAGCTCCCTTAGGCTGCGGGAGGGGCTGGTGCAGTATGTTTATCTCCGAGGGGCCTTGCAAAGAGGGCCCGATTGCTGGTGGTCAATCTAGCTGCTCCAGTGAGGCCAGGGGCTCAAATCTATTAGACAGTATCAAGGCAGTATCAGGAGAATTGGAAACACCAAGATTGCCAAAATTCTGTTTCCCAGGATGAATTAAGACAGAATGACATAGATTAGATGTCGGGGGAATAAACATAGATAGACGTTGTACTCTTATAAACCCTGCAGATAGCCTTATAGTTGGAAAATCGTGATACAAAGCGTTAACAATCCAGGGGCTCCTAAAGTTTATGATGATGCAGTCCCTTGTGATGCTTTAGGGGATAGGCCAACCCAGGGAACCCTTCTTACAGTTAAAATGTCCCTGTGGAAGTCTACCCTCCCTCCTGAGTGCTTTCCTACCCAATGCGTCACTTTGTTTAGCAGTGATGCATGGGACTCATAGTGAGTATTTTCTAATGTAGGAACGTTTTCCAGGATTAAAATAAAGGGAGCACATGCCAGCGGGATCCTTGGGCAGGCTATTTGAGTTCTTATAGTCACCTGGCCCCTAAACCCTCCCGCTTAGTTATGCCCTACTGAGGCTGTAAATTTATGGAATTCTGAGATGCATCTAAGTTCAGGGGTTTTGGGGCTAAGTTCTGGGCAGGAATCGGGCTGTAGTTTTGATGCTGATGGATGGCCGGGACAGGTGAGCGTGCAAGGGCGGTATTATTGTTCTGAGGTTCAGCCCTCGGTAGTATGGAATTCATTTTTGTTGTGTTTGATATAAGTTCAACCTTCTCCTCAAGGACGGCCACTCTCTCCAGCACCAGAGAACACAGCTTTTTTATATCCCTGAGTTGATCCTCAATCTGGGAGAGACAGTTATTAGGGGGGTCCAAGATCTTTCTGTCTTTTGGCTGTTTTCCTGTAGTTTTTTTTAATGGGTTAGATAAACGTTTCTCCTTCCTGCTAAGTGCTTTCCAAACTCATGACAATTTGTGGGAGATTGGACTGAGTCTGAAGGAGTTACTACAGTGTGGGGGGGGGATTACTTGCCTACTTTTTTTGGGGGGTGGACTCTCTGGAGTTATAGGAGTAATTAAATCAATTCGAGGGTCCTTTTCCGTTGTTACACAAGGGTTTCCTGTCCTTATCTTGCCTAATGGAGATTTTGCAAGAGGGATCCTTCCCTCCCCCCCCACCCTTCTCTATTTTCTCAAGAGGTGACTCTAAAGTAGCTTCTACTCCCCCTATCTCCGACTCAATGGCACCCATCACTGAGGTTAGGTAACTAGTTATCAACCTGGGGGGGGGCTCCTGAATGGGATCCCTTCTCCCACAGTCTCCTTTGCATTTCCCCATCAAGACAAACTGGTCCTTCATCGAGGGAGAAAATGCTGTGTGTTTCTTTGCAAGTTCCGGTGCCCAGAACTAGGGGGGAGTGAAACAAAATTTTGCGTGACGTCTGTCTTAAGGAAATTATCCGGTCACAGCTTCCTGCCACAAAGGCCCTAGGATTATAATACAATAATCCTCGCTGTCGCTTTACGCATGTATGAGTCAACAAGGCACAGGAGGGGCTAAAATGAAATGTTTTAAATACCCAAAATGACGAGAGCTCCTCTTTTCCTCCCTTGCTTCAGCAGCTCTCCATAAATCAGGCTTATCCGCCGAGCCCCCAATAGCAAAATTGAAAGAGGGGGGGCCCAGCCCAGTCTCTTCCTGGTGATGACGGGCGAAGGATGGGCCTGCCCTTGGCCCGGGCTTTGCCCGGGCACCGCCCGCGCGCGTCACGCGAGGCGGGAGAGCAGTAAAGTTTTTAAAGGGCTCCTGCCCACTCCTCCAGCCGCCAGCAACAAGCACGTCCCGCGAAGCGGGAGCGCAGTAAAGTTTGTAAAGGGCCCAGCCGCCAGCAACAAGCACGTCCCGCGAAGCGGGAGCGTGGAAAAATTTGTAAAGGGCCCCTGCCCACTCCTCCAGTCGCCAGCAACAAGCGCGGTAACGTTTTTAAAGGGCTCCTGCCCACTCCTCCAGCTGCCAGCAACAAGCGCGTCCGGCGAAGCGGGAGTGCAGTAAAGTTTTTAAAGGGCTCCTGCCCACTCCTCCAGCCGCCAGCAACAAGCGCGAACAGTATTCATTACAAAAGCAAAGTGTGACATGTTCTGATGCTCCTTATTTAGCATGGCACAGGATGGGGCTGAGGACAGCCTCCCTAGACAGTAGAAGAGTATTGCCTGGGAGGGAATGGAGATAGGGTGGTCTTTAGATATTCAGGGAGGCCTTTCATTAGCAATGAGCTGCTGATAACACTCCCTGAGCACAACCATCAATGTTACTTTCTCTGTCATCTCTATATATGTTACACACATTACCCAGGTTTTCCACCCCAACTAGATTTTGATTTTTTATATAGTGTTCTTGATGCCATTTATAGTTCTTCAAAGCGCTGTTTGATTTGATGAATACTGTTTGCTGTTAGATAGTTATTTCTTGGGACTTCCCAAATAAAGCGCGTTCTATGAGTACAGCCTAGTGCACTTCTAAGGTAGGCCCTATGTAGCCCATAGGGCAGGGTGCCGAGTAATTAATAGGTACGACATGTACTTTAGTCTTTCTTGTCCTAGTACTGAAAACTCCTGAATTTGTTTTCTCACTACTGAGAGACCTACCATCCCCTAGAGTAACATTGGGGATTTCTTATTAAAATTAATAAGTTGCAATTCCTAAACCAGAGGCCGTAGACATACCATGTTTGGTATCTCTGAAATTGTAATGATAAACCCTCTTTATTGGTAAAGTCAGATTTATTATTACAAGTTTGAAAATGCCACTTTTATAAAGTTGGTATTTTCCTGCCCTTAGTCCTCTGTGCCTGCAGCCTGCCTACGTCACATAACTGAGTGTAACTGGCAGTTGGGACTTTGTGGATTCATTCCAGATAGTCACAAAATAGTGGGATTAGCAAGGCCTGAAAGACCTTCTCACTTGTAGGATGTGGGGGCGGAGCTGGGCACAGCCCCACTCTTATCTGAATGGGTTGAGCTCTGCTGCTACACAATAGGTTTAACGACCCTACATTGTCAGTGCAGACAGCTAGGAGCCAGGGCAGGGGAGGCAGGGAATTCCTGGAAATTCAGAAAACCCTTCTGGAAACTTCACCCAAATTCTAGGAGCAGGGTACCAGGGTATAAAAATAGGGCTCCCAGACCTGCTTCTAAGTTCACTACTGGACCTGTGGAAGGACTCTCAGAAGACTCCCTGCTGCTGTGATCTGCTGTGCACTCTGCCGGACTGCTGCTGTACCTGGAAGGAGTGCTTTGCTGCCTGGAGCCTGCTTGGAACCTCCAGAGGCCAGCCCATATGTGGAGCCATGCATCACCACTTGAACCAAGGACTTCAGAAGTGGCGCCAATGGCTAGTTTATTTGTAGCCTGTTCTGAGCTACAGGGATATAACAGGCTCCCGCCATCTTAAATATGCACCTGGACCTAGCTTGTGTGAGTCCTTAACCCCTTCGCTGCCAGGCATTTTCCCCCTCCTGTGCCGAGCCTTTTTTTGCCTATTTGGGGCAGTTCGTGCTTAGGCCCTCATAACTTTATGTCCACATATGCTAGCCAAGCCAAATTTGCGTCCTTTTTTTCCAACATCCTAGGGATTCTAGAGATACCCAGACTTTGTGGGTTCCCCAGAAGGAGGCCAAGAAATTAGCCAAAATACAGTGAAAATTTAGTTTTTTTCAAAAAAATGGGAAAAAGGGGCTGCAGAAGAAGGCTTGTGGTTTTATCCCTGAAAAGGGCATCAACAAAGGGTTTGCGGTGCTAAAATCACCAGCTTCCCAGCTTTCAGGAACAGGCAGACTTGAATCAGAAAACCCAATTTTTAACACAATTTTGGCATTTTACTGGGACATACCCCATTTTTATGATTTTTTGTGCTTTCAGCCTCCTTCCAGTCAGTGACAGAAATGGGCATGAAACCAACGCTGGATCCCAGAAACCACAACATTTCTGAAAAGTAGACACAATTCTAAATTCAGCAAGGGGTAATTTGTGTAGATCCTACAAGGGTTTCCTACAGAAAATAACAACTGAAAAAGAAAAATATTGAAATTGAGGTGAAAAAAACATCAATTTTTCTCTTCATTTTACTCTGTAACTTTTTCCTGCAATGTCAGATTTTCGAAAGCAATATACTGTTACATCTGCTGGACTCTTCTGGTTGCGGGGATATACAGGGCTTGTAGGTTCATCTAGAACTCTAGGTACCCAGAGCCAATAAATGACCTGCACCCTGCAGTGGGTTTTCGTTCTATACCAGGTATACAGCAATTCATTTGCTGAAATATAAAGAGTAAAAAATAGCTATCAAGAAAACCTTTGTATTTCCAAAATGGGCACAAGATAAGTTATTTGCACATCTCTGAATTCCGGGGTGCCCATACTAGCATGTGAATTACAGGGCATTTCTCAAATAGATGTCTTTTTTACAAACTGTCTTACATTTGGAAGGGAAAAATGTAGAGAAAGACAAGGGGCAATAACACTTGTTTTGCTATTCTATGTTCCCCGAAGTCTCATAAAAATGTTACCTCACTTGTGTGGGTAGTCCTAGCGCCCGCGACAGGAAATGTCCCAAAACACAAAGTGGGCACATCCCATTTTTTGACAGAAAACAGAGCTGTTTTTTGCAAAGTGCCTACCTGTAGATTTTGGCCTCTAGCTCAGCCGGCACCTAGGGAAACCTACCAAACCTGTGCATTTTTTAAAACTAGAGGCCTAGGGGAATCCAAGATGGGGTGACTTGTGGGGCTCTGACCAGGTTCTGTTACCCAGAATCCTTTGCAAACCTTAAAATTTGGCTAAAAAAACACATTTTCCTCACATTTCGGTGACAGAAAGTTCTGGAATCTGAGAGGAGCCACAAATTCCCTTCCACCCAGCGTTCCTCCAAGTCTCCCGATAAAAATGATACCTCACTTGTGTGGGTAGTCCTAGCGCCCGCGACAGGAAATGTCCCAAAACACAAAGTGGGCACATCCCATTTTTTTACAGAAAACAGAGCTGTTTTTTGCAAAGTGCCTACCTGTAGATTTTGGCCTCTAGCTCAGCCGGCACCTAGGGAAACCTACCAAACCTGTGCATTTTTTAAAACTAGAGGCCTAGGGGAATCCAAGATGGGGTGACTTGTGGGGCTCTGACCAGGTTCTGTTACCCAGAATCCTTTGCAAACCTTAAAATTTGGCTAAAAAAACACATTTTCCTCACATTTCGGTGACAGAAAGTTCTGGAATCTGAGAGGAGCCACAAATTCCCTTCCACCCAGCGTTCCTCCAAGTCTCCCGATAAAAATGATACCTCACTTGTGTGGGTAGTCCTAGCGCCCGCGACAGGAAATGGCCCAAAACACAAAGTGGGCACATCCCATTTTTTTACAGAAAACAGAGCTGTTTTTTGCAAAGTGCCTACCTGTAGATTTTGGCCTCTAGCTCAGCCGGCACCTAGGGAAACCTACCAAACCTGTGCATTTTTTAAAACTAGAGACCTAGGGGAATCCAAGATGGGGTGACTTGTGGGGCTCTGACCAGGTTCTGTTACCCAGAATCCTTTGCAAACCTCACAATTTGGCTAAAACAACACATTTTCCTCACATTTCGGTGACAGAAAGTTCTGTAATCTGAGAGGAGCCACAAATTTTCCTCCACCCAGCGTTCCCCCAAGTCTCCCGATAAAAATGATACCTCACTTGTGTGGGTAGTCCTAGCGCCCGCGACAGGAAATGTCCCAAAACACAACGTGGACACATCACAGAAAACAGAGCTGTTTTTTGCAAAGTGCCTACCTGTAGAATTTGGCCTCTAGCGCAGCCAGCACCTAGGGAAACCTACCAAACCTGTGCATTTTTGAAAACTAGCGATCTAGGGGAATCCAAGATGGGGTTGACTCGTGGGGCTCTGACCAGGTTCTGTTACCCAGAATCCTTTGCAAACCTCAAAATTTGGCTAAAAAAACATATTTTCCTCACATTTCGGTGACAGAAAGTTCTGGAATCTGAGAGGAGCCACACATTTCCTACCACCCAGCGTTCCCCCAAGTCTCCCGATAAAAATGATACCTCACTTGTGTGGGTAGTCCTAGCGCCCGCGACAGGAAATGTCCCAAAACACAAAGTGGGCACATCCCATTTTTTGACAGAAAACAGAGCTGTTTTTTTGCAAAGTGCCTACCTGTAGATTTTGGCCTCTAGCTCAGCCGGCACCTAGGGAAACCTACCCAACCTGTGCATTTTTGAAAACTAGAGACCTAGGGGAATCCAAGATGGGGTGACTTGTGGGGCTCTGACCAGGTTCTGTTACCCAGAATCCTTTGCAAACCTCAAACTTTGGCTAAAAAAACATATTTTCCTCACATTTCGGTGACAGAAAGTTCTGGAATCTGAGAGGAGCCACAAATTTCCTTCCACCCAGCGTTCCCCCAAGTCTCCCGATAAAAATGATACCTCACTTGTGTGGGTAGTCCTAGCGCCCGCAACAGGAAATGTCCCAAAACACAAAGTGGGCACATCCCATTTTTTGACAGAAAACAGAGCTGTTTTTTTCAAAGTGCCTACCTGTAGATTTTGGCCTCTAGCTCAGCCGGCACCTAGGGAAACCTACCAAACCTGTGCATTTTTTTAAACTAGAGACCTAGGGGAATCCAAGATGGGGTGACTTGTGGGGCTCTGACCAGGTTCTGTTACCCCGAATCCTTTGCAAACCTCAAAATTTGGCTAAAAATACACATTTTCCTCACATTTCGGTGACAGAAAGTTCTGGAATCTGAGAGGAGCCACAAATTTCCTTCCACCCAGCGTTCCTCCAAGTCTCCCGATAAAAATGATACCTCACTTGTGTGGGTAGTCCTAGCGCCCGCGACAGGAAATGTCCCAAAACACAAAGTGGGCACATCCCATTTTTTGACAGAAAACAGAACTGTTTTTTGGCAAAGTGCCTACCTGTAGACTTTGGCCTCTAGCTCAGCCGGCCCCAGGGGCGGCAGAAATGGCCTAAAATAAATTTGCCCCCCCCCCCAGGGAGCGACCCTTGCCTACAAGGTCGCTCCCCTTGCGTGACGGCGCAAAAAAAAGATCCCTGGTGCCTAGTGGTTTCTGCCCTCCTTGGGGGCAGATTGACCTACAATCGGCCAAGGGGGGCAGAAATGGTCTAAATACAATTTGCCCCCCAGGGGAGCGACCCTTGCCTAATGGGTCGCTCCCCATCTCTAAAAAACAAACAAACAAAAAAAAAACACAAAAAAACTATTTGCCCTGGTGCCTAGAGGTTTCTGCCCCCCGGGGGCAGATCGGCCTAATACCAATAGGCCAATCTGCCCCCAGGGGGGGCAGAAAGGCCTTCCCAAAAAAATGCCCCCCCTGGGAGCGACCCTTGCCCAAGGGGTCGCTCACTTTTGTCAGTTTCACACACACAAAAAAAAATCCCTGGTGTCTAGTAGGGTTTCAAAAGCTGGATTGCAAGCAATCCGGCTTTTGAAACCCTGGGAGAGACTTCAAAGGGAAGGAAATACATTTCCTTCCCTTTGAAGCCCCTCCGGGCCTCCCCCATGGGATTGAAAGAGAAATGCTTTGCATTTCTCTTTTAATCGCGATGGGGGAGACCCTGTGACTAATCAGCGCGCGCTTGCGCACTGACGTCACAGGGGGGGTTGGGGGGCTCAGGGCTTCCCCTTCCATCCCTGACTTGGGGGGGTGGGGGGGAACCCCATAGAGGGAGCGCTAGCGCTCCCTCTGGGCTCTGTGACCAGGACGCAATGGTTACGTCCTGGGCACAGCAGCACTGTGCCTCAGGACGTAACCATTACGTCCTGGGCACAGAACAGGTTAAACCCCAAGAGATCTGCGCCCACCCCTGGACCCTTGGTTGTGGTTTTAAAGGTGCCCAGATGACCCATTATCAAAAGTGAGGACTTAGAGAAAATTTGGCTCAAACATCATCCGAGAACCAGGTGAAGACCGAGACAGACCTGCTCATCTATTTGCTCGAGGTGCAATGCCAGCCGGACTGACTCTGCGGCCCTTACATTCTTCTCCGCAGAAGTAAATCCTCTTCAGCTGTTTCTCACAAAAAGGGTATCTGACCCTGTGGAACTGTCTTCGGCTACAGCTTTCTGCCTCATCCTGCTGGAGATTTTCAACTTCCATCTTGATGACTAAGTCTGAAGGTAAAAATCTTCTGCTGCTTTGCTCCACAGGTTTTTCTTCCAAAATGTTTTAAGTCCAAATGTAAATGCTGACCGAGCCCAGTCCACTTCGTGTATGCGACCCGTGCTCCATCACGGTTGGCCTTCTCTTTTGACTTTGCCCTACTCTAGCACAACCAGATGTTCCAGGCAAGTGCTTTTTCTTTTTGAGTGCAATTTCACAAATCATATCTCCGGCTCTACTAATTGTATTCGGATGGTTTTAGTGTCAAATACTTTATTAAAATTCTCTCTATTTTTCTAAATTGGTTTCATATTTTTATTGTGTTGTATTTTCACTGTGTTGCTGTTTATGTACTGTAAATACTTAACACATTGCCTCTAAATTTAGTCTGACTGGTTTTTGTGCCAAGATACCCATGGTTAAGCACAGGTTAAATTAGTGATGATTTGTCGTTCACCCTGCAATGGATTGTGGCTGTTGTTGAGCCCAGGCTTACACCCAGTCAATCAACAATCCAATTTCTCACAACCTGTAAGAACACAATGTGGCTTGTTACCCATAATGCTATTCACCATTAAGTGTGTATCCAAGCCAATTCAATTTCCAAAATACTTCTGCGCAACAGTCTGAGAGCTGTACACCTACAACAGCACCGAAAGAAGTTGCAAACAGTCCACATAATGAAAATAACTACATAGCACCAGAAGCTGAGAAAGACATTTGCCGTGACTCAGCAAGGAACTTTTCGCTATTGTCGCAGAATTCACCAAACAAACAAACAACCCACACTATCACCCCTACACAAGAACTCTGCAAAACCTCTGCAACTTCTTTCATTAAAAGATCAGCAATCTACAGCAACTTCAAATCCCATCCAAACCCTTTGACATTTGAAGCCTGTTAATCTCATTGTAGCAGGCTGGCTCTTTATATAGTGTACGAAAATGACATGTACTGTGCAAAAAGTCCAGGCAACCCCACCTTAGAAAACAGAGGTACAAATAGACCACCCAGTGCTCTATTTTTGTGGTAGCTTGGTCGAGCAGTTAGGCTAATCCAGGAGTCGTGCTAAGTATTTGCAATATGCACACTTATCACTTAACGAGACAAACGCTCAAAGAATGACTCGAGACCAATATTTATAAACAAATACTCAAGATTTTTATATAATTTTTAAGACCATGAACTTGTTAAAGGTCCAGTGCATCTTAAGCTATGAAGTTTTAAAGTTTGGAAAATCAAAGACTTTTATGCAGAACTACGTACCATTAAAATCAATAAGAGAAATCATAAAAATGCATAGCAATTTGTGCTTGTGCAGTGATGTGACAGTGTTCACCACTGAATTCCAGTTGTGATCGTAGAACGGTCCAAATGTGCAACCACAGGAGCAGCAGCAGAAGATCTGTGAAGCTGTGCTCAATTGAAAGGGACCACTTGGAAAGACAATGCAGAGATGGACTTGGAGGTAAGTCCGGTGGGTGTCCTTAGAGGGAGGAGGTCCCAGCTGGTTCATCGAGGCTGGGGCCAGGGAGGCTGTGTGCGGCATAGACAGGTTAGCCGGTCATCGTGTCTCCTCAGGTTCTCAGCAATGGAAGTGCTGTGTTCCCTTGGATGCTTGGTCCCTGAGGGTCAATCAATCAATCAAGCATTTATAAGCACAACTTATGACCCTGAGGGTATCAAGGCATTAGATGGGGTGTGCGGGTTATTTGAAGAGCCGGGTCTTAAGATTCTTCTGGAAATGAGCCAGTGAGGGGGACTGCCTGAGGTGGAGCGGCATCATGCTCCAGGTCTGTGCGGCAAAGTGGGAGAAGTATCTTTCTCCGGCCGTGTTCTTCTGAGTCCTGGGGATGGTGGCGAGGGCCAGTTGAACAGAGCAGAGTTGCCTTGCGGGTGTGTAGGAGGAGGAGAGGTGGTGGTTGTGGTAGGCAGGTCCAATATTGCGAAGGGCCTTGTATGTGTGTGTCAGGAGTTTGAAAATGATGCATTTGTGTAGGAAAGTGGCCTCTTTCTAACATGGTTAGAGAAAAGAGAAGAAAAGAGAAAAACTTTTCTGAAACGTTTTAGAAAGTTTTTAGAATGAGAGTTAGACTGTTTAGGTTAACTGTGTATATTTCTAAGTATTTAGAATATGGTTTTCTTATGAAAAGCACCAATGACAAAGTGGTAAAGCAGTTATAAGTACTTATCCCACCTCTGCACCACCAATGTGAGAGGCTGGCCTGGCTTACAGTGGGTACCTGATGGTACTCACACCTTGTGCCAGGTCCAGTTATCCCTTATTAGTAGATTAGTAGTGTTCTAGCAGCTTAGGCTGGTAGAGGTAGCTATAGCAGAGCAGCTTAGGCTTAAGTAGGAGACATGCAAAGCTCCTACAATGCCACTTATATCATATAGCACTATGTCATAAGAATCACAATACGCAGAGTTACTAAAAATAAAGGTACTTTATTTTAGTGACAATGTGCCAAAAACATCTCAGAGGATATACTCCCTTAGGAGGTAAGTAAAATACACAAAATATACACGCAAACCAAAAGCAGGTAAGTAAACAGTTAGAAAAGTAGTGCAAACACTGTAAAATACAATAGGATGCAATAGGCCTACGGGCAACACAAACCATATACTAAAAACGTGGAATGCGAATGGACCCCTCGGCTAGTGTAGTGTGTAGGGGGTTGCTGGGAGTGTAAGAAAACACTAAGGGTGTCCAAGATACCTGTAGGAAAGTACCATCTTACATGGCATGTTACTCCTATTTTTACTTGTATGTATGTTTGGTTTTGCCTATGTCACTGATATCCTGCTAGCCAGGACCCCAGTGCTCATAAAGTGTGCCCTGTATGTGTTCCCTGTGTGGTGCCTAACTGTATTACTGAGGCTCTACCAACCAGAACCTCAGTGTTTATGCTCTCTCTGCTTTTAAGATTGCCACTGCAGGCTAGTGACTAATTTTATCAATTCTGATTGGCACACTAGAACACCCTTATAAGTCCCTAGTATATGGTACCTAGGTACCCAGGGTATTGGGGTTCCAGGAGATCCCTATGGGCTGCAGCATTTCTTTTGCCACCCATAGGGAGCTCAGACAATTCTTACACAGGACTGCCACTGCAGCCTGAGAGAAATAAAGTCCACGTTATTTCACAGCCATTTTACACTGCACTTAAGTAACTTATAAGTCACCTATATGTCTAACCTTTACCTGGTAAAGGTTAGGTGCAAAGTTACTTAGTGTGTGGGCACCCTGGCACTAGCCAAGGTGCCCCCACATTGTTCAGAACCAATTCCCCGGACTTTGTGAGTGCGGGGACACCATTACACGCGTGCACTACATATAGGTCACTACCTATATGTAGCTTCACAATGGTAACTCCGAATATGGCCATGTAACATGTCTATGATCATGGAATTGTCACCCCAATACCATTCTGGTATTGGGGGGACAATCCCATGCATCCCCGGGGCTCCAGCATGGACCCTGGGTACTGACAAACTAGCTCTCTGGGGTTTTCTCTGCAGCTACTGCTGCTGCCAACCCTCAGACAGGTTTCTGCCCCCCCTGGGGCCTGGGCAGCCCAGTCCCAGGAAGGAAGAACAAAGGATTTCCTCTGAGAGAGGGTGTTACACCCTCTCCCTTTAGAAATAGGTGTTAAGGGCCTGAGAGGAGTAGCCTCTCCTGGCCTCTGGAAATGCTTTGAAGAGCACAGATGGTGCCCTCCTTGCATAAGCCAGTCTACACCGGTTCAGGGATCCCCCAGCCCCTGCTCTGGCGTGAAACTGGACAAAGGAAAGGGAGTGACCACTCCCCTGTCCATCACCACCCCAGGGGTGGTGCCCAGAGCTCCTCCAGTGTGTCCCAGACCTCTGCCATCTTGAATGCAGAGGTGTGAGGGCACAATGGAGACCTCTGAGTGGCCAGTGCCAGCAGGTGACGTCAGAGACCCCTCCTGATAGGCTCTTACCTGGTTAGGTAGCCAATCCTCCTCTGAGGGCTATTTAGGGTCTCTCCTGTGGGTTTCTCGTCAGATACCGAATGCGAGAGCTCACCAGATTTCCTCTGCACTTCTCTCTTCAACTTCTGCCAATGATCAACCGCTGACTGCTCCAGGACGCCTGCAAAACCGCAACAAAGTAGCAAGACGACTACCAGCAACATTGTAGCGCCTCATCCTGCCGGTTTTTTCGACTGTTTCCTGACGGTGCATGCTCTGAGGGCTGTCTGCCTTCATCCTGCACTGGAAGCCAAGAAGAAATCTCCTGTGGGTCGACGGAATCTTCCCCCTGCCAACGCAGGCACCAAATTTCTGCATCATCGGTCCTCTGGGTCCCCTCTCATCTCAGATTACAGACACTGGGGCCCAGATTTACTAACGCTCTGCGTGGGTCTGCAAAGTGCTGAGTGAGATTTATTTTCTAACACCATTCATGGTTTGTGCTCAAAAGGTGCCTAAACTAACAGAAAGTAGCGCTATGTACTCATTTCCATCAAATGGACCTTTGACTTTTGGACTGTAAAACTCTCCATGTACATTCCTTTCCATATTTACTGCACTGTTTATTACTTTCTCCATTGTGTGTGTGCTAAAGTACAGTTTTTGTAGTGTAGACTCCTCTTCCAGTACGAAATCTGTGTATCACGGAACACACAATGCTGCAGGGGTGTGTGTGAAGGAGCAGGGCAGGTTGAAGTGAGGAGGAAAGAGGCAGATCTCTTCTGCCCCATCCCTTTCATGCAGCAGCACTGTGTGAAAAGTCAGTAACTGTCCCTGGGAATCTTCACCTTAATAAGCAAACTCCCAACTCTGTGAAGACCATCGCACCATCAACAACGGAGGTGGGTACTCTCTCATCTCAGAGGAAATGGTACCCCTCTCTTCCCTGGGGAGAAGGCAACCCCTCTCTTCTCTGTAGAGATGGCTACCCCTCTCTTCGCTGGGGAGATAGCTACCCCTCTCTTCCCTGGGGAGAAGGCAACCCCTCTCTTCCCTGGGGAGAAGGCTATCCCTCTCTTCTCTGGGGAGAAGGCTACCCCTCTCTTCCCTGGGGAGAAGGCAACCCCTCTCTTCCCTGGGGAGAAGGCTACCCATCTCTTCTCTGGGGAGAAGGCTACCCCTCTCTTCTCTGGGGAGAAGGCTACCCCTCTCTTCCCTGGGGAGAAGGCAACCCCTCTCTTCCCTGGGGAGAAGGCTACCCCTCTCTTCTCTGGGGAGAAGGCTACCCCTCTCTTCCCTGGGGAGAAGGCAACCCCTCTCTTCTCTGGGGCGAAGGCAACCCCTCTCTTCTCTGGGGAGAAGGCAACCCCTCTCTTCTCTGGAGAGATGGCTACCCCTCTCTTCGCTGGGGAGATGGCTACCCCTCTCTTCGCTGGGGAGATGGCTACCCCTCTCTTCTCTGGGGAGATGGCTACCCCTCTCTTCGCTGGGGAGATAGCTACCCCTCTCTTTCTTGGGGAGAAGGCAACCCCTCTCTTCTCTGGAGAGATGGCTACCCCTATCTTCTCTTGGGAGATGTCGACACCACTCTTCTCGAGGGAGATGGCTACCCCTCTCTTCTCTGGGGAGATGGCTAACGCTCTCTTCTCTAGGGAGATGGTGTAGGAGGCTAGCCTGGTTTGTAGTGGGTACCAAGGGGTACTTACACTCTGCACCAGGTCCAGTTATCCCTTATTAGTGTAGAAGAGGTGTTTCTAGCAGCTTAGGCTGATAGAAGGTAGCTATAGCTGAGCAGCTTAGGCTGAACTAGGAGACATGCAAAGCTCCTACTATACCATTGGTGTCATATGCACAATATCATAAGAAAACACAATACACAGATATACAAAAAATAAAGGTACTTCATTTTTATGACAATATGCCAAAAGTATCTCAGTGAGTACCCACAGTATGAGGATAGCAAATATACACAAGATATATGTACACAATACCAAAAATATGCAGTAATAGCAAAAGGAAGTAATGCAAGCAATGTATAGTCACAATAGATTGCAATGAGAGCACATAGGTATAGGGGCAACACAAACCATATACTCCAAAAGAGGAATGCGAACTACGAATGGACCCCAAACCTATGTGAGCTTGTAGAGGGTCGCTGGGACTGTAAGAAAACAGTGAGGGTTAGAAAAATAGCTCACCCCAAGACCCTGAAAAGTAGGTGTAAAGAGCACCTATGTTCCCCAGAGGGCACAGAAGTCGTGATAGGGAAATTCTGCAAGGAAGACCAACACCAGCAATGCAACAAAGGTGGATTTCCTGACGAGAGTACCTGTGGAACAAGGGGACCAAGTCCAAGAGTCGCGACGAAGTCGAGGTTGGGCAGATGGCCAGGAAATGCCAGCTGAGGGTGCAAAGAAGCTGCCACCGGATGGTAGAAGCTGTAGATTCTGCAAGAACGAAGAGGGCTAGAAACTTCTCCTTTGGAGGATGGATGTCCCACGTCGTGAAGAAGCTTGCAGAGGTATTCCCACGCAGAAAGACCGCAAACAACCCTTGCTAGCTGCAAGGGTCGCGGTTAAGGTTTTTGGACGCTGCTGTGGCCCAGGAGGGACCAGAATGTCGCCAAATGCGTGAGGAGACAGAGGGGGCGCCCAGCAAGATAGGGAGCCTTCACAGTGCCGGAACAGGCACTACGAAGAAGAGTGAACCGGAGCTCACCCGAAGTCACAAAAGGAGATCCCACGACACCGGAGGACAACTCAGGAGGTTGTGCACTGCAGGTTAGAGTGTCGGGGACCCAGTCTTGGCTGTGCACAAAAGAAATCCTGGAAGAGTGCACAGGAGCCGGAGCAGCTGCAAATTTCGCGGTACCCAGCAATGCAGTCTAGCGTGGGGAGCCAAGAACTTACCTCCACCAAACTTGGACTGAAGAGTCACTGGACTGTGGGAGTCACTTGGACAAAGTTGCTGAGTTCAAGGGACAACGCTTGTCATGCTTAGAGGGGACCCAGAGGACCGGTGATGCAGTTCTTTTGGTGCCTGCAGTTGCAGGGGGAGGATTCCGTCGTCCCACAGGAGATTTCTTCTGAGCTTCTAGTGCAGAGAGGAGGCAGACTACCCCCACAGCATGCACCACCAGGAAAACAGTCGAGAAGGCGGCAGGATCAGCGATACAAGGTTGCAGTAGTCGTCTTTGCTACTTTGTTGCAGGTTTGCAGGCTTCCTGAGCAGTCAGCGGTCGATTCCGTGGCAGAAGGTGAAGAGAGAGATGCAGAGGAACTCTGATGAGCTCTTGCATTCGTTATCTAAAGAATTCCTCAAAGCAGAGACCCTAAATAGCCAGAAAAGGAGATTTGGCTACCTAGGAAGGAGGATAGGCTAGCAACACAGGTAAGAGCCTATCAGAAGGGGTCTCTGGCGTCACTTGCTGGCACTGGCCACTCAGAGCAGTCCAGTGTGCCAGCAGCACCTCTGTTTCCAAGATGGCAGAGGTCTGGAGCACACTGGAGGAGCTCTGGGCACCTCCCCTGGGAGGTGCAGGTCAGGGGAGTGGTCACTCCCCTTTCCTTTGTCCAGTTTTGCGCCAGAGCAGGGCTGGGGGAATCCCTGAACCGGTGTAGACTGGCTTATGCAGAGATGGGCACCATCTGTGCCCATCAAAGCATTTCCAGAGGCTGTGGGAGGCTACTCCTCCCCAGCCCTGACACCTTTTTCCAAAGGAAGAGGGTGTAACACACTCTCTCTGAGGAAGTCCTTTGTTCTGCCTTCCTGGGCCAAGCCTGGCTGGACCCCAGGAGGGCAGAAACCTGTCTGAGGGGTTGGCAGCAGCAGCAGCTGCAGTGAAACCCCGGGAAAGGTAGTTTGTCAGTACCCGGGTCTGTGCTAGAGACTTGGGGGATCATGGAATTCTCTCCCCAATGCCAGAATGGCATTGGGGTGACAATTCCATGATCTTAGACATGTTACATGGCCATGTTCAGAGTTACCATTGTGACGCTATACATAGGTAGTGGCCTATGTATAGTGCACGCATGTAATGGTGTCCCCGCACTCACAAAGTCTGGGGAATTTGCCCTGAACGATGTGGGGGCACCTTGGCTAGTGCCAGGGTGCCCACACACTAAGTAACTTAGCACCCAACCTTTACCAGGTAAAGGTTAGACATATAGGTGACTTATAAGTTACTAAAGTGCAGTGGTAAATGGCTGTGAAATAACGTGGACATTATTTCACTCAGGCTGCAATGGCAGGCCTGTGTAAGAATTGTCAGAGCTCCCAGTGGGTAGCAAAAGAAATGCTGCAGCCCATAGGGATCTCCTGGAACCCCAATACCCTGGGTACCTCAGTACCATATACTGGGGAATTATAAGGGTGTTCCAGTATGCCAATATGAATTGGTGACATTGGTCACTAGCCTGTTAGTGACAATTTGTACAGAGAGAGCATAACCACTGAGGTTCTGGTTAGCAGAGCCTCAGTGAGACAGTTAGACATCACACAGGGAACACATACATATAGGTCACAAACTTATGAGCACTGGGGTCCTGACTAGCAGGGTCCCAGTGACAGATAACAAACATACTGAAAACATAGGGTTTTCACTATGAGCACTGGGGTCTGGCTAGCAGGATCCCAGTGAGACAGTGAAAACACCCTGACATACACTCACAAACAGGCCAAAAGTGGGGTAACAAGGCTAGAAAGAGGCTACTTTCTCACAGGTCTCCTATACACCCTTAGGCCCTCATTACAACCCCGGCGGTAAATGCCGCCTACCGCCGTGCTGGCGGCCGCCAACATACCGTGCCCACGGCGGTATTCCGCCACGGGTATTATGACCCACAATGACAAATCCGCCACTATACAGACACCCACACAAGTCCCCAGCCCAGAGGTCAGTGATAAACCATTGGTAGTACACACCACCGCGCTCAAAATACACACACATTTACTGAACACCACCACATTGGACAATTCAAACTACACACACCTGACACACATACACCCACCAAACCCACACACCCACACCACTATAAAACTTGCACCCACATCACCTACAACCCCTTCCACCAAAAACATAATATTGCCAACTGAGAGAGATACAAGGCAGGAGCACCCACTCAATCAGAGGCACAGAACACCATCACCCATACACCATCCATGCACCTCACCCCACACACCCTCACACATATACTCACACCACAACCATGGCACCCCAAAGACACCCCAGGTTTTCAGAGGAGGAGCTAAGGGTCATGGTGGAGGGAATCATCCGGGTAGAGTCACAGCTATTCGGATCACAGGTGCAGCAGACGTCCATTGCTAGGAAGATGGAGCTATGGCAGAGAATCGTGGACAGGGTAAACGCCCTGGACAGCACTCCAGAACAACGGATGACATCAGGAAGAGGTGGAACGACCTACGGGGGAAGGTGCGTTCCGTGGTTGTAAGACACCAGGTAGCTGTACAGAGGACTGGCAGTGGACCCCACTTCCTCCTCCACAACCAACAACATGGGAGGAGCAAGTCTTGGCGATCATGCATCCTGAGGGCCTCCCAGGAGTAGCAGGAGGACTGGACTCTGGTAAGTCAAATCTTTACTATTATATCCCCCACCCTACCTGCATGCCATCACAAACCCCTACCCCCGCCCTCACCCCATCACTCCACCACCTCACACATACCACACCATCACAACCCACCCATCCCAATACCAAGCCCTGCATGTAACACCAATGCATGGACCCCCATCACAGATCTTCATGGACACCCATCATCACAGCATGCCCATTACAGAGACTCACCCAGCCCACAAAATCACCACTCACACAAGGCCAAGCTGACAGGGAAATCACAACCATACAGGGAAACACACCCATGCACAAGATGGCACACGCAGATACATTAACAATGCATTTGCATCCCCACAGGACCCATACTCAATGTCACCGGAGAGGAGGTGCCAGCTACATCCAGTCCCCCCCCGAAGAGGCCCATAGTGACGACAGCAGTTCTGGACGCCTGGTTCAGGATAACCATCCTGGCCCATCAGGGACCTCGGGACAGTCGGTTCCCCTGCCACAGTCCCAAACCACCACAGAGCCTCTCCCCTCAGGAAACACCAGCACATCACCCACCCAGCTAGCCCATGCCACTGTCCCCAGGACATGTCAATCAGCAGTGTGTCCACCACTACATGGACCCCAGGCAACTCCACAAACCCAGGACTATCAGGGACCTGGGTTCAGTGGCAGTGGGCACACGGTTCAGGGGACAGAGACACAGGACAACAGGGAAACTGGGAGGACTGCTGTGCGACAGGGGGAGGACAGGCCCAGGGATCCCACTCTCCACGAGGCACTCTCCAACATCCTGGGAGCATACCACCATTCCCAGGAGACCATGGGCCAGATACTGGCCAAGTTGCAGGAGACCCAGCGGCTGCAGGAGGGACAGTACCTGGGGATCAGGGATGACCTATCAAACATCTACACCATCCTGGTCACCATTGCAGGGGTGCTGGCTGACATGGCCAAGACCACGAGGGAAGCAGTGGCACAACAATGGGCCCCTGACACTAGCCAAACCGATGAACAGCCTTACACCTCCGCCGGCGCTAGTGGACAGGAGGCACCGCAACAGGAACAACAGGCCACCAGCACCCCACCCCTGCAGAAGGAGAACCACCCCACAAACGGTCCCTGCAATCCAGGCAGAAGCCAAAGAACATTGCCAAGACCCCCGCCAGGAAATAAGACTCTCCTGATTGTCACCCTTCTGTCCCACTCTGTCACGCTGTCCACCTTGAACTGCCATTGTTCCACTCCCCATGCCCCTTGGACAATGCACCTGTGATACCAAGAGACTGGACTCTACCCTGGACTTTCCTCCACCATCACTTCAGCCTCTATACTTATGAGCACTTAAATAAACACCCTTGGAACAAATACAAATCTTAAGTCTGTCAAATGAATCACAAATGTATCAGTAAAACCAAATCAAAGCATTGGAACTCAAATGTGCAGTTAAATATACTTTGGAATGACCTTTGGTGGGCAGCAGTATACATAGCAGGAGCCACAGTGGGGCACAGGGATCTGAAAATAGAGATGCCAAAGGGTATATTCAGTGGCCATAGACATAGAGTAAGAGGCTGCCTTGTACAATGTCCAACAGGTAACTGAAATGTAAAGTGAACGTACAATGTCTTACCTGTGTGTCACTGGAAGTATTGCTGAATTATGTTGCTCCTGTTGTCAACATCTCCTTCCTCTGCCTCCTCTTCCTCACTGTCCACAGGCTCCACCGCTGCCACAACACCATCTCCAGGCACATCCTCCTGCAGAAAAGGCACCTGGCGTCTTAAGGCCAGGTTGTGCAACATGCAACGATGACCTGGCACTCCTTCTTGGGTGAGTAATACAGGGATCCACCTGTCAGATGGAGGCACCGGAACCTGGCCTTCAGGAGGCCGAAGGTCCGTTCTATAATCCTCCTTGTACGCCCATGTGCCTCATTGTAACGTTCCTCTACCCTTGTCCTGGCATTCCTCACTGCTGTCAGTAGCCATGAGAGGTTGGGGTAACCAGAGTCACCTGCAAATATTGAGGGATACCAGTTACCCATACACTCACTCTTAGGGACAACCCCATACACCAACATATACTGGGTGGAGACCTTGGTCTCACCTATTAGCCATACCCGGTGCCTCTGGAGTTGCACCATCACATATGGGATGCTGCTATTCCTCAAGATAAAGGTGTCATGCACAGAGCCGGGGTATTTGGCATTCACATGGGAGATGTACTGGTCCGCCAAACACACCATCTGCACATTCATAGAGTGATAGCTTTTTCTATTCCTGAAAACTTGCTCATTTCTCCAGGGGGGGACAAATGCCACATGTGTACCATCAATGGCACCAATGATGTTGGGGATATGACGGAGGGCATAAACGTCAGCTTTCACTGTGGCCAAATCCTCCACCTGGTGGAACACGATGTAGCTGCGCATGTGTTTCAGAAGGGCTGAATACACTCTTGTCAACAAGTTAGAGAACATTGGCTGAGACATCCCTGATGCCATGGCCACTGTTGTTTGGAAAAAAACACTTGCCAGGAAATGGAGCACTGGCAGGACTTGCACTAGAGGGGGGATACCAGTGGGCTGCCGGATAGCTGACATCAGGTCTGGCTCCAATTGGGCACACAGTTCCTGGATTGTGGCACGATCAAGTCTGTAGGTAATGATAATGTGTCTGTCCTCCATTGCAAGGTCCACCAGGGGTCTGGACACCGGAGGATGCCACCATCTCATATTCAGCCTCAGAGGTAGAAGCCTATGGAAGAGAACGGTGAGCAGAGGGTCTTATCTATTGCACTAATGCTGATTTATTTACTTTACGGAAACAAAATGTGAATCCAAAAATCAGTTGCTGTCCAATGTCTGCTGTGACGCAGTTAGTTGCCAGGCAGATGCCTGACCTGTGATGAGGGACAAGTGGAAATTAGTTAATTGCGCTGGCGTTGTTCACCGTCGCGGTAGGCGGTCGATGACCGCCACGCAACTTCGCATTGGTTATCATTGGCCCTATAGGTTCCAGGAGCCAATGGCGATGTACGCCGGCGGTGATGGTTCACACCGCCATGGACGTCACCGCCATTTTCTATCTATCCACTCACTTGCTACCTGGCCTTCAACAGGAGAGGACCTACACTGCAAGTGCTGCTGTGACCTGTGTCTGGAAGCGACCATGGCTCATGTGTCTGGGGAAAGGGCCCCTGCCTTCACTGCAGAGGAGTTGGAGAAACTGGTGGATGGTGTCCTACCCCAGTACACATTACTCTATGGTCCTCCAGAGAAACAGGGGAGTACACTGTGAGCATGATGCGTGGGCCATGAATGTAGGGCGTGCTGTGTATGTAAGCCAAATGTAGGGAATTTGTAGGAGGCTGGACTGGCTTGTAGTGAGTACCAAGGGGTACTTGCACCTTGCACCAGGCCCAGTTATCCCTTATTAGTGTATAGGGTGTCTAGCAGCTTAGGCTGATAGATAATGGTAGCTTAGCAGAGCAGCTTAGGCTGAACTAGGAGACGGGTGAAGCTACTACAGTACCACTTAGTGTCATATGCACAATATCATAAGAAAACACAATACACAGTTATACTAAAAATAAAGGTACTTTATTTTTATGACAATATGCCAAAGTATCTTAGAGTGTACCCTCAGTGAGAGGATAGAAAATATACACAAGATATATATACACAATAGCAAAAATATGCAGTATAGTCTTAGAAAACAGTGCAAACAATGTATAGTTACAATAGGATGCAATGGGGAAACATAGGGATAGGGGCAACACAAACCATATACTCCAAAAGTGGAATGCTAACCACGAATGGACCCCAAACCTATGTGACCTTGTAGAGGGTCGCTGGGACTATTAGAAAATAGTGAGAGTTAGAAAAATAACCCTCCTCAAGACCCTGAAAAGTGAGTGCAAAGTGCACTAAAGTTCCCCTAAGGACAAAGAAGTCGTGTTAGAGGAATAATGCAGGAAAGACACAAACCAACAATGCAACAACGCTGGATTTCCAATCTGGGGTACCTGTGGAACAAGGGGACCAAGTCCAAAAGTCACAAGCAAGTCGGAGATGGGCAGATGCCCAGGAAATGCCAGCTGCGGGTGCAAAGAAGCTTCTACTGGACAGAAGAAGCTGAGGTTTCTGCAGGAACAAAAAGGGCTAGAGACTTCCCCTTTGGTGGACGGATCTCTCTCGCCATGGAGAGTCGTGCAGAAGTATTTTCCTGCCGAAAGAACGCCAACAAGCCTTGCTAGCTGCAAATCATGTGGTTAGCGTTTTTGGACGCTGCTGCGGCCCTGGAGGGACCAGAAGGTCGCAAATTGGACCAGGAGAGAGAGGGGATGTCGAGCAAGACAAAGAGCCCTCTCAGCAGCAGGTAGCACCCGGAGAAGTGCCAGAAACAGGCACTACGAGGATGCGTGAAACGGTGCTCACCCTAAGTTACACAAAGGAGTCCCACGTCGCCGGAGAACAACTTAGGAGGTCGTGCAATGCAGGTTAGAGTGCCGTGGACCCAGGCTGGACTGTGCACAAAGGATTTCCACCGGAAGTGCACGGAGGCCGGAGTAGCTGCAAAAGTCGCAGTTCCCAGCAATGCAGCCCAGCGAGGTGAGGCAAGGACTTACCTCCACCAAACTTGGGCTGAAGAGTCACTGGACTGTGGGGGTCACTTGGATAGAGTTGCTGGATTCGAGGGACCTCGCTCGTCGTGCTGAGAGGAGACCCAAGGGACCGGTAATGCAGCTTTTTGGTGCCTGCGGTTGCAGGGGGAAGATTCCGTCGACCCACGGGAGATTTCTTCGGAGCTTCTAGTGCAGAGAGGAGGCAGACTACCCCCACAGCATGCACCACCAGGAAAACAGTCGAGAAGGCGGCAGGATCAGCGTTACAGAGTTGCAGTAGTCGTCTTTGCTACTATGTTGCAGTTTTGCAGGCTTCCAGCGCGGTCAGCAGTCGATTCCTTGGTAGAAGGTGAAGAGAGAGATGCAGAGGAACTCGGCTGAGCTCTTGCATTCGTTATCTAAAGTTTCCCCATAGACAGAGACCCTAAATAGCCAGAAAAGAGGGTTTGGCTACCTAGGAGAGAGGATAGGCTAGCAACACCTGAAGGAGCCTATCAGAAGGAGTCTCTGACGTCACCTGGTGGCACTGGCCACTCAGAGCAGTCCAGTGTGCCAGCAGCACCTCTGTTTCCAAGATGGCAGAGGTCTGGAGCACACTGGAGGAGCTCTGGACACCTCCCAGGGGAGGTGCAGGTCAGGGGAGTGGTCACTCCCCTTTCCTTTGTCCAGTTTCACGCCAGAGCAGGGCTAAGGGGTCCCCTGAACCGGTGTAGACTGACTTATGCAGAATTGGGCACATCTGTGCCCAAGAAAGCATTTCCAGAGGCTGGGGGAGGCTACTCCTCCCCTGCCTTCACACCATTTTCCAAAGGGAGAGGGTGTCACACCCTCTCTCAGAGGAAGTTATTTGTTCTGCCATCCTGGGCCAGGCCTGGCTGAACCCCAGGAGGGCAGATGCCTGTCTGAGGGGTTGGCAGCAGCAGCAGCTGCAGTGAAACCCCAGGAAGGGCAGTTTGGCAGTACCAGGGTCTGTGCTACAGACCACTGGGATCATGGAATTGTGCCAACAATGCCAGGATGGCATAGAGGGGGCAATTCCATGATCTTAGACATGTTACATGGCCATATTCGGAGTTACCATTGTGAAGCTACATATAGGTAGTGACCTATATGTAGTGCACGCGTGTAATGGTGTCCCCGCACTCACAAAGTCAGGGAAATTGGCCCTGAACAATGTGGGGGCACCTTGGCTAGTGCCAGGGTGCCCTCACACTAAGTAACTTTGCACCTAACCTTTACCAGGTAAAGGTTAGACATATAGGTGACTTATAAGTTACTTAAGTGCAGTGTAAAATGGCTGTGAAATAACGTGGACGTTATTTCACTCAGGCTGCAGTGGCAGGCCTGTGTAAGAATTGTCAGAGCTCCCTATGGGTGGCAAAAGAAATGCTGCAGCCCATAGGGATCTCCTGGAACCCCAATACCCTGGGTACCTCTGTACCATATACTAGGGAATTATAAGGGTGTTCCAGTAAGCCAATATAAATTGGTAAAATTGGTCACTAGCCTGTTAGTGACAATTTGAAAGAAATGAGAGAGCATAACCACTGAGGTTCTGGTTAGCAGAGCCTCAGTGAGACAGTTAGGCACTACACAGGGAACACATACATATAGGCCACAAACTTATGAGCACTGGGGTCCTGACTAGCAGGGTCCCAGTGACACATAACAAACATACTGAAAACATAGGGTTTTCACTATGAGCACTGGGCCCTGGCTAGCAGGATCCCAGTGAGACAGTGAAAACACCCTGACATACACTCACAAACAGGCCAAAAGTGGGGGTAACAAGTCTAGAAAGAGGCTACTTTCTCACAGAGTTGCATAGGCGTCATGTAAGGTGGTCAATGTATTGCGTCAGGGGATGTGAGGGATATGGTGGGCCATGAGTGTGACGGTCCGGACGGTTGACTAATTCACATTTCTGCTCTCTTTTCCCTGCACGTCAGCGCCCACCAGAAAAAGGGTATTTGGCGTGCCATCGCCAAGGAGGTGCGGACCCTGGGGGTCCTTGACAGGCGGAGCACCAACCGCTGCAAAAGGTGGGAGGACCTGCGCCGCTGGGCAAAGAAGGCAGTGGAGGCTGGCCTCCCAACCAAGAAGGGGTGCCTGTCGCACCATGACCCCCCTGATGTTCCACATCCTGGCAGTGGCCTATCCGGTGTTGGATGGGCGTTTGAAGGCATGACAGCAGCCACAAGGGGGTAAGTACAGAATCTGACTCCTGCTGTGTGTGCGTTAAGAGTTACCTGGGTGGGGGGTGGGGGCTATGGGTGCCCCTAGGCCAGGGCAAAGATGGCAGGGTGGGTCCCTTGTTGGGCAGGCTCTGAAGCAGTCGTACCCCAATAGTATTAGTGGGCATCTACTCCTGGGCAGGGTCCTGTGGGTTTCTGGGGTGCAGCTGATGGTGTTAGGCACTGTACCCCATGGGCTGTTGACTATCTTAGTAACTGGTTTGGCATGGCCTAGTGCACAGGGCTGCCCCCTGTGTGTTGTAGACGCCAAAGGCAGTGGTGTTGCTGGCATTGACCAAGTGTATCTTCTGTCTCTCCCCCCCCTTTTTGTTTTGTCACCCTGTGCATTAGCATCATCTGGCGGAGGAGCAGAGGCACCGGCGATGGAGGGAGCTGGATCCCACATGTGCCTGGAGGCCGAATCCACAGGCGGTAAGCGCACCAGTGGGATGGAGGGCGAGGGGAGCAGCACGACGGGGACAGGAGGGGAGACCACAGACAGCAACTCCTCCTCCAAAGGAAGGTCCCAGACGGTGGCGGCCACCTCTGTGCCCACCCCATCAACAGGTACGGCCACCACCCCCTATACCAGCACCGCCCTCCCAGCAGCCCCTCAACATGTTTCTGTGCCCGCTCATTCAGGAGGGTGGGCATCTCCTTCTCCCCAGGCACCTCAGGCCCTGCCCCAGTCAGCCCTGCTGCCCTCAACGGGGCGGTTATTGACCTCCTGAGATTCCTTCACTGTTGGGCAGTCAACCATTCTGAATGCCGTCCAGGGTGTTGAGAGGCATTTGCAAAAAATAAATGCATACCTGGAGGGCATTCACTCTGGCGTGGCAGCCCAACAGAGAGCATTTTAAGCTCTGGCCTCAGGACTAATGGCAGCCCTTGTCCCTGTGTCTAGCCTCCCCCCTCCAACTTCCTCTACCCAGTCCCAATCACCTCAATCCCAGCCCATCCCAAGCACCTTCAGACCAGCATTCACCCATATCAACACACAGAAGTGGCTCAGGCAAACACAAGCACCACACATCATCCCACAGCACCATACCCATGCAGACACACCAAAATCCACTGCCTCCACTGTGTCCCCATCCTCTTCTTCGTCCAACTCCCTCCCAGTATTGTCTCCACTCACACCAGCATGCACTACATCCTCATCCACCACCTCCATGACCAGCACGCCCATCACTACTCACCCCTCACTGGCAGTCACCACCTCCACAACCATGCACACGTCCCCTGTGTCCTCTCCCAGTGTGTCTGTGACCCCTCCTCCCAAAGTACACAAACGCAAGCACCCACCCACCAAACAGCCATCCACCTCACAACAGCATCCAACCCATGCAACTTCACCCAAATTCAGCAGACAGACACCTCCTACAACCACTCCCTCTTCCTCCACTCCCAAACCCTCTCCCTCTCCCCCCCCCCCCCCCCAGTGTGTCTAAAAAACTTTTTCTGGCAAACTTTGACCTGTTCCCTACCCCTCCTCCCCCGTCATTCCCCTCGGGCCAGGGTGTCTAGAACCCAGGCCAGCACCTCAGCCACCAAGTTGCCGTCCAATGTGGAACCTGCAACTCCCAGAGGCTCAAAGGAGGCACCCCGTCAGGACAGCCAGTATAACCCCTGCAAAGGATCAACCCCTGCAAAGGACCAAACCATTCCGCCACCTGCCAAGGTGAAGAAGGGGACAGCATGCAGCAAGAGTAAGGAGCACGACCCATCCAGCAAGTCCTCCTCCAAAACTCCAGCTGACAGAGCCAAGGGCACAACAGCTTCTGCCAAGGTGAAGAAGGGGCAGAAAACCGAAGGCAAGGCACTTCATCCAACAGAGGATGCAGGTGAAGCCCTCGTGCCCACCAGCAGAACTGCCAGCCCCACCACCTGCACAGTGTGCAGCACCGCCAGCAGCCCCACCGCAAGCACCGCCACCTGCACTGCCGCTGCCACCACTACTGTCAGCACCAGCATCCCCAGTGGGCAGCCGTCCGAGGCTGCAGGAGAAAGGCTGGAGCATCCCTCCACCCCTGGCAGCACCGGCACCTACACCACGGCCAGCACCGCCAGAAGCCCCGCCGCAAGCACTGCCGCAAGCACCGCCACCTGCACGACTGACAGTAGGACCACTAACAGCACCAGCAGCCCCAGTGGGCGGCCGTCCGAGGCTGCAGGAGACGAACTGGAGTCTACCACCACCACTGGGGGCACCCCCACCAGAACCAGCACTACCACCTCTTAGCAGCCTTAGCCGCCACAGGATGGAGTCTATCCCTGCCCCCATGAACTATCATACGACTTGTTCCCTGCAAATCTCGTGCCTCAGACACCCAGGTGAGTGAATCTGAACTGGCACACCCCAAGTACTGCATCACTGAGCACAAAGCCCCCTCCAGAACCAGTGGAGATATGTATCCACTCACCCTATCCTTGGCAGGATGAAGCACTCTGGGCACAAGGCCCCCTCCTGAACCAGTGGAGAAATGCATCCACTCAACCTATCCTTGGCAGGATGAAGCACTCTGGGCACAAGTCCCCCTCCAGAACCAGTGGAGATATGCATCCACTCACCCTATCCTAGGCTGGATGAAGCAGACTGGGCACAAAGCCCCCTCCAGAACCAGTGGAGAAGCCACCCACTAGAGAGACTGTGGCTTTGCACTCCCCAGGAGCAAGCAGTGGGCAAACCACCCACTTGAGAGACTGTGGCTTTGCACTCCCCAGGAACAAGCAGTGGGTAAACTACCCACTTTAGAGACTGTGGCTTTGCACTCCCTAGGAACAAGCAGTGGGCATGTAGCCCCCTCCAGCAGCAGTGGCGTAGTACCATCTTCCGGCTGAGGTGCCCCCCCTTCCCCATACCCCTGAGGTGCCTGTGTGTTTTTGACCAGATGCCCCTGCAGTGTGCTCTCCGTATTGAGGCAGGAGTCAAGTGTGGTCTTGGCCCATGATTTTTGCCCCAGTGGCCCACGGACATTTGGAAAGGACAATGTATGGCCTTCTGTACATATTGTATATTCTTGTAAGTACTGTTTTTCAAAATCTATAGTATATTTGCCTATTTCTAAAATATCACTGGTTTGACTCAATTGCTTTTGTCCTTGCGTTCTTCCAGGGGGTTACGGGGCGTATATGTAACATTGTTGGATCTGTTTGTGTGTATGGTGTTGGGGGTGGGGGTGGGGGTGAGGGTGTTGCATGTTGCGTGTGTGTGTCACTCTCTTTTTCCTCCCCGTGTACTAGGTGCAGTACTCACCATCGTCGTCGCCGCCGTCTTTGGTGTTCCTGGTAGATGAGGAGGTAGACCAGCATCGGCAGGACCAGAAGCTCGGGCTCCATGGCGTCCTGATTCTTTGTTGAGTGTCGAGAGGTGAGTGGTCTCCCTTCTGTGTACTGTTTCTGCCGTGCTTTTGATGGCATTGGTACCACCCCAGAAAAGCTTGCGGACAGGCGGGTTGTAATGTGGTGGGCAGTACACTGACTTCCGCCGGTCTGTTGGCGGTTACCACAGCAGTGTTTGTTGCTACCGCCGTGGCGGTCAGAGTATTAAAGTGGCTGTTGTGTTGGCGGTTTATGCCGTGATCCCATTTTTTTTACTGCTGGCCTGTTGGCGGTATCACCACCGCTTTAACACCATCCGCCATGGTTGTAATGAGGGCCTTAGTGTTTTCTTACACTCCCAGCGACCCTCTGCACAAAACACTAGCCTAGAGGTCCATTCGTGGTTCGCATTCCACTTTCTTAATATATGGTTTGTGTTGCCCCTAGGCCTATTGCATCCTATTGTGTTCTACAGTGTTTGCACTACTTTCTGACTGTTTTACTTACCTGATTTGGTTAGTTGTGTATATTTTGTGTATGTTACTTACCTCCTAAGGGAGTATATCCTCTGAGATATTTTTGGCACATTGTCACTAACATAAAGTACCATCATTTTTAGTAACCACGAGTATTGTCTTTCTTATGATATAGTACCTATATAATATAAGTGGCATTGCATGAGCTTTGCCTGTCTCCTAGTTCAGTCTTGGCTGCTCTGCTATAGCTTCCTCTATTAGCCTAAGCTGCTAGAACACTACTACACTCTACTAATAAGGGATAACTGGACCTGGCATAAGGTGTAAGTACCATTGGTACCCACTACAAGCCAGGCCAGCCTCCTACAATCACAGGATCTGCTGTGTGCCCCATGTCCCCAACCCCTTGTGACCTCAACAGCCCAAGGGGACCCCCAGGCACCACTTTGAATTTGCAATCCAGCTCCCTTTTCCAAGTGGCCCATCCAGGTGGCCCTGTGCCAAGAACCTTTGCAACGCTGCTCACGCCGGAACCAGGAGCTGCCAGAGGCTCTCCAGCTGGCACGAAGTGCCCCCCAGCAACTGCGACCACCCTGCAAAGGGAGAGACTGGTAACTTAACTGTGTGATTTTTTATGCATTTTTTAAAGTGACTGCCTATTGATTCCTATGGTGTGTAATTATGCACAGAAAGACTAACTTTATTAAAACTCCAAAAAGTCATAACTCAAAAAGTACTTAACGTATTTAAAGATTTTGGTCTTAAAAATTATAAAAAGCTGAAGTGTTTTTATAAATTCTGGTATTGAGTTATTCATTGAGTGTGTGGTGCATGATTGGATTTGTGAGTACAGCAAATACATAGCAAATCTCCTGGATTAGCCTAACTGCTCGACCAGCTACCCTAAACATTGGATCATTAGGTGGTCTGATTTTTACCCCTGAAAACTAACATGTGGTTGCCTGGTCCCTCTGCATAGTGTACTTGTTTTTTTAAACTGCATAGAGGGCCAGCCTCCAACATGGACTATGTACTAGGCCTGTGTTCATGCATGGTAGAGTATATGAAAAAAATAATACAGGAACCTTAAGGCCAGCCAGGAGCTTATCAAGCACTGGTTGGACCAGTGGACAGCTGGTGTGGGTGTTTAGAGCTGTGGCTCCCAGGGCCCTCCAGGACAAGTGGACTGGGCCCCTTCCAACTGTGGAGAAGAAGGGGGATGTCACTTACTTGGTTGACATGGGTGCCCCCAGAAATCCTCAAGGGTTCTGCATGTTGCCTGCCTATAACCCCACTAGGCAGGACTGACATGACCATGCTCATGGTCACTGATGAGGGCCAGGAGAAGGAAAATTCACCCCTCCCTGCCCTACGGTCAAACAACCCCCAGGATGGGTCTGTAGAGAGTGTAGTCTTGTCCGATTTCCTGTCTGTCAATCAACAAACTGAGTGGCTGCAAGTCCTAGGACAGTTTGCTGAGTTATTTTCCTCAGCCGCTAATAGGACAACATGGAGTACACAAGATGTGGACACTGGTGACAGTCTTCCTTTCAAAAGTAACATCTACAGGCTGTCAAACCAAGTTAAGGATTGCATTAAGACTACGGTCAGCAAGATGTTAGAACGTGGGGTCTCTGGACCTTCTGACAGCCCCGGGGCTATCTCTGTGGTGCTAGTCCCCAAACCTCACTCAAAGGGTAGAAAACCAGAGATGAGGTTCTGTGTGGAGAACAGAGGCATCAATGCAGTTACCAAAAGTGATGCTTATATTATCCATAGGGCATATAAGCTGATTGACAAGTTGGGCGCAGCCAAATTCATAAGTACCTTCGACTTAACGTCAGGGTACTGGCAGACTGGACTCACCAGGGAGCAAAAGAGAGGTCTCTATTTTCAACCCCAGAGAGCCACTACCAGTTCATTGTGATGCCCTTTGGATTAGAAAATGCACCTGCCACCTTCCAAAGGTTGGTATATTGAGTTCTGTCAGGTGTGGAAGACTTGAGTGCGGCATATCTAAATGGCATTGCTGTCTTTGGCTCCACATAGGAGGGTCACTTAATCCACTGAAGGACGTGTTACAGGCTCTTTCAGCAGGTAGGCCTAACTATCAAGGCCTGTAGGTGCCAGATAGGGCAGAGTCTGGTGTACCTGGGCCATCTTGTAGGTAGAGGTCAAGCATAACCTTTCCAGCCCAAACTCCAGACCTCCTGGACTAGGAGCCTCCCAAACCCCAGACTCAGGTCAGGGCCTTCCTTGTCTTGGTTTGTGAAGAATTATGGTTTCATAGTAGCTCCCTTAACTGAACTTACCTCTAAAAAGCAGCCTAAGAAAGTAATTTGGACTGCAGGATGTCGAAAGGCTTTTGATACCCCGAAAGCAGCTATGTGCTCAGCACCTGTACTCAAAGTACTTGACTATACCAAGTAGTTCATTGTCCAAACAGACATGTCTGAACATGGGACTGGGGTAGTGTGAGCACAAACAAATGACGAGGGCCAGGATCAACCAGTTACCTATATCCTTCCTAGAGAGCAGCGTCGGAGTGCCATTGAAAGGAAGGCCTTTGCTGTGGTTTTGTCCTTGAAGAAGCTGAAACCCTATATGTTTGGGACTCATTTCTAGGTTCAAACTGATCACAGGCCTCTCAGGTGGCTGATGCAGATGAGAGGGGAGAACCCCAAACTGCTAAGGTAGTCCACCCCCTACACTGTATTGACTTTGCAGTGGAACAGACCAGGGACTAATCATGCCAGTGCACACGGCCTTTCCAGGTTCTTACACTTAGACAATGAGAACTACCAGGGTGTAGATTAGATGCTCACCCCCTTTTGTCTGTGGGGAGCATGTAGGAAAGTGCCTCTTTATGTATGCTAACGCCCCACTTTTTGCCCTAATTCTGATGTGTACATGTGAATGACTCTGTGCACTGGAAGCCTGTTAACCGGGTCCCAGCGCGCATGCTCTCTCTCTAAATTGATTTGTCTGCTTAGTAATTCCCTGATTGGCCAGGACTTCATCCCCTTATCAGCCCCTAGTAAATGGTACCCAGGCATAAGTGATAAAGGGGTCCCCAGGTCTGCAGCACATGTTTGGGTAACCCTGAGTGACCTACACAAACTTCGGATGGCAGGTCTGCCATTTCAGACTGCCAGAGCAATGCAAACTGCTCGAGTTTCACTGTGCCCTCACCATGAGTGGCACAGTCCCATACACTTCCTACATATATGTCAGACACCACCTATTGAAGGCCTCTGCAGCCCAGGAGGCAGGGTGCATTATATTTAAGGTACAGGCATGTAAACACGAGTTTCTATGTCTTTAGAGCGTCCATTCCACTAAAGTACACTATAAGTGCAGGCCAGACTATAGGCCTTAGGACTTGAGCCCAGCCAGACACAGGCTGCTAGCTCTATTGTGGTACCATCTAAATATGTTGCTTTTTGTGTCAAAGTGCTTTCTCTCCCCAACACGAATCTGGTGTCGAGGGATGGCTGGCATGCACCAATGTGGCACACTAAAGGTTGCCATTTTTCTTTGTGCTCTGGCCAGTCACCTTTTCCCATGCCAGCTGCAACCAAGACAGGTTTCTGACCACATGCCATGTAGGGTGAACACTCCTAGAAGTCAGAGGCAAAGACTGATTCAGAAAAGAGGCCACACCACCTGCCCCATAGCTGGGCTAGTAAAAAGAGGCATCAGGGTGGTGCGCTTCAAAGACGTCACCGCTTCTGATAGCTAAATGGTGGTGTCCCCCAGTGGAGGAAACATCTCTCCCCTGCCCCTTGCACATTTGTCTGTGGTCAGGCGAGAAATTAGATACGCAGGACAGTGCTCCACACCAGCAGGCAGACCACACCTCTAGGTGAGCATCACAGTCTGTGCACTGAATTTTGATTTCTTCCATCTTAGGAGTGGCAGAATAGAGGGTTCTGGATCTCTAAAGGTGACCTGTCCTACAGGATGTGGTCACCTCAGGGGTGGATTAGCTGCAGGAGCTAGCTGCCCTTTGGCCATTGGTCTCCACGCCGTAACTCCCCTAAATCCAGGATTTAAGGGAAGCCTCCAACACCAGAACCTCAGATTCAATGGACTAACTTCAAAGAAGGACAAAAAGGACCTCTGCATCACCAACAACCGGACCTGAGGCAACAAACTAGGAACAGTGTGATGGACTTTCTTCCTTGGCTGAAACTCATCACTCCCCGCCAGAAGGACCCCAGCGGAAGCCAGAAGAACCTTTAGATTCCCTTGGACTGGGGGCTCCAGTCCCCTGCAAACTGCAGGTAAAAAGACGCTCTGGAACCAAAAAATCGCCGGCCATCGGGCTCCACAAAGTTACAGGCTGCTACCATACTACTCTGGACCTCCAAACATCACCAAATCATTTTGCTGTGCTTACCGCTGCCAAGGCATGCTGGTCACTGCCGTGACTGACCCTTTAACTCAACACTACAACAAAAGAGCACTGCCCAGCACTTGTGCCTGACATCAACAATGACCCCACAGCTTAGTTTTTGCACCCCCTTTCTCGCTGCACTGTATACACTAAAACCAGTGCGAGTCCCGTTCAGCCTCACAGACAGCCTGGACAGCTCTGCACCGAGACCCCATGGATGAGGTAGAAGGGAACTGACTGCTGGGGCCTGGTCCCAGGACCCACACCACCTTAACCCCTGCAAGAGTTCCCTGCAGCTTGTCCTCCAAGTGGTCATTTGTCACCAATGGCTTTCTGAAATTGACTTCAACACGAGCCCCGTTCAGCATCACATACAGCCAGAACCACTCCCTATCCGGATGCCACAGGCCAAGTAAAACTGCACTGACTGGCATGATCTGGTCCTAGGGACTGCGCAATCTCAACCCTGTAAGGCTTCCATGCAACTCGCTTTCTAAGTACATTTTTGCAACCAGTGGTTTTTCTTCCCTAGACTTGAATGCAATGTTTAAATGACAGTTCTGGTGTGTTTTAATACTGCTTTTAATATCCATGGCTCTGTTCATTTTGGTGTCTAAATTAAGATAAAAATAAGCTCTATTTTTTTCGAGTTGTATCAAATACTTATCGTCTATATTTGTGCTGTGAAATGCTTAACACATGTTCCTTTGAGTAAAGCCTGACAGCTCTTTGCCACCCTACCTGGAATGAGCTAAGGATTTACTAGTCGGATCCAAGCACCACCTCTGGAGTATTGTGAGAGTATTACACACAAGGACCAACCCACACATCACACAATACAATACTCCACTTTTCTACAGCTGTGAACTGAACTATATAAAGAGGGGTTTAATAGAGCGTCTGGGATCCAGTTCAAACCAGACTCAAAGCCCACGATGTGATGGGGGGAGGGGAAAACAACCACCATGTCATTGGCCCTAGCACATAGAAGGAAATGTGCTGATGTTTGAATGATACAATACAGCAATAACCAAGGTTCAGTGGGCCCCTTAGGCCACCCGGCCCTGGTGCCACTGCACCTGCTGCACCAATGGAAACTATGTCCCATGGGGGCAGGATGTAATGAAGAAGGTGCAAGGCAGGACAATGCCATTCCTTGTTTACATTGTAGTTGCCACAACCCACAGGTAAGGAATGTAACCTCTTGTGTCCAACTCTTCTCCTCACCCCACACCCGCAGGAGCAGAGACCCTGCCCATCCCACCCCAGACATCAAAAAACGTGAGCAAAACTATAACTCCCAGAATGCACTGGTTTCAACAGAAACCCAGGATTGACTACATAGTAACAAAAGTGACAAGCAGTATGTTTGTTGGGACACATGTCCTAAAAACACGGACTAACAATACATCATGATAAAACCAATAAAATAAATCAAATCCATGCCCCTGTAAAACCACACCATATCAAATCAAAGTGAAAGCGGCATGATTGGGAAATAACACTCCCTAATTTTGAAACACAATAAAAAAAAAGTAGGGGTCCGACAGTTGCCCCCCAAAAAATCATATTTGTCAAGAGTGCAATCGCTCTCTGTGTAGACCATGTCTGATAAATAATAAATAAAGGTTTTTAATTTTTCATTCGCACTGATTTAAAATGAAATCTTTAAAATCTTGATTTGTGCTGATTTAATAAGAAATCTTTAAAATCTTGATTCACACTGATTTAAAATGCAACCTTTCAAAGTTTAATTTGCACTGATTTAAAATGATCTATTTAAATTCTTGATTTGCGCTGTTTAAAATAAAATATTTAAAATCTTTGATTCGCGCTGATTTAAAATGCAATCTTTCAAAAAAAAAATTCGCACTTAGTTAAAATGAATCTTTAAAATCTTGATTTGCGCTGACTTAAAATGCAATCTTTAAAATCTTGAGCCATGCTAATTTAAATTGCAATCTTTAAAATATTTGATTCACGCTGATTTAAAATGCAATATTTAAAATCTTGATTCACACTGGTTTAACCTGCAATCTTTAAAATCTTGATTTGTGCTCTTTTAAAATGCAATCTATAAAAATATAGCCTGTGGACCACATCAAATATAGGCCACATGGTCACACCCCATTTTACACTTTCCACGTTTGACGCCATTGTTGATGAGAAAAGACAAGATTACATCTATGCCAAATTTTAAGCCTTTCTAGAGGATAATTCTGATGGGGCAGACAGAACTTGTAGGGAAAAGGATCTCCATGTACTAGGGATTTACAAGGAAGGATGAGGGAGGCGTCTTTGTCAGTTATTTATTGTCATCTTTTGCTGCTGAACCCTTCAGTAGGTGATATTAGAGGAAGGGGGACCATTTTGATGTTTCTCCCGAAGAGGTGTACAACTTCCTAAATACAGGAAACCTGTGGATCGCTGCACTGTCCCCTTCCCTAACAAGGACCTCCGCCCAACACAACTTCCAGACTTTGGGAGGCTGATCACCCAAAGCTAATTGGATTTAAAAACCTCAGAAAGAGGACTCCAGCCATTAAATACCAAGAAGGTAAAACACGTTCGCACTGGATTCCTTGAACCATGGACTCCTTTGGTAAACACAATTATATTTTTAGGACGGCCACTTCAAGGGCATCCCAAGAATACATTCAGTCCAAGTAAAAAACCTCTGTCACATACAGGGACAGAGGAGGAATGTGGCTGCGCTATACTTTCATTGGGATGGAGATTGTTAGAAATGGGGTCTTTGGTTGGCAGTCAGGTTACCCCCTGTCCAAGCAAGGGCCCACTCTCTAGTCAGGGTAAAAGAGAATCATTCTCAGCTAACCCCTGTTTACCCCCTTGGTAACTTGGCACAAGCAGTAGGCTTAACTTCAGAGTGCTAGGTGTAAGGGATATGTACCAACACACACAGTAACTTAATGAAAACACTACAAAATGACACAACACAGGTTTAGAAAAATAGGAAATATTTATCTTAACAAAACGAGACCAAAATGACAAAAATCCCCAATACAAAAGTCAAGTTATCACTGAAAATGCAAAAAGAGACTTCATATAATTTTAAACACACACTAACACTGTTAGCGTGAAAATGTACCTTGGGGCGTCAAAAATAACCCCGCACGGGCAAGTGTGCATCAAAAAGGGCTTGTGATGCGTCAGTTTCACTCATGAGGGAGACCTTGCGTTGTTTCTCCTTTAGTCAGGTCGGCGTGCGCCATTTCTTCTCTCCGCAGGAGAGTGATGTGTCGATCCGGTCAGCACTCTGTGCTGGAGGCCTTGCATCATTTTTACATGCTCAGTGGTGTTTGCCTTGGAAATCCAGCCGCATGATGATCCGAAAACCATGCAGCATGGGTTGCGATCTCACCAGCCTCTGTCAGCGATGCTGTGCATCGTTTCTCCAGCCCCAGGCGTCGATCTTCGGGTCGTGTTGCAGGCGAGCATCGATTTTCAGCCGCGAAGCCGGCGGCGAGTCGATTTTTCAGCCGCAGATTGGAGTCACATCGATCTTTTCCCCGCACAGAGTTCTGTGCGTGGATTTCTTCCTCTTAGGCTGCCTGCTTCTCCTTTCAGGGTCCCAGGAACTGGATGGGCACCACTTGGCAGGATAGGAGTCTCTCCAGAGACTCCAGGTGCTGGCAGAGAGAAGTCTTTGCTATCCCTTAGACTTCAAACAATAGGAGGCAAGCTCTAAATCAAGCCCTTGGAGATCTTCACAAGATGGAAGGCACACAAAGGGGGTTAATACAACTTTGGAGGAGGTGTTAATCCGTCCCAAAAGTGACGGTAAAGTGACGGGTATACCACCAGCCGTATTACGAGTCCATTATATCCTATGGAACTCGTAATATGGCTGGTGGTATATCAGTCACATTTGGGACGGATTAACACTTCCTCCAAAGTTGTGATAACCCCCAAAGTCCAGTCTTTGCCCTCCTATTCTGGCAGAAGCAGCAACTGCAGGATAGTTCCACAAAGCACAGTCACAGGCAAGGCAGCTCTTCTTCCTCAGCTCTTCAGCTCTTCTCCAGGCAGAGGTTCCTCTTGGTTTTCAGAAGTGTTCTAAAGTCTGTGGTTTTGGGTGCCCTTCTTATACCCATTTTCTCCTTTGAAGTAGGCCTACTTCAAAGCAAAGTCTCTTTTGATTGTAAAATCCTGCCTTGCCCAAGCCAGGCCCCAGACACTCACCAGGGGGTTGGAGACTGCATTGTGTGAGGACAGGCACAGCCCTTTCAGGTGTGAGTGACCACTCCTCCCCTCCCTCCTAGGACAGATGGCTCATCAGGAAATGCAGAATACAACCCAGCTCCCTTTGTGTCACTGTCTAGTGTGAGGTGCAACCAGCCCAACTCTCAAACTGACCCAGACAGGGAATCCACAAACAGGCAGTCACAGAAATGGTATAAGCAAGAAAATACCCACTTTCTAAAAGTGGCATTTTCAAACACACAATCAACTTTACTAAAAGATGTATTTTTAAATTGTGAGCTCAGAGACTCCAAACTTCTCATGTCCATCCGCTCCCAAAGGGAATCTACACGTTAATCATATTTAAAGGTAGCCCCCATGTTAACCTATGAGAGGGACAGGCCTTGCAACAGTGAAAAACGAATTTAGCAATATTTCACTGTCAGGACACATAAAGCACATTATTATATGTCCTACCTTAACCATACACTGAACCCTGCCCTTGGGGCTACCTAGGGCCTACCTTAGGGGTGTCTGACATGTAAGAAAAGGGAAGGTTTAGGCCTGGTAAGTGGGTAAACTTGCCAAGTCGAACTTACAGTTAAAAACTGCACACACAGACACTGCAGTGGCAGGTCTGAGACATGATTACAGAGCTACTTATGTGGGTGGCACAACCAGTGCTGCGGGCCCACTAGTAGCATTTGATTTACAGGCCCTGGCACCTCTAGTGCACTTTACTAGGGACTTACTAGTAAATCAAATTTTCCAATTGTGGATAAACCAATCAACCATACAATTTACACAGAGAGCATATGCACTTTAGCACTGGTTAGCAGTGGTAAAGGTCTCAGAGTTCAAAAGCCAACAGCAACAGGTCAGAAAGAATAGGAGACAGGAGGCAGAAAGATTGGGGATGACACTGCAAAAGGGCAAAAGTCCAACAGGTGTCCTCGAAAATCCAACATGAGTTGAATTGAATCTTACTAGCAAGTGAATCTTCTGCATGATCTTGGTTTTTGTGTAGTCCTTCTGGGACTCCCACCTCAGGTTGCTTAAGAATGTGAGCACCAAGGCCCATATTTATACTTTTTGACGCAAATCAGCGCTAGCACAGATCTGCGTCAAAAAGTTTACCGCCGGCTAATGCCAATCCAACCCGCCAGATGGGTGCCTTATTTATGGAATGACATTACCCGGGCTACGGCCTGGTTAGCGTCAAAATAAATTGCTCTAACCGGCCAGCAGAGGCGTAGGGAAGAATGGGGGTTGTGCGTCAACGAATGGTGCAAGTCAGGTTAGAGTAAAAAATATTGACTCAAACCTGACTAGCGTCATTTTTTGACGCACAACCCCCATGGAAATGACAGGAGTCATGTCCCCCTGCCCAATGGCCATGCCCAGGGGACTTCTATCCCCTGAGCATGCCCATTGGGCACAATGGCATGTAGGGGGGCCTAAGTTAGGCCCCCCTATGCCTCTTTGAAAAATTTTAAAAAAAATACTTACCTCTACTTATCGTAGATGGGTCCCCCCCCATCCATGGGTGTCCTCCAGGGGTGGGAAAGGGTGGCAGGGGTTGTCCGTGGGGGCAGGGAAGGGCACCTGTGGACTGCTTCCATGGTCGGAGACAATGGAAATAAGCCCACAGGTCCTTTAACGCCTGCCCTGACCCTGACGTTAAAAAAATTACTCTAAACTGGTTTAGAGTCATTTTTTAAGGCCCACCCCCTCCCGTGCGTCATTTTTGTACGGGAGTATGAATAAGGTGCATAGGCCTTAGATTAATTTTTTGCCCTGGAACGCCTACCTTGCATCTCATTAACACAAGATAGGTTTCCACTGTAAAAAAATGACTCAAACTTCATAAATTTGGAGCTAGACGGGTCTAGCACCAAAGTATAAATATGGAGTTAAGTTTGCGTCGGATTTGCGTGAAAAAAAATTACTCAAGTTCAGCGCAAAAAGAGTATAAATATGCCCCCAAATATTTATACTGGCTCACAGTCACAATCTGACTGGCATCCAAGGGCCATTTAAAATCCTTTACTTTTTTCCTCAAAACCCCAAATCCTCATTTTCTATAAATGTATCTTTAGTTGTGTTAGAAATGGGGTCTCCAGTTGGCAGTGGTTTGCACCCTGTCCAAGTAGGGACCCTCACTCTAGTCATGGTAAGGAAGTCACACACCTAAGATACTTATACTTACTCTCACTCAGTTTCATTGATTCATGCAGCCTCACCCATTCCCACTCAGACCCACTCAATCCCACTCATTCTAAACAATTCTGATTTACTCAATCTCATGCTGACTCACTTATTCTCACTTAGTTCTACTCAGTGTCACTCAGACTCCCTCATTCTCACTCATTCAGTCTCCCCATAACTTGCTCATTCTCCCTGATTCACTCAGTTCCTCTCACTCCGATTCAGTCAATTTCACTGTGACTCACCAACACTGAATGAATTCCACTGATTCTCCCTCAGTCCCACTCATTATGACTCACACAATGTCACTCTGACTCACTCAGCTGCACTGAGACTCACTCACTCATTCCCACTCAGTCTCACTCATGCTCACCTAATTTCCTTGATTCTCCTCATAACTCACTCATCCTCCTTGATTCACTCGGTTCTATTCATTCTGATTGAATCTCACTGTGACTCAGTATTACTCATTCACACTCAGTCCCACTCAGTCTCACTCATTCTGACTCACTCAGTCTCACTGTGACTCAGTCTTACTCATTCACAGTCAGCCTCAGTCATTTACACTCAATCTCACTTATTCTATCTGAATTTCTCAGTCATACTCATTCTGGTTCATTTTGACCTCACTCATAGTCATTCAAACTCGCTATATCACACTCATTCTGGCTCAAAGTCACTCAGACACAATCATTCTCACTCAGTCTGCCTCACTCTCACACTGCCTCACTCTGTCCCACTCATTGTCTGACTCACTAAAACTCAGTCAGACTTGACTCACACAGTAACATTCAGTTACACTCTCTGTCAGTCTCCCTCACTCAGTCATTCTCACTTGTACTCACTCTTTATATCATTCAATTCCCTCACTTTGACTCACTCCTTCACAGACACTCTCACTTTTACTCACACATATGCACACAGGCACATAGACATGCTCACATAAGCACACCCTCTCATGGACACACGCTCTCATGGACACATGCTCTCATGGACACACACTCTCATGGACACACGCTCTCATGGACACACGCTCTCATGGACACACACTCACAGACACACGCTCTCATGGACACACACTCTCAGGAACACACGCTCTCATGGACACACACTCTCATGGACACACACTCTCATGGACACACGCTCTCATGGACACACACTCTCAAAGACACACGCTCTCATGGACACACACTCTCAAGGACACACGCTCTCATGGACACACAGACACAGACTCTCATGGACACACACTCTCATGGACACTCGCTCTCAAGGACACACGCTCTCATGGACACACACTCTCAAGGACACACGCTCTCATGGACACACGCTCTCATGGACACACACTCTCAAGGACACACGCTCTCATGGACACACACTCTCAAGGACACACGCTCTCATGGACACACAGACACAGACTCTCATGGACACAAACTCTCATGGACACACGTTCTCATGGACCCACACTCTCATGGACACACACTCTCATGGACACACGCTCTCATGGACACACACTCTATGGACACACGCTCTCATGGACACACCCTTTCATGGACACACGCTCTCATGGACACACACTCACAGACTCTCACTCATACATACACAGTATTTCAAAGCATTTTTAACTTACCTCGTTACCTCGCTGTCTGTGCAGGTCCCGTTTGGAGTCCTGCTGCTTCTTTCAGGTTCAGTCTCTTCAAAGTGAAACCTGTGCAGTCGCAGATTGTGGTTTTCAGTCTCTGCTCATTTACCCCCCCCCTTTCTCTGTGACGTCAGAGTGTCATGTCGCCAGTGGCTCTGCAGGGTTTAAGCCTGCAACCTGTGGCTAACCTTATCTGTGAGGCTTCAACAGTCACATATTGGGAGGAAGTGAGGCGTGCCGGGGATCTGAGACCAGGGATGGGGGTTTCACCATCCCTGGGTAATCTCTGATGACTTGTGCAGGCTCAGCCTTCCTGCGCCTTCCTGTGCCTTCCTGCATCTTCCTGCGCCTTCCTGCACCTTCCTGAGCCTCCTTGCGCTTTCCTGCACCTTCCTGCGCCTTCTTCCACCTTCCTGCAACTTCCTGCGCCTTCCTGCACTTGCACCATACATCAGACTCTCTAGCAGAGCTGCCTAGGGCTGATGCCCTTGGGGCAGGAGAGGGGGCTCCTGAGGCAGGAGAGAGGGCTCTTATGGCAGGAGCTGGAGCTCTTGGGGCATAAGAGGAGGGCTCCTGAGGCAGGAGAGTGGGCTCTTGGGGCAGAAGAGGAGGACTTGTGGGGCAGGAGAGGGGGTTCTTGGGGTGGCGGGGGACTCTTAGGGCAGGAGAGGGAGCCCTTGGGGAGAAGAGGAGGATTCGGGGGGCAGTAGAGAGGGCCTTTACGGCAGAAGAGGAGGACTCGGGGGCAGTAGAGAGGGCTCTTGGGGCAGAAGAGGAGGACTCGTGGGGCAGGAGAGGGGGGCTCTTGGGGCAGAAGAGAAGGACTCTTAGGGCAGGAGAGGGGGCTGTTGGGCCAGGGAAGGAGGACTTTTGGGGCAGGAGAGGGGGGCTCCTGGGTCAGGAGAGGGGGCTCTTGGGGCAGGAGGGAGGAGTTTGGGGGCAGGAGAGGAGAGGGGGCTCCTGGGCCAGGAGGGTCTCTTGGGCAGGAGAGGGGGCTCCTGGGGCAGGAGAGGGTGCTCCTGGAGCAGGAGGGGGCTCTTAGGGCAGGAGAGGGGGCTCCTGGGGCAGGAGTGGGTTGCTTAGTGCAGGAGAGAGGGCTCCTGGGCCAGGAGGGGCTCTTGGGCAGGAGAGGGGGCTCTTGGGGCAGGAGGGGGCGCTTAGGGCAGGAGAGGGGGCTCCTGGGCCAGGAAGGGCTCTTGGGCAGGAGAGGGGGGTCCTGGGGAATGAGAGGGGGCTCTTAGAGCAGGTGTGGGCTCTTGGGGCAGGAGAGGGGGCTCTTAGGGCAGGAGAAGGGGCTCCTGGGGCAGGAGGGGGCGCTTAGGGCAGGAGAGGGAGCTCCTGGGGCATGAGAGGGGTCTCTTGGGCAGGGGATGGGGCTCTTAGGGCAGGAGAGGGGCCTCCTGGGGCAGGAGGGGCTCTTGGGCAGGAGAGGGGGCTGCTGGGTTATGAGAGGGGGGCTCCTGGGCAGCAGGGGCTCTTGGGCAGGAGTGAAGGGGGTGCTCTTGTCCTTACCTCAGCTGATGGACGATGCCGGCTGCTCCTGCAGAGGGAGTTGCCCCCACTCCAAGTGCCCTTTATACCCCCGGAGAGCTCTAAGGCCCCCCCCCCCCCCCCATGAGAGTGTGAAGCAGTAAACGCTGCCAGCTGCCCTCGTTATACATTTCAGGAAAGATCAGATGCATGAATGAGGGAGTAAAGTCCAAGGCCGCCTGATGGAAATATGAAATACTGACATTAGGGAAGCAGAGAGCTAGAGGCCAACACAACAGGCAATCTACACACGTTACATATGTGAAGTCTGAGCACTACCCAGGCCTAAAAGGCGCCTGCTCAAGTCTGATCAGGCGGCGCTATGTAATATTTATTTCCTGCATCTGTGCTTTCTTTTCTGAGCCTGTGTTACCTTGAGCTTCGTGGCTGTTGACTGGCCAGACTCAAGGCAGCAGAAGCGCTGGTCTCGGGCAGGGGGGGGCTGCACCCCTGCACTCCCTGCACCCCTGCACCCCTGCATCCCCTGCACCCCCTGCACCCCCTGCAGCCCTGAATCCCTACACCCCCTGCACCCCTGCACCCCTTGCACTCCTGCACCCCCTGCACCCCTGCACCCTCTGCACCCCTGCATCCCTTGCACCCCTGCACCCCCTGCACCCCTTGCACCCCCTGCATCCCCTGAACCCCTGCACCTCCTGCACCCATGCACCCCCTGCACCCATTGCACCCCTGCATCCCCTGCAGCCCTGCACCGCCTGCATCCCCTGCATCCCCTGCACCCCCTGAACCCCTGCACCCCCTGCAGCCCTGAATCCCTGCACCCCCTGCACCCCTTGCACTCCTGCATCCCCTGTACCCCTGAACCCCTGCACCCCTGCACCCCCTGCACCCCATGCACCCCCTGCACCTCTTGCACCCCCTGCACCCTCTTCATCCCCTGAACCCCTGCACCCCCTGCACCCATGCACCCCCTGCACCCTCTTCATCCCCTGCACCCCTGCACCCCTGCATCCCCTGCACCCCTGCACCCCTGCATCCCCTGCACCCCTGCACCCCCTGCATCCCCTGAACCCCTGCACCCACGTCCTTGGAGCATCGTGCAGTCCACGCCGCGCTCTTCCGCCTCCAGCTTCGAGCCGCTTTTCCGTTGTTTGTGTTTTAACTCCTCGGAGGCCTGAAAAGACAAGCATTTGCGATGCAACGGGCCTCGCGTATCTCAAGTCAGAGCTGTTGGCGCTGTAAATTCCGAACTGGACTTTTCTTCACACATGAATTGAAACTGAAAACTAAAACAGTTGACGTAAGCAAACCAATTCAAAGCGCTATGGCTCCTTGAGCGCGAAGGAGAGACACAGAAGGAAAAATTAGTTTGTGTTAAACGTGCAACTATCCACGTAACAGGGTCGATGGCCAGGCAGTGACAAAACTGCCCCAAGGAAGGACACACTGCAGAAAGTAACTGGAGTCCGCGCTGTCACGTGACTGACACCTAATACATTAAGACAATCCGGGGGGGTTCATCTTCCTTGAGCTGCAATGAATACTCGTATGAATGAAAAGATAATTTCGGCTTAATGTGTTTATGCGCGCAATGTGATGGGATTCATCTCCCTTGAGGGTCAATGGACTGGGCTGCTTAAGTATAAATTACATTATGATTTGGAATTAAACTGTTTATGTGCACAGAAAATCAAGGGAGTCCCAATGGGGACAGCCGTCTTTTCACATTGCAAATCATTTTTGGAGACACCGGATTCATCTTCCCTGGCGATGAACCTTAAATGGTGCGCGCTCCGAGGGAGTACATGAAGTTTCTGCGCGCAGGACGCCCCTCCAGCAGGACGGACGAGGCCTCCAGCACGGGCTGCGCCTCATCCGCCTCGAGTTTGAGGATTCATCTTCGAAAAAATGAAGTGAGGTGAAATGAGCACTTGACGACCCCAGGTGGAGCGTGGAGGGGCATACATGGCACCCCCCTGCTCACTTGTACCTTAATACCCCTCCAGGCTTCGACACCCCTCCCTTGGCACCGGGGACTCGTGTGAAAGTGCACAGGGCACATGGGTTATGAAAGCCTCGTGGCCGCAAGCGGCGCTGTCTACATCCGACCGCAGAGGGACGTTCCCGCGGTCACAAAGTGCATCAGCGGGACTAAAAGCAAGTCACCCAGAGCGGGAATGAGGAAATCAAGTGTAAAAGAGAAAGGGGAGAGAGATGCGACGAAAGTGAAAGGAAACAACAGGGGAGTAACAAGCATTTGCAATGCAACGGGTCTCGCATTTCTCCGAGTTAGAGCTATTAGCAGCTGTAAACTTCCAACCGGACTTTTCTTGCCACATTAAATGGAAAAAAAGAGTTGATCGCGCTGCTACAGTTCACTCGTAGTGAAACCTATCAGCAAAAGTGCAATTACCTACGTAACCAGCAAAAGTGCAATTACCTACGTAACCGGCAAAAGTGCAATTACCCACGTAACCAGCAAAAGTGCAATTACCTACGTAACCGGCAAAAGTGCAATTACCTACGTAACCGGCAAAAGTGCAATTACCTACGTAACCGGCAAAAGTGCAATTACCTACGTAACCGGCAAAAGTGCAATTACCTACGTAACCGGCAAAAGTGCAATTACCTACGTAACCGGCAAAAGTGCAATTACCTACGTAACCGGCAAAAGTGCAATTATCTACGTAACCGGCAAAAGTGCAATTACCCACGTAACCGGCAAAAGTGCAATTAACTATGTAACAGGGTTGATGTCATGGAAAGCACTCGACTTCTGCCAAGCAAGATCACGCTGCAAAAAAGGTAAAAAGTAGTCCACAAACCGGATGGGAAACAGCGAGCCTCGCATGTTTTCAGTACTTGGTCGCTGCGCTCGAGGAGGGATAACCACCGGAACAGGCATGACGTATGCGTGCCTTCCACTAATGAAAGCAATCAGATTTTAACAGGCAAGACCACGAACCAATAAAGACACTGACGTGACATGGCCGGGGCTTCGAGCCCTTTTCTAACCACTAAAGCGCCTCGCAAGCACGCATGCGACGCAGGCTCAACCCTAAAAAATAAGAAAAGCCAGCAACTACTCTACCCGGGGTAATGCGCTGCGCGCACTTATGTGTATATAAATTAAATTCAGCTTATCTCACTATATCTTCCCAGAACTTCTCAGAGTAATGTGCCTGGAACTGGGAACCTAAAAAAAAGGAAACAACAAAAGATGTTCTTTTATTTATTTAGTAATCATTATTTTCTGATAATAACCATTTTCAATTTGTTTTCAAGTACATGCAGCCTTGAATATGAGACTTCAGCCCTCTAATGAAGCCCAAAGGTGTAAAAGGCCATAATTAAATCATTCACGTTTCTTTAGACATAGGCTTATGATTGAATTTACGGAATTTCCATGCGTTTATGTTATTGGGACATTTGCAAGTTTTCAGAAGTTGGCGTACTCACAGTACCGCAAGAACCACAACTGCTGCCAAAGCACTAAAAACTGATTCCTGGACCTAAGGACTGTGAGAAAGTAGCCTCTTTCTAGCCTTGTTACCCCCACTTTGGGCCTGTTTGTGTGTGTATGTCAGGGTGTTTTCACTGTCTCACTGGGATCCTGCTAGCCAGGGCCCAGTGCTCATAGTGAAAACCCTGTGTTTTCAGTATGTTTGTTATGTGTCACTGGGACCCTGCTAGTCAGGACCCCAGTGCTCATAAGTTTGTGGCCTATATGTATGTGTTCCCTGTGTGGTGCCTAACTGTCTCACTGAGGCTCTGCTAACCAGAACCTCAGTGGTTATGCTCTCTCATTTCTTTCCAAATTGTCACTAACAGGCTAGTGACCAATTTTACCAATTTACATTGGCTTACTGGAACACCCTTATAATTCCCTAGTATATGGTTCTAAGGTACCCAGGGTATTGGGGTTCCAGGAGATCCCTATGGGCTGCAGCATTTCTTTTGCCACCCATAGGGAGCTCTGACAATCCTTACACAGGCCTGCCACTGCAGCCTGAGTGAAATAACGTCCACGTTATTTCACAGCCATTTTACACTGCACTTAAGTAACTTATAAGTCACCTATATGTCTAACCTTTACCTGGTAAAGGTTAGGTGCAAAGTTACTTAGTGTGAGGGCACCCTGGCACTAGCCAAGGTGCCCCCATATTGTTCAGAGCCAATTCACTGAACTTTGTGAGTGCGGGGACACCATTACACGCGTGCACTACATATAGGTCACTACCTATATGTAGCTTCACCATGGTAACTCCGAATATGGCCATGTAACATGTCTATGATCATGGAATTGCCCCCTCTATGCCATCCTGGCATTGTTGGTACAATTCCATGATCCCAGTGGTCTGTAGCACAGACCCTGGTACTGCCAGACTGCCCTTCCTGGGGTTTCTCTGCAGCTGCTGCTGCTGCCAACCCCTCAAACCGGCAGCTGCCCTCCTGGGGTCCAGCCAGGCCTGGCCCAGGATGGCAGAACAAAGAACTTCCTCTGAGAGAGGGTGTGACACCCTCTCCCTTTGGAAAATGGTGTGAAGGCAGGGGAGGAGTAGCCTCCCCCAGCCTCTGGAAATGCTTTGTTGGGCACAGATGTGCCCAATTCTGCATAAGCCAGTCTACACCGGTTCAGGGACCCCTTAGCCCCTGCTCTGGCGCGAAACGGGACAAAGGAAAGGGGAGTGACCACTCCCCTGACCTGCACCTCCCCTGGGAGGTGTCCAGAGCTCCTCCAGTGTGCTCCAGACCTCTGCCATCTTGGAAACAGAGGTGCTGCTGGCACACTGGACTGCTCTGAGTGGCCAGTGCCACCAGGTGACGTCAGAGACTCCTTGAGATAGGCTCCTTCAGGTGTTAGTAGCCTTTCCTCTCTCCTAGGTAGCCAAACCCTCTTTTCTGGCTATTTAGGGTCTCTGTCTCTGGGGAAACTTTAGATAACGAATGCATGAGCTCAGCCGAGTTCCTCTGCATCTCTCTCTTCACCTTCTGATAAGGAATCGACCACTGACCGCGCTGGAAGCCTGCAAACCTGCAACATAGTAGCAAATACGACTACTGCAACTCTGTAATGCTGATCCTGCCGCCTTCTCGACTGTTTTCCTGCTTGTGCATGCTGTGGGGGTAGTCTGCCTCCTCTCTGCACCAGAAGCTAGGAAGAAATCTCCCGTGGGTCGACGGAATCTTCCCCCTGCAACCGCAGGCACCAAAAAGCTGCATTACCGGTCCCTTGGGTCTCCTCTCAGCACGACGAGCGAGGTCCCTCGAATCCAGCGACGCTGTCCAAGTGACCCCCACAGTCCAGTGACTCTTCAGCCCAAATTTGGTGGAGGTAAGTCCTTGCCTCACCTCGCTGGGCTGCATTGCTGGGAACCGCGACTTTGCAGCTACTCCGGCCCCTGTGCACTTCCGGCGGAAATCCATCGTGCACAGCCAAGCCTGGGTCCACGGCACTCTAACCTGCATTGCACGACTTTCTAAGTTGGTCTCCGGCGACGTGGGACTCCTTTGTGCAACTTCGGCGAGCACCGTTTCACGCATCCTTGTAGTGCCTGTTTCTGGCACTTCTCTGGGTGCTACCTGCTTCAGTGAGGGCTCTTTGTCTTGCTCGACGTCCCCTCTCTCTGCAGGTCCAATTTGCGACCTCCTGGTCCCTCCTGGACCCCAGCAGCGTCCAAAAACGCCAAACGCACGATTTGCATGTAGCAAGGCTTGTTGGCATCCTTCCGGCGGGAAAACACTTGTGCACGACTCTCCAAGGCGAGAGGGATCTGTCCACCAAAGGGGAAGTCTCTAGCCCTTTCCGTTCCTGCATAAACCTCAGCTTCTTCTGTCCAGTCGAAGCTTCTTTGCACCCGCAGCTGGCATTTCCTGGGCATCTGCCCATCTCCGACTTGCTTGTGACTTTTGGACTTGGTCCCCTTGTTCCACAGGTACCCTAGATTGGAAATCCACAGTTGTTGCATTGCTGGTTTGTGTCTTTCCTGCATTATTCCTCTAACACGACTCTTTTGTCCTTAGGGGAACTTTGGTGCACTTTGCACTCACTTTTCAGGGTCTTGGGGAGGGTTATTTTTCTAACTCTCACTATTTTCTAATAGTCCCAGCGACCCTCTACAAGGTCACATAGGTTTGGGGTCCATTCGTGGTTCGCATTCCACTTTTGGAGTATATGGTTTGTGTTGCCCCTATCCCTATGTTTCCCCATTGCATCCTATTGTAACTATACATTGTTTGCACTGTTTTCTAAGACTATACTGCATATTTTTGCTATTGTGTATATATATCTTGTGTATATTTCCTATCCTCTCACTGAGGGTACACTCTAAGATACTTTGGCATATTGTCATAAAAATAAAGTACCTTTATTTTTAGTATAACTGTGTATTGTGTTTTCTTATGATATTGTGCATATGACACTAGATGGTACTGTAGTAGCTTCACACGTCTCCTAGTTCAGCCTAAGCTGCTCTGCTAAGCTACCATTATCTATCAGCCTAAGCTGCTAGACACCCTATACACTAATAAGGGATAACTGGGCCTGGTGCAAGGTGCAAGTACCCCTTGGTACTCACTACAAGCCAGTCCAGCCTCCTACACCTACCACCACTAATACATCAAGCTCTAGTGCCCCTAGCAGTAGTGGTACTAGTGGTGGGACTGCTGGCAACAGTCAAATTAAGGGTGTAGTTGGGTTCACTTATGGATCCATAGTAGAAACTGGGGTAGTCAGTCCCAAGACAGTTTCTGTCACACCTAGTGGCATTGGCCTTGCCACACTGGCTGCTTGTCCCCTTACAATGGATAAGTACAGGCAGACAGTTTCAATAAATGGTGTTGAGGCCTTGGCCTACAGCAACACAGGTGCCAGTATCACTTTGGTGACTGAAAACCTAGTGCACCCTGATCAACACATCATTGGACAACAGTATAAGATTATTGATGTCCATAACTCCACTAAGTTTCTTCCCTTAGCTATAATTCAGTTTAGTTGGGGTGGAGTTACTGGCCCTAAGCAGGTGGTGATATCACCTAGCTTACCTGTAGACTGTCTCTTAGGTAATGACCTAGAGGCCTCAGGTTGGGCTGATGTAGAGTTTTATGCCCATGCAGCCATGCTGGGCATCCCAGAGGAATTGTTCCCTCTCATTTCTACTGAAATGAAAAAGCAAAGGAGAGAAGGCCTGAAAACTCAGGATCCCTCTCCATCAACAGGTAAAAAGGGTATCACAGTATCCCCTAACCACCCTGCCATTCAGGATACCATTCCTGTGGTGGGAGAAACCTCTCCTGGGGTGGCACCTGTTCCAAGGGAAGCATCAGCTGGCAAAGCTGTACTCCCTGAGGTAGAAGTACCTCTCTGTGGGATAACTAACATTGGTGACAAAAAGAGCACCATTTTAGTTAACATGGAGCATCCCTCCAACCCTCCCAGAGAACCTTTAGTGCAGAAACTCTGCACTGCCTCACAACACTTAGGACAGCATCCCTGCCCTAGTGTGGAGCTCATAGGACAGCATCCCTGCCCTGCTCCAACTCAAGAGAAACAGCATCCCTGTTCTCTCTTACAGCCATATGGACAAAGTTTTAGCCCAGCTATGGCTTTTCTGAGACAGCATCCCTGTCTGGCATTTCCATCACTACAAATAGGTTCAGTGGACAATTCCCACTGCTCTAAACTAAAAACTACTGATAGAAACTCTGAAAATACATCTTCACATTGTTGCTTAGCTAAAAAACTTCAAACAGGGTGGTTTACATCCCCACAGGGAAGTAACCATATAGTGAATGATAAAGGGAGTAACCAGTCTATTGCAGAGCTACTCTCTACTTATCACTACTTAGACAATAAAGTCTCAACTGGCCAAGGTTAGCCTTATTGTCCTTCGTTTGGGGGAGGAGGTTGTGTGAGAAAGTAGCCTCTTTCTAGCCTTGTTACCCCCACTTTGGGCCTGTTTGTGAGTGTATGTCAGGGTGTTTTCACTATCTCACTGGGATCCTGCTAGCCAGGGCCCAGTGCTCATAGTGAAAACCCTGTGTTTTCAGTATGTTTGTTATGTGTCACTGGGACCCTGCTAGTCAGGACCCCAGTGCTCATAAGTTTGTGGCCTATATGTATGTGTTCCCTGTGTGGTGCCTAACTGTCTCACTGAGGCTCTTCTAACCAGAACCTCAGTGGTTATGCTCTCTCATTTCTTTCAAAATTGTCACTAACAGGCTAGTGACCAATTTTACCAATTTACATTGGCTTACTGGAACACCCTTATAATTCCCTAGTATATGGTACTGAGGTACCCAGGGTATTGGGGTTCCAGGAGATCCCTATGGGCTGCAGCATTTCTTTTGCCACCCATAGGGAGCTCTGACAATTCTTACACAGGCCTGCCACTGCAGCCTGAGTGAAATAATCTCCACGTTATTTCACAGCCATTTTACACTGCACTTAAGTAACTTATAAGTTACCTATATGTCTAACCTTTACCTGGTAAAGGTTAGGTGCAAAGTTACTTAGTGTGAGGGCACCCTGGCACTAGCCAAGGTGCCCCCACATTGTTCAGGGCCAATTCCCCGGACTTTGTGAGTGCGGGGACACCATTACACGCGTGCACTACATATAGGTCACTACCTATATGTATCTTCACAATGGTAACTCCGAATATGGCCATGTAACATGTCTATGATCATGGAATTGCCCCCTCTATGCCATCCTGGCATAGTTGGCACAATCCCATGATCCCAGTGGCCTGTAGCACAGACCCTGGTACTGCCAAACTGCCTTTCCCGGGGTTTCACTGCAGCTGCTGCTGCTGCCAACCCCTCAGACAGGCATCTGCCCTCCTGGGGTCCAGCCAGGCCTGGCCCAGGATTGCAGAACAAAGAACTTCCTCTGAGAGAGGGTGTTACACCCTCTCCCTTTGGAAAATGGTGTGAAGGCAGGGGAGGAGTAGCCTCCCCCAGCCTCTGGAAATGCTTTCATGGGCACTTTTGGTGCCCATTTCTGCATAAGCCAGTCTACACCGGTTCAGGGACCCCTTAGCCCTGCTCTGGCGCGAAACTGGACAAAGGAAAGGGGAGTGACCACTCCCCTGACCTGTACCTCCCCTGGGAGGTGCCCAGAGCTCCTCCAGTGTGCTCCAGACCTCTGCCATCTTGGAAACAGAGGTGCTGCTGGCACACTGGACTGCTCTGAGTGGCCAGTGCCACCAGGTGACGTCAGAGACTCCTCCTGATAGGCTCCTTAAGGTGTTGCTAGCCTATCCTCTCTCCTAGGTAGCCAAACCCTCTTTTCTGGCTATTTAGGGTCTCTGTCTCTTGGGATTCCTTAGATAACGAATGCAAGAGCTCATCCGAGTTCCTCTGCATCTCTCTCTTCACCTTCTGCCAAGGAATCGACTGCTGACCGGGCTGGAAGCCTGCAAAACTGCAACATAGTTTCAAAGATGACTACTGCATCTCTGTAACGCTGATCCTGCCGCCTTTTCGATTGTTTTCCTGGTGGTGTATGCTGTGGGGGTAGTCTGCCTCCTCTCTGCACTAGAAGCTCCGAAGAAATCTCCCGTGGGTCAACGGAATCTTCCCCCTGCAACCGCAGGCACCAAAAAGCTGCATTACCGGTCCCTTGGGTCTCATCTCAGCACGACGAGCGAGGTCCCTCGAATCCAGCACCTCTGTCCAAGTGACTCCCATAGTCCAGTGACTCTTCAGTCCAAGTTTGGTGGAGGTAAGTCCTTGCCTCCCCACGCCAGACTGCATTGCTGGGAACCACGACTTTTGCAGCTACTCCGGCCTCCGTGCACTTCCGGTGGAAATCCTTTGTGCACAGTCCAGCCTGGGTCCTCGGCACTCTAACCTGCATTGCACGACCTCCTAAGTTGTTCTCCGGCGACGTGGGACTCCATTGTGCGACTTCGGGTGAGCACCATTTCACGCATCCTCGTAGTGCCTGTTTCTGGCACTTCTCTGGGTGCTACCTGCTGCTGAGAGGGCTCCTTGTCTTGCTGGATGTCCCCTCTGTCTCCTGACGCAATTTGCGACATCCTGGTCCCTCCTGGGCCACAGCAGCATCCAAAAACCCTTAACGTACGATTTGCAGCTAGCAAGGCTTGTTGGCGGTCTTTCGGCAGAAAAACACTTCTGCACGACTCTCCACGGCGTGAGGGATCCGTCCTCCAAAGGGAAAGTCTCTAGCCCTTGTCGTTCCTGCAGAAACCTCAGCTTCTTCTGTCCAGTAGAAGCTTCTTTGCACCCACAGCTGGCATTTCCGGGCATCTGCCCATCTCCGACTTGCTTGTGACTTTTGGACTTGGTCCCCTTGTTCCACAGGTACCCTCGACTGGAAATCCATTGTTGTTGCATTGCTGGTTTGTGTCTTTCCTGCAGAATTCCCCTTTCACAACTTCTATGTCCTTTGGGGAACTTTAGTGCACTTTGCACTCACTTTTCAGGGTCTTGGGGTGGGCTATTTTTCTAACCCTGACTATTTTCTAATAGTCCCAGCGACCCTCTACAAGGTCACATAGGTTTGGGGTCCATTCGTGGTTCGCATTCCACTTTTGGAGTATATGGTTTGTGTTGCCCCTATCCCTATGTGTCCCCATTGCATCCTATTGTAACTATACAGTGTTTGCACTGTTTTCTAAGACTATACTGCATATTTTTGGTATTGTGTACATATATCTTGTGTATATTTCCTATCCTCTCACTGAGGGTACACTCTAAGATACTTTGGCATATTGTCATAAAAATAAAGTACCTTTATTTTTAGTATAACTGTGTATTGTGTTTTCTTATGATATTGTGCATATGACACTAAGTGGTACTGTAGGAGCTTCACTCGTCTCCTAGTTCAGCCTAAGCTGCTCTGCTAAGCTACCATTATCTATCAGTGTCCAGGGGTGCAGGAGAGCCCCCACAGAAGCAGGCAGCACCTGCAGAAGTACCAGAACAGGCACTTAGAAGATCTGAGGACAGCAGTCGGCTTAGAGTCACAAAGGAGGGTCCAACAATGTCGGAGTCCAACTCAGCGAGTTGGGCAATGCAGGACGGAGTGCTGGCGACCCAGCCTAGGCTGTGCACAAAGAAAGTCCTGAAAAAGTGCACAGAAGCCGAAGCAGCTGCAAATCACCCAGTACACAGGTTTGCTGTCTGGCGTGGGGAGGCAAGGACTTACCTCCACCAAATTTGGACAGAAGGGCCAATGGACAGTGGGAGACACTTGGAACCAGCTTCTGTGTTCCAGGGACCACGCTTGTCAGGATGAGAGGGGACCCAGAGGACTGGTGATGCAGAAGTTTGGTGCCTGCGTTAGCAGGGGGAAGAATCCGTCGACCCACAGGAGATTTCTTCTTGGCTTCCAGTGCAGGGTGAAGGCAGACAGCCCTCAGAGCATGCACCACCAGGAAACAGTCGAGGAAGTCGGCAGGATGAGGCGCTACAATGTTGCTGGTAGTCGTCTTGCTACTTTGTTGCGGTTTTGCAGGCGTCCTGGAGCAGTCAGCGGTCGATCCTTTGGCAGAAGTCGAAGAGGGAAGTGCAGAGGAACTCTGGTGAGCTCTTGCATTCGTTTTCTGAAGAATACCCCAGAGGAGATACCCTAAATAGCCAGAAAAGGAGGTTTGGCTACCAAGAAAGGAGGATTGGCTACCAAGAGAGGTAAGAGCCTATGAGAGGGGGTCTCTGACGTCACCTGCTAGCACTGGCCACTCAGAGCAGTCCAGTGTGCCCCCAACACCTCTGTTCCCAAGATGGCAGAGGTCTGGGACACACTGGAGGAGCTCTGGGCACCTCCACTGGGAGGTACTGGTCAGGGGAGTGGTCACTCCCCTTTCCTTTGTCCAGTTTCACGCCATAGCAGGGCTGGGGGATCCCTGAACCAGTGTAGCCTGGCTTATGCAGAGATGGGCACCATCTGTGCCCATCAAAGCATTTCCAGAGGCTGGGGGAAGCTACTCCTCCCCTGCCCTTCACACCTAGGCTTGTAGGTTCATCAAGAACTCTAGGAGCCAATAAATGACCTGCACCCTGCAGTGGGTTTTCATTCTATACAGGGTATACAGCAATTAATTTGCTGAAATATAAAGATTAAAAAATAGCTATCAAGAAAACCTTTGTATTTCCAAAATTGGCACAAGATAAGGTGTTGAGGAGCAGTGGTTATTTGCACATCTCTGAATTCCAGGGTGCCCATACTAGCATGTGAATTACAGGGCATTTCTCAAATAGACGTCTTTTTTACACACTCTCTTATATTTGGAAGGAAAAAATGTAGAGAAAGACAAGGGGCAATAACACTTGTTTTGCTATTCTATGTTACCCCAAGTCTCCCGATAAAAATGATTCCTCACTTGTGTGGGTAGGCCTAGCGCCCGCGACAGGAAATGCCCCAAAACGCAATGTGGACACATCACATTTTTTTAAAGAAAACAGAGGTGTTTTTTGCAAAGTGCCTACCTGTAGAGTTTGGCCTCTAGCTCATCCGGCACCTACGGAAACCTACCAAACCTGTGCATTTTTGAAAACTAGAGACCTAGGGGAATCCAAGATGGGGTGACTTGTGGGGCTCTGACCAGGTTCTGTTACCCAGAAACCTTTGCAAACCTCAAAATTTGGCTAAAAAAACACATTTTCCTCACATTTCGGTGACAGAAAGTTCTGGAATCTGAGAGGAGCCACAAATTTCATTTCACCCAGCGTTCCCCCAAGTCTCCTGATAAAAATGGTACCTCACTTGTGTGGGTAGGCCTAGCGCCCACGAAAGGAAATGGCCCAAAACACAACGTGGACACATCCCATTTTTTTTACAGAAAACAGAGGTGTTTTTTGCCAAGTGCCTACCTGTGGATTTTGGCCATCTAGCTCAGCCGGCCCCAGGGGGGGCAGAAATGGCCTAAAATAAATTTGCCCCCCACAGCCACCCCGGGGAGCGACCCTTGCCTACAAGGTCGCTCCCCGTGCGTGACGACGCAAAAAAAAGATCCCTGGTGCCTAGTGGTTTCTGCCCCCCTTGGGGGCAGATTGACCTAAAATCGGCTGATCTGCCCCCAAAGCGGGCAGAAATGGCCTAAATACAATTTGCCCCCCCAGGGGAGCGACCCTTGCCTAAGGGGACGCTCCCCATCTGTAAAACAACAACAACAACAAAAAATCCCCGGTTCCTAGTGGTTTCTGCCCCCCTTGGGGGCAGATTGGCCTAATTAAAATAGGCTGATCTGCCCCCATGGGGTCAGAAATGGCCTAAAATAAATTTGCCCCTCAGGGGAACGACCCTTGCCTAAGGGGTCGCTCCCCTTACATGAAAAACAAACAAAAAAAAAACTCCCTGGTGTCAAGTGGTTTATGCCCCCCTTGGGGGCAAATTGGCCTCATAAAAATATGCCAATCTGCCCCCAAGGGGGGCAGATACGGCCTACACATAATTTGCCCCCTATGGGAGCAACCCTTGCCTAAGGGGTTGCTCCCCACAATTAAAACAAAACAACTAAACAAAAACAAAAGAAAATAAAAATGTATCCCTGGTGCCTAGAGGTTTCTGCCCTCCCCTGGGGGCAGATCGGCCTAATAATAATCCGATCTGCCCCCAGGAGGGGCAGAAAAGGCCTTAAAAAAAATTCCCCCCCTGGGAGCGACCCTTGCCCAAGGGGTCGCTCCCTCATGCCACTTTCATTTTTACAAAAGACATCCCTGGTGTCTAGTAGGCGTTTTGACAGCCGGATTGCTTTCAATCCGGCTGCCAAAACGCAGAGAGAAACTTCAAAGGGAAGGAAATACATTTCCTTCCCTTTGAAGCCTGTCTCTGCCTCCCCCACGTGATCGGAAGAGAAATGCAAAGCATTTCTCTTCCGATCGTGCTGGAAGCTGAGATTCCAGCGCGATGGGGGAGGCATTGTGATTGTCAGCGCGCGCTCGCGCGCTAACGTCACGGGTGGGTGGGGGGAGGTCGGGGTGGAAGGGGAAGGGCTTCCCCTTCCATCCCTGACTTGGGGGGGTGGGGGGGAACCCCACAGAGGGACCGCTAGCGCTCCGAAAGGGCTGGGTGCCCAGGACGTAATGGTTACGTCCTGGGCACAGCAGCACTGTGCCACAGGACGTAACCATTACGTCCGCGGCACAGAACCGGTTAATAGATGGCTCCCATTCTGACTCAGGGGATCACCTTGAGGGAGGTGGGGAAGATTCTGTTCCAAATCTGCCCCTTAGCAAGCCACCTAGTAATGCTGGTAGGAATAGAGATTCGCATCATAGTAGGGGTGCCTTTATTCCTGGAGGCCAGGTTATTAGAGTCCTGTCAGTTAGGGACAGATCTCCCTCTGTTGTTTCCAATTTATCTTCTGTGTCCAAGCATTAGCCAACCCACCCACCCTGAAGACAACATTTTAGAAAGGGAACTCAAAAAGTTGAGAGTGGAAGAGACCAGACTGAAGCTTAAACAGCAACAGCTGGCTCTAGATAGGGAATCCCTAGACCTGGAGAAGGAGAGACAGAGACTGGGGTTAGGACCCCATGGTGGCAGCAGCAGTATTCCTGATAGTAATCCTGTTGGAGAGCATGATTCCAGGAATCTGCACAAGATAGTTCCCCCTTACAAGGAGTGGGATGACATCAACAATTGGTTTGCTGCACTTGAGAGGGCCTGTATGGTACAGGGGGTCCCTCAAAGGCAGTGGGCTGCTATATTGTGGTCATCTTTCAATGGAAAGGATAGGGGTAGGCTCCTTACTGTTAGAGAAAGTGATGCTAACAATTTTTCAGTTTTGAAGGATGCACTCTTGGATGGATTTGGCTTAACCACTGAACAATACAGGATTAAGTTCAGAGACACCAAAAAAGAGTCTTCTCAAGACTGGACAGATTTTGTGGACTGTTCAGTAAAGGCCATGGAAGGGTGGTTGCATGGCAGTAAAGTTTCTGACTATGAAAGCCTGTATAATCTTATTCTGAGAGAGCATATTCTTAACAATTGTGTGTCTGACTTGTTGCACCAATACCTAGTGGACTCTGATCTGACCTCTCCCCAAGAATTGGGAAAGAAGGCAGACAAATGGGTCAGAACAAGGGTGAACAGAAAAGTTCATACAGGGGGTGACAAGGATGGCAAGAAGAAGGATGGTAAGTCTTCTGACAAGGGCGGGGACAAAAGTAAACATTCTGAGTCTTCATCAGGCCCACAAAAATCCTCTGGAGGTTGTGGGTCCAAATCCTGTTCCAATAATCAAGCTAAAAAGCCTTGGTGTTATTTGTGTAAAGTCAAAGGCCATTGGGCAACTGATTCCAGTTGTCCAAAGAAAAACACCAAACCTCCCACCACCACAACCCCTGCTGCAAATTCTAGTGCCCCTAGTAATAGCAGTGGTGGTGGGAAATCTACTAATAGCCAATCTAAGGGTGTAGCTGGGCTCACTATTGGCAATGTAGTTGGGGTTGGTCTTGTTAGGGAGACCACAGAGGCTGTTTTAGTCTCTGAAGGTGCCATTGATTTGGCCACCTTGGTTGCTTGTCCCCTTAATATGGATTAGTACAAGCAACTTCCCCTAATAAATGGTGTTGAGGTTCAGGCCTACAGGGACACAGGAGCCAGTGTAACTATGGTGATAGAAAAACTGGTCCACCCTGAACAACACCTACCAAGTGACAGACGCTCATAACAACACTCTTAGTCACCCCATGGCTGTTGTGAATCTCAACTGGGGGGGGGTTACTGGTCCAAAGAAAGTTGTGGTTGCCTCAGATTTACCTGTAGACTGTCTTCTAGGGAATGATTTAGAGACATCAGCTTGGGCAGAAGTGGAGTTGGAGGCCCATACAGCAATTCTGGGCATTCCTGGGCATATTTTTGCTTTAACCAGGGTTCAGGCCAAAAAGCAAAAAGGACAGGATAACTTGGATCCTGGAACAATGGACCAAGTGCTCCCTAAAGCTAGGGGTAGCAAGGGTAAATCCCTACCCACTATCCCTCCCTCTACAGATGATACCCCTTTTGAGTTAGAGGAATTTCCTCCTTGTGCAGAACCTTCACCAGATGAGCTGGCAGCAGACACTGCTGAGCTTTTGGGTGGACGGGGGCCTGCCAGGGAAGAGCTGAGCGTGGCACAGCAAACCTGTCCCACATTAGAGGGTCTTAGTCAGCAAGCTGTCAAACAGCAAAATGGGGGTGTCAGTGACAGCCATAGAGTATACTGGGAAGATAACCTCTTGTACAAAGAGGCAAGGGACCCAAAACCTGGAGCAGCCAGGAGATTGGTCATTCCCCTGCAGTACTGAGAGTTTCTTCTAACTCTAGCACATGACATTCCTTTGGCTGGGCATTTGGGCCAGATAAAATCTTGGGAAAGACTTGTTCCCTTGTTTCACTGACCACGTATGTCAGAGGACACCAAGATTTTTGAAAGTCTTGTGTGACCTGCCAAGCCAGTGGCAAGACTGGTGGCACTCCAAAGGCCCCTCTAATTCCACTTCCAGTGGTTGGGGTACCCTTTGAAAGGGTAGGGGTTGACATAGTTGAACCCCTTGACCCTCCTACTGCTTCAGGCAATAGATTTATCTTGGTGGTTGTGGACCATGCCACAAGATATCCTGAAGCCATTCCTTTAAGGACCACTACAGCCCCTGCAGTGGCAAAGGTCCTCCTAGGAATCTTTTCCAGGGTGGGTTTTCCTAAAGAGGTTGTATCAGACAGAGGTAGTAACTTCATGTCTGCATATTTAAAGCAATGTGGAAGGAGTGTGGTGTTACCTACAAGTTCACCACCCCTTACCATCCACAGACTAATGGACTGGTAGAGAGGTTTAATAAACTCTCAAAGGTATGATAATGGGACTCCCTGAAAAACACAGAAGGAGATGGGATGTCCTGTTACCCTGCCTCCTTTTTGCTTACAGGGAGGTACCCCAGAAAGGAGTGGGCTTCAGCCCCTTTGAACTCCTCTTTGGGCACTCTGTAAGAGGTCCACTCACTCTTGTGAACGAGGGTTGGGAACAACCTTTAAAAGCTCCTAAACAGGACATAGTGGGTTATGTACTTGGCCTAAGATCCATAATGGCTGAGTACATGAAAAAGGCCAGTAAAAACCTTCGGCCCAGCCAGGAGCTCCAAAAGCAATGGCATGACCAGAAGGCTGTTCTGATCCAGTACCAACCAGGACAGAAGTTGTGGGTATTGGAGCCTGTGGCCCCAAGAGCACCCCAAGACAAATGGAGTGGACCCCATCAAATTGTTGAGAAGAAGGGTGAGGTTACCTATTTGGTAGACCTGGGCACTGCCAGGAGTCCCCTTAGGGTGATTCATGTCAACCACCTGAAACACTTCTACGACTGGGCTGATCTCACCCTGCTCACGGCAACAGATGAGGGACAGGAAGAAGAGACTGACCCTCTCCCTGATCTCTTCTCCACCACTGAAGCAGATGCCTTAGTGGAGGGAGTAGTTTTAGCAGATTGTCTGACTGCAGAACAGAAAGACAACTGCATCAATCTCCTAGGACAATTTTCTGACCTCTTTTCAATTGTACCAGGTACAACATCCTGGTGTGAACACACAATTGACACTGGAGACAGCCTGCCTGACAAAAGTAAAATTTATAGGCAGCCTGACCATGTCAGAGATTGCATTAAACAAGAGGTGCAGAAAATGTTGGATATGGAAGTGATTGAACCTTCTGAAAGCACATGGGCTAGCCCAGTGGTATTTGTACCAAAACCTCACACCAAAGATGGAAAGAGGGAGATGAGGTTTTGTGTAGACTACAGAAGTCTCAATCAGGTAACAAAAACTGATGCTCACCCTATACCCAGGGCAGATAAGATCATTGATACACTGGCTTCTGCCAAGTATCTTAGCACTTTTGATCTGACTGCAGGGGATTGTCGCGTATGCTCTCATTATCCTATTGAGACTACTGGATTTATGGGCGGCAAGATCGTTCACAGTGTGGGGGACTAAGTCTGACCCACGGTGAAGGACCCTTGTCATCCCAAATCCGGGTTGAGCTCCGGCTAACTAGCAGTGCCTTATCTCTCCCAAAAGGAAGAGACAATTGGGCAGCCGAGCGCATGACATCTTAGTGCTTCCCAGGGAAGTCGTGGTCACTCAGGTCACAACCAGTTCTCTCGTACACAGTGTGGTCTCATATATAAATGACAAAGGCAGTTTGAGTTTTAAAGATTGGTTTAATAAAACAACTGCATTTTAGATAACAAGGCGTGAGCCGCAATAACCAGAACCATACAACACAGTAGGATTGAAATAGTAACGAGGAGAGTGAAACATAAGAATAATGCTATCATAGTTGTGAGAAAGTAGCCTCTTTCCTTGTTACCCCAACTTTTGCCCTGTTTGTGAGTATATGTCAGGGTGTTTTTACTTTCTCACTGGGATCCTGCTAGCCAGGGCCCAGTGCTCATAGTGAAAACCCTATGTTGTCAGTATGTTTGTTATGTGTCACTGGGACCCTGCTAGCCAGAACCCCAGTGCTCATAAGATTGTGGCCTATATGTATTTGTTCCCTGTGTGATGACTAACTGTCTCACTGAGGCTCTGCTAACCAGAACCTCAGTGGTTATGCTCTCTCTGCTTTCCAAAGTGTCACTAACAGGCTAGTGACCAATTTCACCAATTCACATTGGCATACTGGAACACCCTTATAATTCCCTAGTATATGGTACTGAGGTACCCAGGGTATTAGGGTTCCAGGAGATTCCTATGGGCTGCAGCATTTCTTTTGCCACCCATAGGGAGCTCTGAAAATTCTTACACAGCCATAAGCCAGTCTACACCGGTTCAGGGATCCCCCAGCCCTGCTCTGGCGCGAAACGGGACAAAGGAAAGGGGAGTGACCACTCCCCTGACCTGCACCTCCCAGGGGAGGTGCCCAGAGCTCCTCCAGCGTGCCCCAGACCTCTGCCATCTTGGATTCAGAGGTGTGCTGGCACACTGGACTGCTCTAAGTGGCAAGGGCCAGCAGGTGACGTCAGACGTCAGAGACTCCTTCTGATAGGCTCTTACCTTTCCTACTAGCCTATCCTCCTTCCTAGGTAGCCAAACCTCCTTTTCTGGTGTAGGAAAGTACCATCTTGCCTGGCATGTTACCCCCATTTTTCACTGTATATATGTTGTTTTAGTTGTATGTGTCACTGGGACCCTGGTAACCCAGGGCCCCAGTGCTCATAAGTGTGCCTGAATGTGTTACCTGTGTAGTGACTAACTGTCTCACTGAGGCTCTGCTAATCAGAACCTCAGTGGTTATGCTCTCTCATTTCTTTCCAAATGGTCACTAACAGGCTAGTGACCATTTTTACCAATTTACATTGGCTTACTGGAACACCCTTATAATTCCCTAGTATATGGTACTGAGGTACCCAGGGTATTGGGGTTCCAGGAGATCCCTATGGGCTGCAGCATTTCTTTTGCCACCCATAGGGAGCTCTGACAATTCTTACACAGGCCTGCCACTGCAGCCTGAGTGAAATAACGTCCACGTTATTTCACAGCCATTTTACACTGCACTTAAGTAACTTATAAGTCACCTATATGTCTAACCTTTACCTGGTAAAGGTTAGGTGCAAAGTTACTTAGTGTGTGGGCACCCTGGCACTAGCCAAGGTGCCCCCACATTGTTCAGAGCCAATTCACTGAACTTTGTGAGTGCGGGGACACCATTACACGCGTGCACTACATATAGGTCACTACCTATATGTAGCTTCACAATGGTAACTCCGAAAATGGCCATGTAACATGTCTATGATCATGGAATTGCCCCCTCTATGCCATCCTGGCATAGTTGGCACAATCCCATGATCCCAGTGGTCTGTAGCACAGACCCTGGTACTGCCAAACTGCCCTTCCTGGGGTTTCACTGCAGCTGCTGCTGCTGCCAACCCCTCAGACAGGCATCTGCCCTCCTGGGGTCCAGCCAGGCCTGGCCCAGGATGGAAGAACAAAGAACTTCCTCTGAGAGAGGGTGTGACACCCTCTCCCTTTGGAAAATGGTGTGAAGGCAGGGGAGGAGTAGCCTCCCCCAGCCTCTGGAAATGCTTTGTTGGGCACAGAGGTGCCCAATTCTGCATAAGCCAGTCTACACCGGTTCAGGGACCCCTTAGCCCCTGCTCTGGCGCGAAACTGGACAAAGGAAAGGGGAGTGACCACTCCCCTGACCTGCACCTCCCCTGGGAGGTGTCCAGAGCTCCTCCAGTGTGCTCCAGACCTCTGCCATCTTGGAAACAGAGGTGCTGCTGGCACACTGGACTGCTCTGAGTGGCCAGTGCCACCAGGTGACGTCAGAGACTCCTGCTGATAGGCTCCTTCAGGTGTTAGTAGCCTATCCTCTCTCCTAGGTAGCCAAACCCTCTTTTCTGGCTATTTAGGGTCTCTGTCTCTGGGGAAACTTTAGATAACGAATGCAAGAGCTCATCCGAGTTCCTCTGCATCTCTCTCTTCACCTTCTGATAAGGAATCGACTGCTGACCGCGCTGGAAGCCTGCAAACCTGCAACATAGTAGCAAAGACGACTACTGCAACTCTGTAACGCTGATCCTGCCGCCTTCTCGACTGTTTTCCTGCTTGTGCATGCTGTGGGGGTAGTCTGCCTCCTCTCTGCACCAGAAGCTCCGAAGAAATCTCCTGTGGGTCGACGGAATCTTCCCCCTGCAACCGCAGGCACCAAAAAGCTGCATTACCGGTCCCTTGGGTCTCCTCTCAGCACGACGAGCGAGGTCCCTCGAATCCAGCGACTCTGTCCAAGTGACCCCCACAGTCCAGTGACTCTTGAGTCCAAGTTTGGTGGAGGTAAGTCCTTGCCTCACCTCGCTGGGCTGCATTGCTGGGAACCGCGACTTTGCAGCTACTCCGGCCCCTGTGCACTGCCGGCGGAAATCCTTTGTGCACAGCCAAGCCTGGATCCACGGCACTCTAACCTGCATTGCACGACTTTCTAAGTTGGTCTCCGGCGACGTGGGACTCCTTTGTGCAACTTCGGCGAGCACCATTTCACGCATCCTTGTAGTGCCTGTTTCTGGCTTTTCTCCGGGTGCTATCTGCTTCAGTGAGAGCTCTTTATCTTGCTCGACGTCCCCTCTCTCAGCAGGTCCAATTTGCGACCTCCTGGTCCCTCCTGGGCCCCAGCAGCGTCCAAAAACGCCAAACGCACAATTTGCAGCTAGGAAGGCTTGTTGGCGTTCTTTCGGCAGGAAAACACTTCTGCACGACTCTCCACGGCGAGAGGGATCCGTCCACCAAAGGGAAAGTCTCTAGCCCTTTTCGTTCCTGCAGAAACCTCAGCTTCTTCTGTCCAGTAGAAGCTTCTTTGCACCCGCAGCTGGCATTTCCTGGGCATCTGCCCATCTCCGACTTGCTTGTGACTTTTGGACTTGGTCCCCTTGTTCCGCAGGTACCCTAGATTGGAAATCCACAGTTGTTGCATTGCTGGTTTGTGTCTTTCCTGCATTATTCCTCTAACACGACTACTTTGTCCTTAGGGGAACTTTAGTGCACTTTGCACTCACTTTTCAGGGTCTTGGGGAGGGTTATTTTTCTAACTCTCACTATTTTCTAATAGTCCCAGCGACCCTCTACAAGGTCACATAGGTTTGGGGTCCATTCGTGGTTCGCATTCCACTTTTGGAGTATATGGTTTGTGTTGCCCCTATCCCTATGTTTCCCCATTGCATCCTAATGTAACTATACATTGTTTGCACTGTTTTCTAAGACTATACTGCATATTTTTGCTATTGTGTATATATATCTTGTGTATATTTCCTATCCTCTCACTGAGGGTACACTCTAAGATACTTTGGCATATTGTCATAAAAATAAAGTACCTTTATTTTTAGTATAACTGTGTATTGTGTTTTCTTATGATATTGTGCATATGACACTAAGTGGTACTGTAGTAGCTTCACACGTCTCCTAGTTCAGCCTAAGCTGCTCTGCTAAGCTACCATTATCTATCAGCCTAAGCTGCTAGACACCCTATACACTAATAAGGGATAACTGGGCCTGGTGCAAGGTGCAAGTACCCCTTGGTACTCACTACAAGCCAGTCCAGCCTCCTACATTGGTTGTGCAGTGGTGGGATAAGTGCTTGAGACTACTTACCACTCTTGTCATTGTACTTTTCATAAGAGAAAAATATACAAAACAAGGTCAGTGTATATACACATAGCCAAAGAGTTTTGCATTTCCTCTTTTCACTCTTTTCTAAGTGCTGAAAAGTACTTCTAAACTTTCAAAAAGTTCTTAAAAGTTTAAAAAGTTTTTTTTCTGTCTTTCCAAAAAGTTCTGAAAACTTTTGTCTCTTTCTCTATCACTTTAACTCTCCCTAAAAAATGTCTGGCACAGGCCAAAGTGTTGATCTGTCCAAACTTGCATATGACAACCTTAGCTGGAAAAGAGCAAGGAGTCTCTGTATAGAGAGAGGTTTGAGTGTAGGGAAGAATCCTTCCTTGGAACTGTTACTTAACATGCTTAGAGAACAGGATAAGGCCATAGGTGCCTCATCTGTTGAAAAAGTACCTAATAGTTCTCAATCTGATTCAGGGACTCCCCCAGGAAAAGATTCAGGAAAGAAACTTCCTAGCCTGCCCATTACTAGACAATCTAGCATAGATGGTAATGATGATGAGCCACACCATATAAATAGTGTTGTCTCACATCATAGCAAAAGCATTTATTCTCACCATACTGGTAGTAATGTTTCTGTTAACCAAGCTGTTAGGGTAGCTTCTGTAAGGGACAGGTCTCCTTCTGTTCATTCCCATCATAGCTCTGTTTCTAGGAATGTCCCTCCCACCAACCCTGATGACAGAATGTTAGAGAGGGAACTCAATAAGTTGAGGGTGGAACAAACCAGACTGAAGCTTAAAAAGCAACAGCTGGATTTGGATAGACAGTCTTTTGAATTAGAGAAGGAAAGACAGAAGTTGGGTTTAGATACCCATGGTGGCAGCAGCAGTATTCCCCATAGTCATCCTGCAAAAGAGCATGATTCCAGGAATCTGCACAAGATAATTCCCCCTTATAAGGAGGGGGATGACATTAACAAGTGGTTTGCTGCACTTGAGAGGGCCTGTGTTGTACAGGATGTCCCTCAAAGGCAGTGGGCTGCTATCCTATGGCTATCATTTAGTGGAAAAGGTAGGGATAGGCTCCTTACTGTGAAAGAAAATGATGCTAATAATTTCCAAGTTCTTAAGAATGCACTCCTGGATGGTTATGGCTTAACCACTGAACAGTACAGGATAAAGTTCAGAGAGACCAAAAAGGAGTCTTCACAAGACTGGGTTGATTTCATTGACCATTCAGTGAAGGCCTTGGAGGGGTGGTTACATGGCAGTAAAGTTACTGATTATGACAGCCTGTATAACTTAATCCTGAGAGAGCATATTCTTAATAATTTTGTGTCTGATTTGTTGCACCAGTACTTGGTGGACTCTGATCTGACCTCTCCCCAAGAATTGGGAAAGAAGGCAGACAAATGGGTCAGAACAAGAGTGAACAGAAAAGTTCATACAGGGGGTGACAAAGATGGCAACAAAAAGAAGGATGGTAAGTCTTCTGACAAGGGTGGGGACAAATCTAAAAATGAGTCTTCATCAGGCCCACAAAAACACTCTGGTGGGGGTGGTGGGCCCAAATGCTCTTTTAATCAGAACAAGGAAAAGAAACCATGGTGCTATTTATGTAAAATAAAAGGCCATTGGACAACAGATCCCAGTTGTCCAAAGAAAGGCACACTGCTCCTACCACTACAACCCCTACTGCTACACCTAGTGTCCCTACTAATAGCAGTGGTGGTGGGAGCAAACCTACTAATAGCCAATCCAAGGGAGTAGCTGGGCTCACTATTGGTAACTTAGTTGAGGTTGGTCTGATTAGGGAGACCACAGAGGCTACTTTAGTCTCTGAAGGGGCTATTGATTTAGCCACTTTGGTTGCTTGCCCCCATAACTTGGAGAAGTACAAGCAACTACCCCTAATAAATGGTGTTGAGGTCCAGGCCTACAGGGACACAGGTGCCAGTGTCACAATGGTGATTGAGAAACTGGTGCACCCTGAACAACACATACTTGGACACCAGTACCAAGTAACCGATGCTCACAACATAACACAAAGCCACCCCATGGCTGTTGTAAATCTCAACTGGGGGGGGGTAACTGGTCCAAAGAAAGTTGTGGTAGCTTCAGAATTACCTGTAGACTGTCTACTAGGGAATGATTTGGAGACATCAGCTTGGTCAGATGTGGAGTTGGAGGCCCATGCAGCAATGCTGGGCATCCCAGGGCATATTTTTGCTTTGACAAGGGCTCAGGCCAAAAAGCAAAAAGGACAGGGAAGCTTGGATCCTGGAACAATAGACCAAGTGCTCCCTAAAGCTAGGGCTAGTAGAAGCAAACCACTTCCTACTATCCCTCCCTCTACAGTGGATTCTACTTCTGAGGAAGAAGAATTCCCTCCCTGTGCAGAACCTACACCAGAGGAGCTGGAAGCAGACACTGCTGAGCTTTTGGGTGAAGGGGGGCCTGCCAGAGAGGAGCTGAGTGTGGCACAGCAAACCTGTCCCACATTAGAGGGTCTCAGACAGCAAGCTGTCAAACAGGCTAATGGGGATGTCAGTGACTCTCACAGAGTTTACTGGGAGGACAACCTCTTGTACACTGAGCATAGGGATCCTAAACCTGGAGCTGCCAGGAGATTAGTGATTCCTCAGGAGTACAGAAAGTTCCACCTAACACTGGCACATGACATTCCCTTAGCTGGGCATCTAGGACAAATGAAAACTTGGGACAGGCTTTGGAGGAAAGTACCATCTTGCCTGGCATGTTACCCCCATTTTTCACTGTATATATGTTGTTTTAGTTGTATGTGTCACTGGGACCCTGGTAACCCAGGGCCCCAGTGCTCATAAGTGTGCCTGAATGTGTTACCTGTGTAGTGACTAACTGGCTCACTGAGGCTCTGCTAATCAGAACCTCAGTGGTTATGCTCTCTCATTTCTTTCCAAATTGTCACTGACAGGCAAGTGACCATTTTTACCAATTTACATTGGCTTACTGGAACACCCTTATAATTCCCTAGTATATGGTACTGAGGTACCCAGGGTATTGGGGTTCCAGGAGATCCCTATGGGCTGCAGCATTTCTTTTGCCACCCATAGGGAGCTCAGACAATTCTTACACAGGCCTGCCACTGCAGCCTGAGTGAAATAACGTCCACGTTATTTCACAGCCATTTTACACTGCACTTAAGTAACTTATAAGTCACCTATATGTCTAACCCTTACCTGGTAAAGGTTAGGTGCAAAGTTACTTAGTGTGAGGGCACCCTGGCACTAGCCAAGGTGCCCCCACATTGTTCAGAGCCAATTCACTGAACTTTGTGAGTGCGGGGACACCATTACACGCGTGCACTACATATAGGTCACTACCTATATGTAGCTTCACCATGGTAACTCCGAATATGGCCATGTAACATGTCTATGATCATGGAATTGCCCCCTCTATGCCATCCTGGCATTGTTGGTACAATTCCATGATCCCAGTGGTCTGTAGCACAGACCCTGGTACTGCCAGACTGCCCTTCCTGGGGTTTCTCTGCAGCTGCTGCTGCTGCCAACCCCTCAGACAGGCAGCTGCCCTCCTGGGGTCCAGCCAGGCCTGGCCCAGGATGGCAGAACAAAGAACTTCCTCTGAGAGAGGGTGTGACACCCTCTCCCTTTGGAAAATGGTGTGAAGGCAGGGGAGGAGTAGCCTCCCCCAGCCTCTGGAAATGCTTTGTTGGGCACAGATGTGCCCAATTCTGCATAAGCCAGTCTACACCGGTTCAAGGACCCCTTAGCCCCTGCTCTGGCGCGAAACTGGACAAAGGAAAGGGGAGTGACCACTCCCCTGACCTGCAGCTCCCCTGGGAGGTGTCCAGAGCTCCTCCAGTGTGCTCCAGACCTCTGCCATCTTGGAAACAGAGGTGCTGCTGGCACACTGGACTACTCTGAGTGGCCAGTGCCACCAGGTGACGTCAGAGACTCCTTGTGATAGGCTCCTTCAGGTGTTAGTAGCCTTTCCTCTCTCCTAGGTAGCCAAACCCTCTTTTCTGGCTATTTAGGGTCTCTGTCTCTGGGGAAACTTTAGATAACGAATGCATGAGCTCAGCCGAGTTCCTCTGCATCTCCCTCTTCACCTTCTGATAAGGAATCGACCGCTGACCGCGCTGGAAGCCTGCAAACCTGCAACATAGTAGCAAAGACGACTACTGCAACTCTGTAACGCTGATCCTGCCGCCTTCTCGACTGTTTTCCTGCTTGTGCATGCTGTGGGGGTAGTCTGCCTCCTCTCTGCACCAGAAGCTCCGAAGAAATCTCCCGTGGGTCGACGGAATCTTCCCCCTGCAACCGCAGGCACCAAAAAGCTGCATTACCGGTCCCTTGGGTCTCCTCTCAGCACGACGAGCGAGGTCCCTCGAATCCAGCGACACCGTCCAAGTGACCCCCACAGTCCAGTGACTCGTCAGCCCAAGTTTGGTGGAGGTAAGTCCTTGCCTCACCTCGCTGGGCTGCATTGCTGGGAACCGCGACTTTGCAAGCTACTCCGGCCCCTGTGCACTTCCGGCAGAAATCCTTCGTGCACAGCCAAGCCTGGGTCCACGGCACTCTAACCTGCATTGCACGACTTTCTAAGTTGGTCTCCGGCGAAGTGGAACTCCTTTGTGCAACTTCGGCGAGCACCGTTTCACGCATCCTCGTAGTGCCTGTTTCTGGCACTTCTCCGGGTGCTACCTGCTTCAGTGAGGGCTCTTTGTCTTGCTCGATGTCCCCTCTCTCTGCAGGTCCAATTTGCGACCTTCTGGTCCCTCCAGGGCCGCAGCAGCGTCCAAAAACGCTAACTGGTCCAAAGAAAGTTGTGGTAGCTTCAGATTTACCTGTAGACTGTCTATTAGGGTATGATTTGGAGACATCAGCTTGGTCAGATGTGGAGTTGGAGGCCCATGCAGCAATGCTGGGCATCCCAGGGCATATTTTTGCTTTGACAAGGGCTCAGGCCAAAAAGCAAAAAGGACAGGGAAGCTTGGATCCTGGAACAATGGACCAAGTGCTCCCTAAAGCTAGGGCTAGTAGAAGCAAACCACTTCCTACTATACCTCCCTCTACAGTGGATTCAACTTCTGAGGAAGAAGAATTCCCTCCCTGTGCAGAACCTACACCAGAGGAGCTGGAAGCAGACACTGCTGAGCTTTTGGGTGAAGGGGGGCCTGCCAGAGAGGAGCTGAGTGTGGCACAGCAAACCTGTCCCACATTAGAGGGTCTCAGACAGCAAGCTGTCAAACAGGCTAATGGGGATGTCAGTGACTCTCACAGAGTTTACTGGGAGGACAACCTCTTGTACACTGAGCATAGGGATCCTAAACCTGGAGCTGCCAGGAGATTAGTGATTCCTCAGGAGTACAGAAAGTTCCTCCTAACACTGGCACATGACATTCCCTTAGCTGGGCACCTGGGTCAAATGAAAACTTGGGACAGATTGTTACCATTGTTTCATTTGCCTAGGATGTCTGAGGACACAAAAGAATTTTGAAAGTCCTGTGAAACCTGTCAAGCCAGTGGCAAAACAGGTGGCACTCCAAAGGCACCCCTTATCCCACTGCCTGTGGTTGGGGTTCCCTTTGAAAGGGTAGGGGTTGACATAGTTGGCCCCCTTGACCCTCCTACTGCTTCAGGCAATAGGTTTATCTTGGTGGTAGTGGACCATGCCACAAGATATCCTGAAGCAATTCCTTTAAGGACCACTACAGCTCCTGCAGTGGCAAAGGCCCTCCTGGGAATATTTTCCAGGGTGGGCTTCCCAAAGGAAGTAGTATCAGACAGAGGAAGCAATTTCATGTCTGCATACTTAAAGGCCATGTGGAAGGAGTGTGGTGTAACTTACAAGTTCACAACACCCTATCATCCACAAACAAATGGACTGGTGGAGAGATTTAATAAAACTCTCAAAGGCATGATTATGGGACTCCCTGAAAAACTCCGCAGGAGATGGGATATCCTTCTACCATGCCTCCTTTTTGCCTACAGGGAGGTACCCCAGAAAGGAGTGGGCTTCAGCCCCTTTGAACTTCTTTTTGGACACCCTGTTAGGGGTCCACTCACACTTGTAAAGGAGGGTTGGGAACAACCTTTAAAAGCTCCTAAACAGGATATTGTGGACTATGTACTTGGCCTCAGATCAAGGATGGCTGAGTACATGAAAAAGGCCAGTAAAAACCTTCAGGCCAGCCAAGAGCTCCAGAAGCAATGGCATGATCAGAAGGCTGTTTTGGTTCAGTACCAACCAGGGCAGAAAGTGTGGGTCTTGGAGCCTGTGGCCCCAAGAGCACTCCAAGATAAATGGAGTGGACCCCACACAATTGTTGAAAAGAAGGGTGAAGTCACCTACTTGGTTGACTTAGGCACTGCCAGGAGTCCCCTTAGGGTGCTCCATGTCAACCGCCTGAAACCCTACTATGACAGGGCTGATCTCACCCTGCTCATGGCAAGAGATGAGGGACAGGAAGAAGACAGTGATCCTCTACCTGATCTCTTCTCTTCCACAGAACAAGATGCTCTTGTGGAAGGTGTAGTTTTGGCTGATTGTCTTACTGCTGAGCAGAAAGATAATTGCATAAATCTCCTAGGACAATTTTCAGAACTCTTCTCCATTGTGCCAGGCACCACTTCTTGGTGTGAGCACACTATAGATACTGGAGACAGTTTACCTGTCAAAAGTAAGATCTATAGGCAGCCTGACCATGTCAGGGACTGCATAAAGCAAGAAGTTCAGAAAATGTTGGAACTAGGAGTGGTTGAGCACTCTGACAGTCCATGGGCTTCTCCTGTGGTACTGGTACCAAAACCCAATTCTAAAGATGGAAAGAAGGAAATGAGGTTTTGTGTAGACTATAGAGGTCTCAACTTGGTAACCAAAACTGATGCTCACCCTATACCCAGGGCAGATGAGCTTATAGATACACTGGCATCTGCCAAGTATCTAAACACTTTTGATTTGACTGCAGGGTATTGGCAGATCAAATTGTCAGAAGATGCTAAACCTAAGACTGCATTTTCTACCATTGGAGGACATTACCAGTTTACAGTAATGCCTTTTGGTTTGAAAAATGCACCTGCCACTTTTCAGAGGTTGGTGAACACAGTCCTGCAAGGGCTGGAAGCTTTCAGTGCAGCATATTTGGATGATATAGCTGTCTTTAGCTCCAGCTGGGATGATCACCTGGTCCACCTTTGGAAAGTTTTGGAGGCTCTGCAAAAGGCAGGCCTCACTATCAAGGCTTCAAAGTGCCAGATAGGGCAGGGTAAGGTGGTTTATCTGGGACACCTTGTTGGTGGGGAACAGATTGCACCACTTCAGGGGAAAATCCAAACTATTATTGATTGGGTTCCCCCTACCACTCAGACTCAGGTGAGAGACTTCCTAGGCCTCACTGGGTATTACAGGAGGTTCATTAAGAACTATGGCTCCATTGCAGCCCCTCTTAATGACCTCACATCCAAGAAAATGCCTAAAAAGGTATTGTGGACAGCAAGCTGTCAGAAAACTTTTGAGGAGCTGAAGCAGGCCATGTGCTCTGCACCTGTCCTGAAAAGCCCTTGTTACTCTAAAAAATTCTATGTCCAAACTGATGCATCTGAATTAGGAGTAGGGGCAGTCCTATCACAACTTAATTCTGAGGGCCAGGATCAACCTGTTGCTTTTATTAGTAGGAGGTTGACCCCTAGAGAAAAGCGTTGGTCTGCCATTGAGAGGGAGGCCTTTGCTGTGGTCTGGGCTCTGAAGAAGTTGAGGCCATACCTGTTTGGCACTCACTTCATTGTTCAGACAGACCACAAACCTCTACTTTGGCTAAAACAAATGAAAGGTGAAAATCCTAAATTGTTGAGGTGGTCCATATCCCTACAGGGAATGGACTATACAGTGGAACATAGACCTGGGAGTAGCCACTCCAATGCAGATGGACTCTCCAGATATTTCCACTTAGACAATGAAGACTCATTAGGTACTAGTCTAGTCTTATTGTCCTTCGTTTGGGGGGGGGGTTGTGTAGGAAAGTACCATCTTGCCTGGCATGTTACCCCCATTTTTCACTGTATATATGTTGTTTTAGTTGTATGTGTCACTGGGACCCTGGTAACCCAGGGCCCCAGTGCTCATAAGTGTGCCTGAATGTGTTACCTGTGTAGTGACTAACTGGCTCACTGAGGCTCTGCTAATCAGAACCTCAGTGGTTATGCTCTCTCATTTCTTTCCAAATTGTCACTGACAGGCTAGTGACCATTTTTACCAATTTACATTGGCTTACTGGAACACCCTTATAATTCCCTAGTATATGGTACTGAGGTACCCAGGGAATTGGGGTTCCAGGAGATCCCTATGGGCTGCAGCGTTTCTTTTGCCACCCATAGGGAGCTCAGACAATTCTTACACAGGCCTGCCACTGCAGCCTGAGTGAAATAACGTCCACGTTATTTCACAGCCATTTTACACTGCACTTAAGTAACTTATAAGTCACCTGTATGTCTAACCCTTACCTGGTAAAGGTTAGGTGCAAAGTTACTTAGTGTGAGGGCACCCTGGCACTAGCCAAGGTGCCCCCACATTGTTCAGAGCCAATTCACTGAACTTTGTGAGTGCGGGAACACCATTACACGCGTGCACTACATATAGGTCACTACCTATATGTAGCTTCACCATGGTAACTCCGAATATGGCCATGTAACATGTCTATGATCATGGAATTGCCCCCTCTATGCCATCCTGGCATTGTTGGTACAATTCCATGATCCCAGTGGTCTGTAGCACAGACCCTGGTATTGCCAGACTGCCCTTCCTGGGGTTTCTCTGCAGCTGCTGCTGCTGCCAACCCCTCAGACAGGCAGCTGCCCTCCTGGGGTCCAGCCAGGCCTGGTCCAGGATGGCAGAACAAAGAACTTCCTCTGAGAGAGGGTGTGACACCCTCTCCCTTTGGAAAATGGTGTGAAGGCAGGGGAGGAGTAGCCTCCCCCAGCCTCTGGAAATGCTTTGTTGGGCACAGATGTGCCCAATTCTGCATAAGCCAGTCTACACCGGTTCAGGGACCCCTTAGCCCCTGCTCTGGCGCGAAACTGGACAAAGGAAAGGGGAGTGACCACTCCCCTGACCTGCACCTCCCCTGGGAGGTGTCCAGAGCTCCTCCAGTGTGCTCCAGACCTCTGCCATCTTGGAAACAGAGGTGCTGCTGGCACACTGGACTGCTCTGAGTGGCCAGTGCCACCAGGTGACGTCAGAGACTCCTTCTGATAGGCTCCTTCAGGTGTTAGTAGCCTTTCCTCTCTCCTAGGTAGCCAAACCCTCTTTTCTGGCTATTTAGGGTCTCTGTCTCTGGGGAAACTTTAGATAACGAATGCATGAGCTCAGCCGAGTTCCTCTGCATCTCCCTCTTCACCTTCTGATAAGGAATCGACCGCTGACCGCGCTGGAAGCCTGCAAACCTGCAACATAGTAGCAAAGACGACTACTGCAACTCTGTAACGCTGATCCTGCCGCCTTCTCGACTGTTTTCCTGCTTGTGCATGCTGTGGGGGTAGTCTGCCTCCTCTCTGCACCAGAAGCTCCGAAGAAATCTCCCGTGGGTCGACGGAATCTTCCCCCTGCAACCGCAGGCACCAAAAAGCTGCATTACCGGTCCCTTGGGTCTCCTCTCAGCACGACGAGCGAGGTCCCTCGAATCCAGCGACACCGTCCAAGTGACCCCCACAGTCCAGTGACTCGTCAGGCCAAGTTTGGTGGAGGTAAGTCTTTGCCTCACCTCGCTGGGCTGCATTGCTGGGAACCGCGACTTTGCAAGCTACTCCGGCCCCTGTGCACTTCCGGCGGAAATCCTTCGTGCACAGCCAAGCCTGGGTCCACGGCACTCTAACCTGCATTGCACGACTTTCTAAGTTGGTCTCCGGCGACGTGGGACTCCTTTGTGCAACTTCGGCGAGCACTGTTTCACGCATCCTCGTAGTGCCTGTTTCTGGCACTTCTCCGGGAGCTACCTGCTTCAGTGAGGGCTCTGTGTCTTGCTCGACGTCCCCTCTCTCTGCAGGTCCAATTTGCGACCTCCTGGTCCCTCCTGGGCCCCAGCAGCGTCCAAAAACGCCGAGCGCACGATTTGCGTGTAGCAAGGCTTGTTGGCATCCATCCGGCGGGAAAACACTTCTGCACGACTCTCCAAGGCGTGTGGGATCCATCCTCCAAAGGGGAAGTCTCTAGCCCTTGTCGTTCCTGCAGTATTCACAGTTCTTCAGCCTAGAAAGAGCTTCTTTGCACCAACCGCTGGCATTTCTTGGGCATCTGCCCATCTCCGAGCTGCTTGTGACTTTTGGACTTGGTCCCCTTGTTCCACAGGTACCCTCAGTCAGGAATCCATCGTTGTTGCATTGCTGATTTGTGTTTTCCTTGCATTTTCCCTCTAACACGACTATTTTGTCCTTAGGGGAACTTTAGTGCACTTTGCACTCACTTTTCAGGGTCTTGGGGAGGGTTATTTTTCTAACTCTCACTATTTTCTAATAGTCCCAGCGACCCTTTACAAGGTCACATAGGTTTGGGGTCCATTCGTGGTTCGCATTCCACTTTTGGAGTATATGGTTTGTGTTGCCCCTATCCCTATGTTTCCCCATTGCATCCTATTGTAACTATACATTGTTTGCACTGTTTTCTAAGACTATACTGCATATTTTTGCTATTGTGTATATATATCTTGTGTATATTTCCTATCCTCTCACTGAGGGTACACTCTAAGATACTTTGGCATATTGTCATAAAAATAAAGTACCTTTATTTTTAGTATAACTGTGTATTGTGTTTTCTTATGATATTGTGCATATGACACTAAGAGGTACTGTAGTAGCTTCACACGTCTCCTAGTTCAGCCTAAGCTGCTCTGCTAAGCTACCATTATCTATCAGCCTAAGCTGCTAGACACCCTATACACTAATAAGGGATAACTGGGCCTGGTGCAAGGTGCAAGTACCCCTTGGTACTCACTACAAGCCAGTCCAGCCTCCTTCAGGCTTGTTCCCCTGTTTCATTGGCCTAGGATGTCTGAGGACACAAAGGAATTTTGTAAGTCCTGTGAAACCTGTCAAGCCAGTGGCAAGACAGGTGGCACCCCAAAGGCACCCCTTATCCCACTGCCTGTGGTTGGGGTTCCCTTTGAAAGGGTAGGGGTTGACATAGTTGGCCCCCTTGACCCTCCTACTGCTTCAGGCAATAGGTTTATCTTGGTGGTAGTGGACCATGCCACAAGATATCCTGAAGCTATTCCTTTAAGGACCACTACAGCTCCTGCAGTGGCAAAGGCCCTCCTGGGAATATTTTCCAGGGTGGGCTTCCCAAAGGAAGTAGTATCAGACAGAGGAAGCAATTTCATGTCTGCATACTTAAAGGCCATGTGGAAGGAGTGTGGTGTAACGTACAAGTTCACAACACCCTATCATCCACAAACAAATGGACTGGTGGAGAGATTTAATAAAACTCTCAAAGGCATGATTATGGGTCTCCCTGAAAAACTCCGCAGGAGATGGGATATCCTTCTACCATGCCTCCTTTTTACCTACAGGGAGGTACCCCAGAAAGGAGTGGGCTTCAGCCCCTTTGAACTTCTTTTTGGACACCCTGTTAGGGGTCCACTCACACTTGTAAAGGAGGGTTGGGAACAACCTTTAAAAGCTCCTAAGCAGGATATTGTGGATTATGTACTTGGCCTCAGATCAAGGATGGCTGAGTACATGAAAAAGGCCAGTAAAAACCTTCAGGCCAGCCAAGAGCTCCAGAAGCAATGGCATGATCAGAAGGCTGTTTTGGTTCAGTACCAACCAGGGCAGAAAGTGTGGGTCTTGGAGCCTGTGGCCCCAAGAGCACTCCAAGATAAATGGAGTGGACCCCACACAATTGTTGAAAAGAAGGGTGAAGTCACCTACTTGGTTGACTTAGGCACTGCCAGGAGTCCCCTTAGGGTGCTCCATGTCAACCGCCTGAAACCCTACTATGACAGGGCTGATCTCACCCTGCTCATGGCAACTGATGAGGGACAGGAAGAAGACAGTGATCCTCTACCTGATCTCTTCTCTTCCACAGAACAAGATGCTCTTGTGGAAGGTGTAGTTTTGGCAGATTGTCTTACTGCTGAGCAGAAAGACCATTGCATAAATCTCCTAGGACAATTTTCAGAACTCTTCTCTACTGTGCCAGGCACCACTTCTTGGTCTGAGCACACTATAGATACTGGAGACAGTTTACCTGTCAAAAGTAAGATCTATAGGCAGCCTGACCATGTCAGGGACTGCATAAAGCAAGAAGTTCAGAAAATGTTGGAACTAGGAGTGGTTGAGCACTCTGACAGTCCATGGGCTTCTCCTGTGGTACTGGTACCAAAACCCAATTCTAAAGATGGAAAGAAGGAAATGCGTTTTTGTGTAGACTATAGAGGTCTCAACTTGGTAACCAAAACTGATGCTCACCCTATACCCAGGGCAGATGAGCTTATAGATACACTGGAATCTGCCAAGTATCTAAGCACTTTTGATTTGACTGCAGGGTATTGGCAGATCAAATTATCAGAAGATGCTAAACCTAAGACTGCATTTTCTACCATTGGAGGACATTACCAGTTTACTGTAATGCCTTTTGGTTTGAAAACTGCACCTGCCACTTTTCAGAGGTTGGGGAACACAGTCCTGCAAGGGCTGGAAGCTTTCAGTGCAGCATATTTGGACGATATAGCTGTCTTTAGCTCCAGCTGGGATGATCACCTGGTCCACCTATGGAAAGTTTTGGAGGCCCTGCAAAAGGCAGGCCTCACTATCAAGGCTTCAAAGTGCCAGATAGGGCAGGGTAAGGTGGTTTATCTGGGACACCTTGTTGGTGGGGAACAGATTGCACCACTTCAGGGGAAAATCCAAACAATTATTGATTGGGTTCCCCCTACCACTCAGACTCAGGTGAGAGCCTTCCTAGGCCTCACTGGGTATTACAGGAGGTTCATTAAGAACTATGGCTCCATTGCAGCCCCTCTTAATGACCTCACATCCAAGAAAATGCCTAACAAGGTATTATGGACAGCAAACTGTCAGAAAGCTTTTGAGGAGCTGAAACAGGCCATGTGCTCTGCACCTGTCCTGAAAAGCCCTTGTTACTCTAAAAAATTCTATGTCCAAACTGATGCATCTGAATTAGGAGTAGGGGCAGTCCTATCACAACTTAATTCTGAGGGCCAGGATCAACCTGTTGCTTTTATTAGTAGAAGGTTGACCCCTAGAGAAAAGCGTTGGTCTGCCATTGAGAGGGAGGCCTTTGCTGTGGTCTGGGCTCTGAAGAAGTTGAGGCCATACTGTAGGAAAGTACCATCTTGCCTGGCATGTTACCCCCATTTTTCACTGTATATATGTTGTTTTAGTTGTATGTGTCACTGGGACCCTGGTAACCCAGGGCCCCAGTGCTCATAAGTGTGCCTGAATGTGTTACCTGTGTAGTGACTAACTGTCTCACTGAGGCTCTGCTAATCAGAACCTCAGTGGTTATGCTCTCTCATTTCTTTCCAAATTGTCACTGACAGGCTATCGACCATTTTTACCAATTTACATTGGCTTACTGGAACAACCTTATAATTCCCTAGTATATGGTACTGAGGTACCCAGGGTATTGGGGTTCCAGGAGATCCCTATGGGCTGCAGCATTTCTTTTGCCACCCATAGGGAGCTCTGACAATTCTTACACAGGCCTGCCACTGCAGCCTGAGTGAAATAACGTCCACGTTATTTCACAGCCATTTTACACTGCACTTAAGTAACTTATAAGTCACCTATATGTCTAACCTTTACCTGGTAAAGGTTAGGTGCAAAGTTACTTAGTGTGAGGGCACCCTGGCACTAGCCAAGGTGCCCCCACATTGTTCAGAGCCAATTCACTGAACTTTGTGAGTGCGGGGACACCATTACACGCGTGCACTACATATAGGTCACTACCTATTTGTAGCTTCACCATGGTAACTCCGAATATGGCCATGTAACATGTCTATGATCATGGAATTGCCCCCTCTATGCCATCCTGGCATTGTTTGTACAATTCCATGATCCCAGTGGTCTGTAGCACAGACCCTGGTACTGCCAGACTGCCCTTCCTGGGGTTTCACTGCAGCTGCTGCTGCTGCCAACCCCTCAGACAGGCAGCTGCCCTCCTGGGGTCCAGCCAGGCCTGGCCCAGGATGGCAGAACAAAGAACTTCCTCTGAGAGAGGGTGTGACACCCTCTCCCTTTGGAAAATGGTGTGAAGGCAGGGGAGGAGTAGCCTCCCCCAGCCTCTGGAAATGCTTTGTTGGGCACAGATGTGCCCAATTCTGCATAAGCCAGTCTACACCGGTTCAGGGACCCCTTAGCCCCTGCTCTGGCGTGAAACTGGACAAAGGAAAGGGGAGTGACCACTCCCCTGACCTGCACCTCCCCTGGGAGGTGTCCAGAGCTCCTCCAGTGTGCTCCAGATCTCTGCCACCTTGGAAACAGAGGTGCTGCTGGCACACTGGACTGCTCTGAGTGGCCAGTGCCACCAGGTGACGTCAGAGACTCCTGCTGATAGGCTCCTTCAGGTGTTAGTAGCCTTTCCTCTCTCCTAGGTAGCCAAACCCTCTTTTCTGGCTATTTAGGGTCTCTGTCTCTGGGGAAACTTTAGATAACGAATGCATGAGCTCAACCGAGTTCCTCTGCATCTCTCTCTTCACCTTCTGATAAGGAAACGACCGCTGACCGCGCTGGAAGCCTGCAAACCTGCAACATAGAGCAAAGACGACTACTGCAACTCTGTAACGCTGATCCTGCCGCCTTCTCGACTGTTTTCCTGCTTGTGCATGCTGTGGGGGTAGCCTGCCTCCTCTCTGCACCAGAAGCTCCGAAGAAATCTCCCGTGGGTCGACGGAATCTTCCCCCTGCAACCGCAGGCACCAAAAAGCTGCATTACCGGTCCCTTGGGTCTCCTCTCAGCATGACGAGCGAGGTCCCTCGAATCCAGCGACTCTGTCCAAGTGACCCCCACAGTCCAGTGACTCTTCAGCCCAAGTTTGGTGGAGGTAAGTCCTTGCCTCACCTCGCTGGGCTGCATTGCTGGGAACCGCGACTTTGCAAGCTACTCCGGCCCCTGTGCACTTCCGGCGGAAATCCTTCGTGCACAGCCAAGCCTGGGTCCACGGCACTCTAACCTGCATTGCACGACTTTCTAAGTTGGTCTCCGGCGACGTGGGACTCCTTTGTGCAACTTCGGCGAGCACCGTTTCACGCTTCCTCGTAGTGCCTGTTTCTGGCACTTCTTTGGGTGCTACCTGCTTCAGTGAGGGGTCTTTGTCTTTCTCGACGTCCCTTCTCTCTGCAGGTCCAATTTGCGACCTCCTGGTCCCTCCTGGGCCCCAGCAGCGTCCAAAAACGCCAAACGCACGATTTGCGTGTAGCAAGGCTTGTTGGCGTCCTTCCGGCGGGAAAACACTTCTGCACGACTCTCCAAGGCAAGCGGGATACGTTCACCAAAGGGGAAGTCTCTAGCCCTTTTCGTTCCTGCTGAAACCTCAGCTTCTTCTGTCCAGTCGAAGCTTCTTTGCACCCGCAGCTGGCATTTCCTGGGCATCTGCCCATCTCCGACTTACTTGTGACTTTTGGACTTGGTCCCCTTGTTCCACAGGTACCCTAGATTGTAAATCCACAGTTGTTGCATTGCTGGTTTGTGTCTTTCCTGCATTATTCCTCTAACACAACTCTTTTGTCCTTAGGGGAACGTTAGTGCACTTTGCACTCACTTTTCAGGGTCTTGGGGAGGGTTATTTTGCTAACTCTCACTATTTTCTAATAGTCCCAGCGACCCTCTACAAGGTCACATAGGTTTGGGGTCTATTCGTGGTTCGCATTCCACTTTTGGAGTATATGGTTTGTGTTGCCCCTATCCCTATGTTTCCCCATTGCATCCTATTGTAACTATACATTGTTTGCACTGTTTTCTAAGACTATACTGCATATTTTTGCTATTGTGTATATATATCTTGTGTATATTTCCTATCCTCTCACTGAGGGTACACTCTAAGATACTTTGGCATATTGTCATAAAAATAAAGTACCTTTATTTTTAGTATAACTGTGTATTGTGTTTTCTTATGATATTGTGCATATGACACTAAGTGGTACTGTAGTAGCTTCACACGTCTCCTAGTTCAGCCTAAACTGCTCTGCTAAGCTACCATTATCTATCAGCCTAAGCTGCTAGACACCCTATACACTAATAAGGGATAACTGGGCCTGGTGCAAGGTGCAAGTACCCCTTGGTACTCACTACAAGCCAGTCCAGCCTCCTACATTGGTTGTGCAGTGGTGGGATAAGTGCTTGAGACTACTTACCACTCTTGTCATTGTACTTTTCATAAGAGAAAAATATACAAAACAAGGTCAGTGTATATACACATAGCCAAAAAGTTTTGCATTTCCTCTTTTCACTCTTTTCTAAAGTGCTGAAAAGTACTCCTAAACTTTCAAAAAGTTCTTAAAAGTTTTTAAAGTTTTTTTTCTGTCTTTCCAAAAAGTTCTGAAAACTTTTGTCTCTTTCTCTATCACTTTAACTCTCCCTAAAAAATGTCTGGCACGGGCCAAAGTGTTGATCTGTCCAAACTTGCATATGACAACCTTAGCTGGAAAAGAGCAAGGAGTCTCTGTATAGAGAGATGTTTGAGTGTAGGGAAGAATCCTGCCTTGGAACTGTTAATTAACATGCTTAGAGAACAGGATAAGGCCATAGGTGCCCCATCTGTTGAAAAAGTACCTAATAGTTCCCAATCTGATTCAGGGACTCCCCCAGGAAAAGATTCAGGAAAGAAACTTCCTAGCCTGCCCATTACTAGACAATCTAGCATAGATGGTAATGATGATGAGCCACACCATAGAAATAGTGTTGTCTCACATCATAGCAAAAGCATTTATTCTCACCATACTGGTAGTAATGTTTCTGTAAACCAAGCTGTTAAGTTGGCTTCTGTAAGGGACAGGTCTCCTTCTGTTCATTCCCATCATAGCTCTGTTTCTAGAAATGTCCCTCCCACCAACCCTGATGACAGAATGTTAGAGAGGGAACTCAATAAGTTGAGGGTGGAACAAACCAGACTGAAGCTTAAAAAGCAACAGCTGGATTTGGATAGACAGTCTTTTGAATTAGAGAAGGAAAGACAGAAGTTGGGTTTAGATACCCATGGTGGCAGCAGCAGTATTCCCCATAGTCATCCTGCAAAAGAGCATGATTCCAGGAATCTGCACAAGATAGTTCCCCCTTATAAGGAGGGGGATGACATTAACAAGTGGTTTGCTGCACTTGAGAGGGCCTGTGTTGTACAGGATGTCCCTCAAAGGCAGTGGGCTGCTATCCTATGGCTATCATTTAGTGGAAAAGGTAGGGATAGGCTCCTTACTGTAAAAGAAAATGATGCTAATAATTTCCAAGTTCTTAAGAATGCACTCCTGGATGGTTATGGCCTAACCACTGAACAGTACAGGATAAAGTTCAGAGAGATCAAAAAGGAGTCTTCACAAGACTGGGTTGATTTTATTGACCATTCAGTGAAGGCCTTGGAGGGGTGGTTACATGGCAGTAAAGTTACTGATTATGACAGCCTGTATAACTTAATCCTGAGAGAGCATATTCTTAATAATTGTGTGTCTGATTTGTTGCACCAGTACTTGGTGGACTCTGATCTGACCTCTCCCCAAGAATTGGGAAAGAAGGCAGACAAATGGGTCAGAACAAGAGTGAACAGAAAAGTTCATACAGGGGGTGACAAAGATGGCAACAAAAAGAAGGATGGTAAGTCTTCTGACAAAGGTGGGGACAAATCTAAAAATGAGTCTTCATCAGGCCCACAAAAACACTCTGGTGGGGGTGGTGGGTCCAAATCCTCCTTTAATCAGAACAAGGAAAAGAAACCATGGTGCTATTTATGTAAAATAAAAGGCCATTGGACAACAGATCCCAGTTGTCCAAAGAAAGGCACCACAGCTCCTACCACTACAACCCCTACTGCTACACCTAGTGTCCCTACTAATAGCAGTGGTGGTGGGAGCAAACCTACTAATAGCCAATCCAAGGGAGTAGCTGGGCTCACTTTTGGTAACTTAGTTGGGGTTGGTCTGATTAGGGAGACCACAGAGGCTACTTTAGTCTCTGAAGGGGCTATTGATTTAGCCACTTTGGTTGCTTGCCCCCATAACTTGGAGAAGTACAAGCAACTAACCCTAATAAATGGTGTTGAGGTCCAGGCCTACAGGGACACAGGTGCCAGTGTCACAATGGTGATTGAGAAACTGGTGCACCCTGAACAACACATACTTGGACACCAGTACCAAGTAACCGATGCTCACAACATAACACAAAGCCACCCCATGGCTGTTGTAAATCTCAACTGGGGGGGGGTAACTGGTCCAAAGAAAGTTGTGGTAGCTTCAGATTTACCTGTAGACTGTCTATTAGGGAATGATTTGGAGACATCAGCTTGGTCAGATGTGGAGTTGGAGGCCCATGCAGCAATGCTGGGCATCCCAGGGCATATTTTTGCTTTGACAAGGGCTCAGGCCAAAAAGCAAAAAGGACAGGGAAGCTTGGATCCTGGAACAATGGACCAAGTGCTCCCTAAAGCTAGGGCTAGTAGAAGCAAACCACTTCCTACTATCCCTCCCTCTACAGTGGATTCTAATTCTGAGGAAGAAGAATTCCCTCCCTGTGCAGAACCTACACCAGAGGAGCTGGAAGCAGACACTGCTGAGCTTTTGGGTGAAGGGGGGCCTGCCAGAGAGGAGCTGAGTGTGGCACAGCAAACCTGTCCCACATTAGAGGGTCTCAGACAGCAAGCTGTCAAACAGGCTAATGGGGATGTCAGTGACTCTCACAGAGTTTACTGGGAGGACAACCTCTTGTACACTGAGCATAGGGATCCTAAACCTGGAGCTGCCAGGAGATTAGTGATTCCTCAGGAGTACAGAAAGTTCCTCCTAACACTGGCACATGACATTCCCTTAGCTGGGCATCTAGGACAAATGAAAACTTGGGACAGACTTGTTCCCTGTTTCATTGGCCTAGGATGTCTGAGGACACAAAAGAATTTTGCAAGTCCTGTGAAACCTGTCAAGCCAGTGGCAAGACAGGTGGCACCCCAAAGGCTCCTCTTATCCCACTGCCTGTGGTTGGGGTTCCCTTTGAAAGGGTAGGGGTTGACATAGTTGGCCCCCTTGACCCTACTACTGCTTCAGGCAATAGGTTTATCTTGGTGGTAGTGGACCATGCCACAAGATATCCTGAAGCTATTCCGTTAAGGACCACTACAGCTCCTGCAGTGGCAAAGGCCCTCCTGGGAATATTTTCCAGGGTGGGCTTCCCAAAGGAAGTAGTATCAGACAGAGGAAGCAATTTCATGTCTGCATACTTAAAGGCCAAGTGGAAGGAGTGTGGTGTAACTTACAAGTTCACAACACCCTATCATCCACAAACAAATGGACTGGTGGAGAGATTTAATAAAACTCTCAAAGGCATGATTATGGGACTCCCTGAAAAACTCCGCAGGAGATGGGATATCCTTCTACCATGCCTCCTTTTTGCCTACAGGGAGGTACCCCAGAAAGGAGTGGGCTTCAGCCCCTTTGAACTTCTTTTTGGACACCCTGTTAGGGGTCCACTCACACTTGTAAAGGAGGGTTGGGAACAACCTTTAAAAGCTCCTAAGCAGGATATTGTGGATTATGTACTTGGCCTCAGATCAAGGATGGCTGAGTACCTGAAAAAGGCCAGTAAAAACCTTCAGGCCAGCCAAGAGCTCCAGAAGCAATGGCATGATCAGAAGGCTGTTTTGGTTCAGTACCAACCAGGGCAGAAAGTGTGGGTCTTGGAGCCTGTGGCCCCAAGAGCACTCCAAGATAAATGGAGTGGACCCCACACAATTGTTGAAAAGAAGGGTGAAGTCACCTCCTTGGTTGACTTAGGCACTGCCAGGAGTCCCCTTAGGGTGCTCCATGTCAACCGCCTGAAACCCTACTATGACAGGGCTGATCTCACCCTGCTCATGGCAACTGATGAGGGACAGGAAGAAGACAGTGATCCTCTACCTGATCTCTTCTCTTCCACAGAACAAGATGCTCTTGTGGAAGGTGTAGTTTTGGCTGATTGTCTTACTGCTGAGCAGAAAGATAATTGCATAAATCTCCTAGGACAAATTCAGAACTCTTCTCTACTGTGCCAGGCACCACTTCTTGGTGTGAGCACACTATAGATACTGGAGACAGTTTACCTGTCAAAAGTAAGATCTATAGGCAGCCTGACCATGTCAGGGACTGCATAAAGCAAGAAGTTCAGAAAATGTTGGAACTAGGAGTGGTTGAGCACTCTGACAGTCCATGGGCTTCTCCTGTGGTACTGGTACCAAAACCCAATTCTAAAGATGGAAAGAAGGAAATGAGGTTTTGTGTAGACTATAGAGGTCTCAACTTGGTAACCAAAACTGATGCTCACCCTATACCCAGGGCAGATGAGCTTATAGATACACTGGCATCTGCCAAGTATCTAAGCACTTTTGATTTGACTGCAGGGTATTGGCAGATCAAATTATCAGAAGATGCTAAACCTAAGACTGCATTTTCTACCATTGGAGGACATTACCAGTTTACTGTAATGCCTTTTGGTTTGAAAAATGCACCTGCCACTTTTCAGAGGTTGGTGAACACAGTCCTGCAAGGGCTGGAAGCTTTCAGTGCAGCATATTTGGATGATATAGCTGTCTTTAGCTCCAGCTGGGATGATCACCTGATCCACCTATGGAAAGTTTTGGAGGCTCTGCAAAAGGCAGGCCTCACTATCAAGGCTTCAAAGTGCCAGATAGGGCAGGGTAAGGTGGTTTATCTGGGACACCTTGTTGGTGGGGAACAGATTGCACCACTTCAGGGGAAAATACAAACTATTATTGATTGGGTTCCCCCTACCACTCAAACTCAGGTGAGAGCCTTCCTAGGCCTCACTGGGTATTACAGGAGGTTCATTAAGAACTATGGCTCCATTGCAGCCCCTCTTAATGACCTCACATCCAAGAAAATGCCTAAAAAGGTATTATGGACAGCAAGCTGTCAGAAAGCTTTTGAGGAGCTGAAGCAGGCCATGTGCTCTGCACTTGTCCTGAAAAGCCCTTGTTACTCTAAAAAATTATATGTCCAAACTGATGCATCTGAATTAGGAGTAGGGGCAGTCCTATCACAACTTAATTCTGAGGGCCAGGATCAACCTGTTGCTTTTATTAGTAGGAGGTTGACCCCTAGAGAAAAGCGTTGGTCTGCCATTGAGAGGGAGGCCTTTGCTGTGGTCTGGGCTCTGAAGAAGTTGAGGCCATACCTGTTTGGCACTCACTTCATTGTTCAGACAGACCACAAACCTCTACTTTGGCTAAAACAAATGAAAGGTGAAAATCCTAAATTGTTGAGGTGGTCCATATCCCTACAGGGAATGGACTATACAGTGGAACATAGACCTGGCAGTAGCCACTCCAATGCAGATGGACTCTCCAGATATTTCCACTTAGACAATGAAGACTCATCAGGTAATGGCTAGTTTTATTGTCCTTCGTTTGGGGGGGGTTGTGTAGGAAAGTACCATCTTGCCTGGCATGTTACCCCCATTTTTCACTGTATATATGTTGTTTTAGTTGTATGTGTCACTGGGACCCTGGTAACCCAGGGCCCCAGTGCTCATAAGTGTGCCTGAATGTGTTACCTGTGTAGTGACTAACTGTCTCACTGAGGCTCTGCTAATCAGAACCTCAGTGGTTATGCTCTCTCATTTCTTTCCAAATTGTCACTGACAGGCTAGTGACCATTTTTACCAATTTACATTGGCTTACTGGAACACCCTTATAATTCCCTAGTATATGGTACTGAGGTACCCAGGGTATTGGGGTTCCAGGAGATCCCTATGGGCTGCAGCATTTCTTTTGCCACCCATAGGGAGCTCTGACAATTCTTACACAGGCCTGCCACTGCAGCCTGAGTGAAATAACGTCCACGTTATTTCACAGCCATTTTACACTGCACTTAAGTAACTTATAAGTCACCTATATGTCTAACCTTTACCTGGTAAAGGTTAGGTGCAAAGTTACTTAGTGTGAGGGCACCCTGGCACTAGCCAAGGTGCCCCCACATTGTTCAGAGCCAATTCACTGAACTTTGTGAGTGCGGGGACACCATTACACGCGTGCACTACATATAGGTCACTACCTATATGTAGCTTCACCATGGTAACTCCGAATATGGCCATGTAACATGTCTATGATCATGGAATTGCCCCCTCTATGCCATCCTGGCATTGTTGGTACAATTCCATGATCCCAGTGGTCTGTAGCACAGACCCTGGTACTGCCAGACTGCTCTTCCTGGGGTTTCACTGCAGCTGCTGCTGCTGCCAACCCCTCAGACAGGCAGCTGCCCTCCTGGGGTCCAGCCAGGCCTGGCCCATAATGGCAGAACAAAGAACTTCCTCTGAGAGAGGGTGTGACACCCTCTCCCTTTGGAAAATGGTGTGAAGGCAGGGGAGGAGTAGCCTCCCCCAGCCTCTGGAAATGCTTTGTTGGGCACAGATGTGCCCAATTCTGCATAAGCCAGTCTACACCGGTTCAGGGACCCCTTAGCCCCTGCTCTGGCGCGAAACTGGACAAAGGAAAGGGGAGTGACCACTCCCCTGACCTGCACCTCCCCTGGGAGGTGTCCAGAGCTCCTCCAGTGTGCTCCAGACCTCTGCCATCTTGGAAACAGAGGTGCTGCTGGCACACTGGACTGCTCTGAGTGGCCAGTGCCACCAGGTGACGTCAGAGACTCCTGCTGATAGGCTCCTTCAGGTGTTAGTAGCCTTTCCTCTCTCCTAGGTAGCCAAACCCTCTTTTCTGGCTATTTAGGGTCTCTGTCTCTGGGGAAACTTTAGATAACGAATGCATGAGCTCAACCGAGTTCCTCTGCATCTCTCTCTTCACCTTCTGATAAGGAAACGACCGCTGACCGCGCTGGAAGCCTGCAAACCTGCAACATAGTAGCAAAGACGACTACTGCAACTCTGTAACGCTGATCCTGCCGCCTTCTCGACTGTTTTCCTGCTTGTGCATGCTGTGGGGGTAGCCTGCCTCCTCTCTGCACCAGAAGCTCCGAAGAAATCTCCCGTGGGTCGACGGAATCTTCCCCCTGCAACCGCAGGCACTATAAAGCTGCATTACCGGTCCCTTGGGTCTCCTCTCAGCACGACGAGCGAGGTCCCTCGAATCCAGCGACTCTGTCCAAGTGACCCGCACAGTCCAGTGACTCTTCAGCCCAAGTTTGGTGGAGTTAAGTCCTTGCCTCACCTCGCTGGGCTGCATTGCTGGGAACAGTGACTTTGCAAGCTACTCCGGCCCCTGTGCACTTCCGGCGGAAATCCTTCATGCACATCCAAGCCTGGTTCCACGCCACTCTAACCTGCATTGCACGACTTTCTAAGTTGGTCTCCGGCGACGTGGGACTCCTTTGTGCAACTTCGGCGAGCACCGTTTCACGCATCCTCGTAGTGCCTGTTTCTGGCACTTCTCCGGGTGCTACCTGCTTCAGTGAGGGCTCTTTTTCTTGCTCGACGTCCCTTCTCTCTGCAGGTCCAATTTGCGACCTCCTGGTCCCTCCTGGGCCCCAGCAGCGTCCGAAAACGCCAAACGCATGATTTGCGTGGAGCAAGGCTTGTTGGCGTCCTTCCGGCGGGAAAACACTTTTGCATGACTCTCCAAGGCGAGACGGATCCGTCCACCAAAGGGGAAGTCTCTAGCCCTTTTCGTTCCTGCAGAAACCTCAGCTTCTTCTGTCCAGTCGAAGCTTCTTTGCACCCGCAGCTGGCATTTCCTGGGCATCTGCCCATCTCCGACTTGCTTGTGACTTTTGGACTTGGTCCCCTTGTTCCACAGGTACCCTAGATTGGAAATCCACAGTTGTTGCATTGCTGGTTTGTGTCTTTCCTGCATTATTCCTCTAACACGACTCTTTTGTCCTTAGGGGAACGTTAGTGCACTTTGCACTCACTTTTCAGGGTCTTGGGGAGGGTTATTTTGCTAACTCTCACTATTTTCTAATAGTCCCAGCGACCCTCTACAAGGTCACATAGGTTTGGGGTCCATTTGTGGTTCGCATTCCACTTTTGGAGTATATGGTTTGTGTTGCCCCTATCCCTATGTTTCCCCATTGCATCCTATTGTAACTATACATTGTTTGCACTGTTTTCTAAGACTATACTGCATATTTTTGCTATTGTGTATATATATCTTGTGTATATTTCCTATCCTCTCACTGAGGGTACACTCTAAGATACTTTGGCATATTGTCATAAAAATAAAGTACCTTTATTTTTAGTATAACTGTGTATTGTGTTTTCTTATGATATTGTGCATATGACACTAAGTGGTACTGTAGTAGCTTCACACGTCTCCTAGTTCAGCCTAAGCTGCTCTACTAAGCGACCATTATCTATCAGCCTAAGCTGCTAGACACCCTATACACTAATAAGGGATAACTGGGCCTGGTGCAAGGTGCAAGTACCCCTTGGTACTCACTACAAGCCAGTCCAGCCTCCTACACATACCTGTTTGGCACTCACTTCATTGTTCAGACAGACCACAAACCTCTACTTTGGCTAAAACAAATGAAAGGTGAAAATCCTAAATTGTTGAGGTGGTCCATATCCCTACAGGGAATGGACTATACAGTGGAACATAGACCTGGGAGTAGCCACTCCAATGCAGATGGACTCTCCAGATATTTCCACTTAGACAATGAAGACTCATCAGGTCATGGCTAGTCTTATTGTCCTTCGTTTGGGGGGGGGTTGTGTAGGAAAATACCATCTTGCCTGGCATGTTACCCCCATTTTTCACTGTATATATGTTGTTTTAGTTGTATGTGTCACTGGGACCCTGGTAACCCAGGGCCCCAGTGCTCATAAGTGTGCCTGAATGTGTTACCTGTGTAGTGACTAACTGTCTCACTGAGGCTCTGCTAATCAGAACCTCAGTGGTTATGCTCTCTCATTTCTTTCCAAATGGTCACTAACAGGCTAGTGACCATTTTTACCAATTTACATTGGCTTACTGGAACACCCTTATAATTCCCTAGTATATGGTACTGAGGTACCCAGGGTATTGGGGTTCCAGGAGATCCCTATGGGCTGCAGCATTTCTTTTGCCACCCATAGGGAGCTCTGACAATTCTTACACAGGCCTGTCACTGCAGCCTGAGTGAAATAACGTCCACGTTATTTCACAGCCATTTTACACTGTACTTAAGTAACTTATAAGTCACCTATATGTCTAACCTTTACCTGGTAAAGGTTAGGTGCAAAGTTACTTAGTGTGTGGGCACCCTGGCACTAGCCAAGGTGCCCCCACATTGTTCAGAGCCAATTCACTGAACTTTGTGAGTGCGGGGACACCATTAAACGCGTGCACTACATATAGGTCACTACCTATATGTAGCTTCACAATGGTAACTCCGAAAATGGCCATGTAACATGTCTATGATCATGGAATTGCCCACTCTATGCCATCCTGGCATAGTTGGCACAATCCCATGATCCCAGTGGTCTGTAGCACAGACCCTGGTACTGCCAAACTGCCCTTCCTGGGGTTTCACTGCAGCTGCTGCTGCTGCCAACCCCTCAGACAGGCATCTGCCCTCCTGGGGTCCAGCCAGGCCTGGCCCAGGATGGCAGAACAAAGAACTTCCTCTGAGAGAGGGTGTGACACCCTCTCCCTTTGGAAAATGGTGTGAAGGCAGGGGAGGAGTAGCCTCCCCCAGCCTCTGGAAATGCTTTGTTGGGCACAGAGGTGCCCAATTCTGCATAAGCCAGTCTACACCGGTTCAGGGACCCCTTAGCCCCTGCTCTGGCGCGAAACTGGACAAAGGAAAGGGGAGTGACCACTCCCCTGACCTGCACCTCCCCTGGGAGGTGTCCAGAGCTCCTCCAGTGTGCTCCAGACCTCTGCCATCTTGGAAACAGAGGTGCTGCTGGCACACTGGACTGCTCTGAGTGGCCAGTGCCACCAGGTGACGTCAGAGACTCCTGCTGATAGGCTCCTTCAGGTGTTAGTAGCCTATCCTCTCTCCTAGGTAGCCAAACCCTCTTTTCTGGCTATTTAGGGTCTCTGTCTCTGGGGAAACTTTAGATAACGAATGCAAGAGCTCATCCGAGTTCCTCTGCATCTCTCTCTTCACCTTCTGATAAGGAATCGACTGCTGACCGCGCTGGAAGCCTGCAAACCTGCAACATAGTAGCAAAGACGACTACTGCAACTCTGTAACGCTGATCCTGCTGCCTTCTCGACTGTTTTCCTGCTTGTGCATGCTGTGGGGGTAGTCTGCCTCCTCTCTGCACCAGAAGCTCTGAAGAAATCTCCCGTGGGTCGACGGAATCTTCCCCCTGCAACCGCAGGCACCAAAAAGCTGCATTACCGGTCCCTTGGGTCTCCTCTCAGCACGACGAGCGAGGTCCCTCGAATCCAGCGACTCTGTCCAAGTGACCCCCACAGTCCAGTGACTCTTCAGTCCAAGTTTGGTGGAGGTAAGTCCTTGCCTCACCTCGCTGGTCTGCATTGCTGGGAACCGCGACTTTGCAGCTACTCCGGCCCCTGGGCACTTCCGGCGGAAATCCTTTGTGCACAGCCAAGCCTGGGTCCTCGGCACTCTAACCTGCATTGCACGACTTTCTAAGTTGGTCTCCGGCGACGTGGGACTCCTTTGTGCAACTTCGGTGAGCACCGTTTCACACATCCTTGTAGTGCCTGTTTCTGGCACTTTTCCGGGTGCTACCTGCTTCAGTGAGGGCTCTTTATCTTGCTCGACGACCCTTCTCTCTTCAGGTCCAATTTGCGACCTCCTGGTTCCTCCTGGGCCCCAGCAGTGTCCAAAAATGCCAAACGCACGATTTGCAGCTAGCAAGGCTTGTTGGCGTTCTTTCGGCGGGAATACACTTCTGCACGACTCTCCACGGCGAGAGGGATCCGTCCACCAAAGGGGAAGTCTCTAGCCCTTTTTGTTCCTGCAGAAACCTCAGCTTCTTCTGTCCAGTAGAAGCTTCTTTGCACCCGCAGCTGGCATTTCCTGGGCATCTGCCCATCTCCGACTTGCTTGTGACTTTTGGACTTGGTCCCCTTGTTCCACAGGTACCCTAGATTGGAAATCCACAGTTGTTGCATTGCTGGTTTGTGTCTTTCCTGCATTATTCCTCTAACACGACTACTTTGTCCTTAGGGGAACTTTAGTGCACTTTGCACTCACTTTTCAGGGTCTTGGGGAGGGTTATTTTTCTAACTCTCACTATTTTCTAATAGTCCCAGCGACCCTCTACAAGGTCACATAGGTTTGGGGTCCATTCGTGGTTCGCATTCCACTTTTGGAGTATATGGTTTGTGTTGCCCCTATCCCTATGTTTCCCCATTGCATCCTATTGTAACTATACATTGTTTGCACTGTTTTCTAAGACTATACTGCATATTTTTGCTATTGTGTATATATATCTTGTGTATATTTCCTATCCTCTCACTGAGGGTACACTCTAAGATACTTTGGCATATTGTCATAAAAATAAAGTACCTTTATTTTTAGTATAACTGTGTATTGTGTTTTCTTATGATATTGTGCATATGACACTAAGTTGTACTGTAGTAGCTTCACACGTCTCCTAGTTCAGCCTAAGCTGCTCTGCTAAGCTACCATTATCTATCAGCCTAAGCTGCTAGACACCCTATACACTAATAAGGGATAACTGGGCCTTGTGCAAGGTGCAAGTACCCCTTGGTACTCACTACAAGCCAGTCCAGCCTCCTACATCTGGCTATTTAGGGTCTCTGCTTTGAGGAATTCTTCAGATACCGAATGCAAGAGCTCACCAGAGTTCCTCTGCATCTCCCTCTTCACCTTCTGCCAAAGGATCGACCGCTGACTGCTCAGGACGCCTGCAAAACCGCAACAAAGTAGCAAAGACGACTACTGCAACCTTGTATCGCTTCATCCTGCTGGTTTTCTCGCCTGTTTCCTGGTGGTGCATGCTCTGGGGGTAGCCTGCCTCCTTCTTGCACCAGGAGCTCTGAAGAAATCTCTCGTGGGTCGACGGAATCTTCCCCCTGCAACCGCAGGCAACAAAAGACTGCATCACCGGTCCTCTGGGTCCCCTCTCAGCACGACGAGCGTGGTCCCTGGAAATCAGCAACTCTGTCCAAGTGACTCCCACAGTCCAGTTACTCTTCAGTCCAAGTTTGGTGGAGATAAGTCCTTGCCTCCCCACGGTAGACTGCATTGCTGAGGACCGCATTATTTGCAGCTGCTCCAGCTCTTGTGCACTCTTCCAGGATTTCCTTCGTGCACAGCCAAGCCTGGGTTCCCGACACTCTAACCTGAAGTGCACAACCTTCTGAGTTGTCGTCCGGCGTCGTGGGACTCCCTTTTCTGACTCCGGGTGGACTCCGGTTCACTCTTCTTCCAAGTGCCTGTTCCAGTACTTCTGCGGGTGCTGCCTGCTTCTGTGAGGGCTCCCTGACTTGCTGTGCGCCCCCTCTGTCTTCTCATCCAAGTGGCGATATCCTGGTCCCTCCTGGGCCACAGCAGCATTCAAAAACCCTAACCGCGACCCTTGCAGCTAGCAAGGCTTGTTTGTGGTCTTTCTGCATGGGAACACCTCTGCAAGCTTCTTCACGACGTGGGACATCCATCCTCCAAAGTTGAAGTTCCTACTCCTCTTCGTTCTTGCAGAACACAAAGCTTCTTCCATCCAGTGGCAGCTTCCTTGCACCCTCAGCTGGCATTTCCTGGGCATCTGCCCACTCTCGACACTGTCGCGACTCTTGGACTTGGTCCCCTTGTCTTACAGGTGCTCAGGTCCGGAAATCCACTGTTGTTGCTTTGCTGGTGTTGGTTTTCCTTGCAGAATCCCCCTATCACGACTTCTGTGCTCTCTGGGGGTTGTAGGTGCACTTTACACCTTACAGGGTCTTGGGGTGGGCTATTTTTCTAACCCTCACTGTTTTCTTACAGTCCCAGCGACCCTCTTCAAGCTCACATAGGTTTGGGGTCCATTCGTGGTTCACATTCCACTTTTGGAGTATATGGTTTGTGTTGCCCCTATACCTATGTGCTCCTATAGCAATCTAATGTAACTTTACACTGCTTGCATTACTTCCTTTAGCTATTAATGCATATTTTTGGTATTGTGTACATATATCTTGTGTATATTTGGCATCCTCATACTGAGGGTACTCACTGAGATACTTTTGGCATATTGTCATAAAAATAAAGTACCTTTATTTTTAGGATCTCTGTGTATTGTGTTTTCTTATGATATTGTGCATATGACACCAGTGGTATAGTAGGAGCTTTGCATGTCTCCTAGTTCAGCCTAAGCTGCTCTGCTATAGCTACCTTCTATCAGCCTAAGCTGCTAGAAACACCTCTTCTACACTAATAAGGGGTAACTGGACCTGATACAGAGTGTAAGTACCCCTTGGTACCCACTACAAGCCAGGCCAGCTTCCTCCAATAGTGCAACCAGATTACGTTCTCTCTTTAAGTTATATTCTGAGCACAGCATGTGAAGCTATAAGCCTGCCTTTCAGGTTCCCCCGGGAGGACATCGACCCTCATACCTGAGCAAAGGCCTCTGATCTGGATCAGCATCCGCAACAGTGCAGTCAGCGTCTAGTTGTGGGTTCCTGTTCGGAATCTCCCTCTTACGTGTACCAGGACTGGGAAGTGTTTTTATACCTAACACGCCAGTGTTCTAAGAAACGTCTCTACGTAAGAATGTGTACTTTCTACAAACCCTAAAGACTAAACTTCTACCACGTCCATCGGCAATGTACCAGACTGTATCCTTGACTGAAGCACATAGCAAGCAAGAATGTATTGTTTGAGAACTTCAGTGCTGAAGTAAGCTAAACAGTGTGATAGAAGAAAATAAAACAAGACCGTGAAACTGGTTATTGTAAAATAACAGTGCGAGGCTAAATAAAATGCATCTAGGGCAAAGTGCACAGACGCCTAATACTTTAAGCAAATGCGCAGAAAGCTACATTAAAAATGGATACACTACAGGATGATCACCTGGTCCACCTATGGAAAGTTTTGGAGGCCCTGCAAAAGGCAGGCCTCTCTATCAAGGCTTCAAAGTGCCAGATAGGGCAGGGGAAAGTGGTTTATCTGGGACACCTGGTAGGTGGAGAACAGATTGCACCACTTCAGGGGAAAATCCAAACTATCATAGATTGGGTTCCCCCTACAACTCAGACCCAGGTGAGAGCCTTCTTAGGCCTCACTGGGTATTACAGGAGGTTCATAAAGAACTATGGCTCCATAGCAGCCCCTCTTAATGACCTCACTTCAAAGAAAATGCCTAAAAAGGTGTTGAGGACAGCTAGCTGTCAGAAAGCTTTTGAGGAGCTCAAACAGGCCATGTGCTCAGCACCTGTCTTAAAAAGCCCATGCTACTCCAAGAAATTCATTGTTCAAACTGATACATCTGATTTAGGGGTAGGGGCAGTACTATCACAACTGAATTCTGAGGGCCAGGATCAACCTGTTGCTTTTATCAGCAGAAGGTTGACCCCTAGAGAAAAGCGTTGGTCTGCCATAGAGAGGGAGGCCTTTGCTGTGGTCTGGGCACTGAAAAAGTTGAGACCATACCTGTTTGGTACTCACTTTATTGTTCAGACAGACCACAAACCTCTACTTTGGGTAAAACAAATGAAAGGTGAAAACCCTAAATTGTTGAGGTGGTCCATATCTCTACAGGGAATGGACTATACAGTGGAACATAGACCTGGGAGTACCCACTCCAATGCAGATGGACTCTCCAGATATTTCCACTTAGACATCTGGACAAGGCTAGTCTTATTGTCATTCGTAGAGGGGGGGGGTTGTGTAGGAAAGTACCAACTTGCCTGGCATGTTGTCCCCAATTTCACTGTGTGTATGTTTGTTTTTGCCCTTGTGTAACTGGGATCCTGCTGAGCAGGACCCCAGTGCTCATAATGTATGCCCTGTATGTGTTCCCTGTGTCATGCCTAACTGTATCACTGAGGCTCTGCTAACCAGAACCTCAGTGTTTGTGCTCTCTCTGCTTTCTAAAATTGTCACTGCAGGCTAGTGACTAATTTTATCACTTCTCATTGGCACACTGGTACACCCATATAATTCCCTTGTATATGGTACTTAGGTACCCAGGGTATTGGGGTTCCAGGAGATCCCTATGGGCTGCAGCATTTCTTTTGCCACCCTGTAGGAAGGTAGCCTCTTTCTAGCCTTGATACCCTCACTTTTGGCCTGTTTGTGAGTATATGTCAGGGTGTTTTAACTGTCTCACTGGGATCCTGCTAGCCAGGACCCCAGTGCTCATAGGTTTGTGGCCTGTATGTGTTCCCTGTGTGGTGCCTAACTGTATCACTGAGGCTCTGCTAACCAGAACCTCAGTGTTTATGCTCTCTCTGCTTTCTATATTTGTCACTGCAGGCTAGTGACTAAATTTACCAATTCTCATTGGCACACTGGTACACCCATATAATTCCCTTGTAGGTACCCATGGTATTGAGGTTCGAGGAGATCCCTATGGGCTGCAGCATTTCTTCCCATAGGGAGCTCAGACAATTTTGTCACAGGCCTGCCACTGCAGCTTGAGTGAAATAACGTCCACATTATTTCACAGCCATTTACCACTGCACTTAAGTGACTTATTAGTCACCTATATGTTTAACCTTCACCTGGTGAAGGTTGGGTGCAAAGTTACTTAGTGTGTGGGCACCCTGGCACTAGCCAAGGTGCCCCCTCATCGTTCAGGGCAAATTCCCCAGACTTTGTGAGTGCGGGGACACCATTTCACACGTGCACTATACATAGGTCACTACCTATGTATAGTGTGACAATGGTACCTCCGAACATGGCCATGTAACATGTCTAAGATCATGGAATTGTGCATTGGGGAGACAATTCCATGATCCCCCGAGTCTCTTGCACAGACCCGGGTACTGCCAAACCACCTTTCCCGGGGTTTCACTGCAGCTGCTGCCAACCCCTCAGACAGGTTTCTGCCCTCCTGGGGTCCAGCCAGGCTTGGCCCAGGATGGCAGAACAAAGGAGTTCCTCAGAGAGAGGGTGTTACACCCTCTCCCTTTGTAAAAAGGTGTCAGGGCTGGGGAGGAGTAGCCTCCCCCAGCCTCTGGAAATTCTTTCATGGGCACAGAAGGTGCCCATCTCTGCATAAGCCAGTCTACACTGGTTCAGGGATCCCCCAGCCCTGCTCTGGCGCGAAACTGGACAAAGGAAAGGGGAGTGACCACTCCCCTCACCTGCACCTCCCAGGGGAGGTGCCCAGAGCTCCTCCAGTGTGCTCCAGACCTCTGCCATCTTGGAAACAGAGGTGCTGCTGGCCCACTGGACTGCTCTGAGTGGCCAGTGCCAGCAGGTGACGTCAGAGACCCCCTCTGATAAGCTCTTACCTCTCTTGGTAGCCAATCCTCCTTTCTTGGTAGCCAAACCTCCTTTTCTTGCTATTTAGGGTCTATCCTCTGGGGTATTCTTCAGATAACAAATGCAAGAGCTCACCAGAGTTCCTCTGCACTTCCCTTTTCGGCTTCTGCCAAGGATCGACCGCTGACTGCTCCAGGACGCCTGCAAAACCGCAACAAAGTAGCAAGACGACTACCAGCAACATCGTAGCACCTAATCCTGATGGCTTTCTCGACTGTTTCCTGGTGGTGCATGCTCTGGGGGCTGTCTGCCTTCACCCTGCACTGGAAGCCACAAAGAAATTTCCCTTGGGTCAAAGGAATCTTCCCCCTGGTTCAGCAGGCACCAAACCTCAGCTTTACTGGTACTCTGGGTTCACTCTCATCCTGATGACCGTGGCCCCTGGAACACAGGTGGTGGACCCAAGTGACTCAGACTGTCCAGAGGTCCAACTGTCTGAATTTGAAGGAGGTAAGTCCTTGCCTCCCCTCCCTAGACAGTAATCCTGTCCACAGTGTGATCTGCAGTTACAAGGGCTTCTGTGCACATTTCCAAGAAATCCTGCATGCAGTCCCTAAACCGGTGTAGACTGGCTTATGCAAGGAGGGCACCATCTGTGCCCTTCAAAGCATTTCCAGAGGCTGGGGGAGGCTACCCCTCCCCAGCCTGTAACACCTATTTCCAAAGGGAGAGGGTGTAACACCCTGCTTTCAGAGGAAATGCTTTGTTCTGCCTTCCTAGGACTGGGCTCCCCAGACCCCAGGAGGGCAGAACCCTGTCTGTGAGGTGGCAGCAGTTGTAGCTGCAGTGCAAGTCTCAGAGTGCTGGTTTGGCAGTACTGGGGGTCCATAGTGGCTCCCCAATATCATATTTGGAATGCGGGGACAATTCCATGATCTTAGACATGTTACATGGCCATATTTGGAGTTACCATTGTGAAGCTACATATAGGTATTGACCTATATGTAGTGCACGCTTGTAATGGTGTCCCCGCACTCACAAAATCATGGGAAATAGCCCTGAACTATGTGGGGGCACAGTTGCTAGTGCAAGGGTGCCCTCACACTAAGTAATTTTGCACCTAACTTTCAGCAAGTGAAGGTTAGACATATAGGTGACTTATAACTTACTTAAGTGCAGTGAAAATGGCTGTGAAATAATGTGTGCGTTATTTCACGCAGGCTGCAATGGCGGTCCTGTTTAAGGATTTGTTTGAGCCCCCTATGGGTGGCGAAAGAAATGCTGCAGCCCATATGGATCTCCTGGAACCCCAATGCCCTGGGTACCTAGGTACCATATACCTAGGATTTATAATGGGGGTCCAGTATGCCAATTAGAATTGGTAAATGTAGTCAATAGCCTATAGTGACAAATTTAAAGGCATAGAGAGCATGAGCACTGAGGTTCTGATTGGCAGAGCCTCTTTGACACAGTTAGGCACTACACAGGCATACATATTAGGCCACAAACTATGAGCACTGGGGTCCTGGCTAGCATGATCCCAGTGAGACAGGCAAAACACACTGACACACACTCACAAACAGGCCAAAAGTGGGGGTAACCATGCTAGAAAGAGGCTACTTTCCTACAGTCCCTCAGCTGGGGCTTCCTCCTGATATTTTTTCAGCTCGGGGGGAGTTGGTTTTCTCCTGGTCCAATGTCAGCTGACCAGGACCCAGGGTATTGCTCTATCTCAGCCACTTGGGGATACAGCGTCACCAAACTTGGTACAGTTGGGGGGCTCGTCCAGTCTGTGGCCTGTGTGTCGTTATGTCTGGCTGTGACTTCCGGTCGCGGAGATGTCAGCGATTCAGTGAATTGTCCCTCACTGGTTTCTTGGTCCTTTGCAGTTTTCTTGCTTTTCTTGAGTGGTGTCTCCACTCAGGAGGGAGATCTGGGTGACCTTTGAAGCCTGGAGGTCCCCTGGGTTTCTTGGGGTCGGTCCAGTGTTCAGCTCCTCCGCTGTCGCGATTGTCGAGACTCTGGTGCAGCAAGCAGGGGTCTTGGCGCCTCTTCTGGTGCAGCAGGTCCTCAGTTCTCGTCCTGGCGGTTTCTTCGGTGCTGGTCCTCTTCTCTTCTTAGGATCCTTTTCACATCTAAAATCTTGGTCTAGGGGAGTGTGAGAAAGTAGCCTCTTTCTAGCCTTGTTACACTCACTTTGGGCCTGTTTGTGAGTGTATGTCAGGGTGTTTTCACTGTCTCACTGGTATCCTGCTTGCCAGGGCCCAGTGCTCATAGTGAAAACCCTATGTTTTCAGTATGTTTGTTATGTGTCACTGGGACCCTGCTAGTCAGGACCCCAGTGCTCATAAGTTTGTGACCTATAGGTATGTGTTCCCTGTGTGATGCCTAACTGTCTCACTGAGGCTCTGCTAACCAGAACCTCAGTGGTTATGCTCTCTCATTACTTTCAAATTGTCACTAACAGGCTAGTGACCAATTTTACCAATTTACATTGGCTTACTGGAACACCCTTATAATTCCATAGTATATGGTACTGAGGTACCCAGGGTATTGGGGTTCCAGGAGATCCCTATGGGCTGCAGCATTTCTTTTGCCACCCATAGGGAGCTCTGACAATTCTTACACAGGCCTGCCACTGCAGCCTGAGTGAAATAACGTCCACGTTATTTCACAGCCATTTTACACTGCACTTAAGTAACTTATAAGTCACCTATATGTCTAACCTTTACCTGGTAAAGGTTGGGTGCTAAGTTACTTAGGGGGTGATTCTAACCTCGGCGGGCGGCGGAGGCCGCCCGCTGAAGTTCCCCCACCAAAATACCGCTCCGCGGTTGAAAGACCGCTGAGGGTATTTTGGGATTTGCCCTGGGCTGGCGGGCGGCCGCCAAAAGGCCGCCCGCCAGCCCAGGGCAAATCAACCTTCCCACGAGGACGCCGGCTCAGAATTGAGCCGGCGTAGTGGGAAGGTGCGACGGGTGCAGTGGCACCCGTCGCGTATTTCAGTGTCTGCATAGCAGACACTGAAATACTTTGTGGGGCCCTCTTACGGGGGCCCCTGCAGTGCCCATGCCATGGGCATGGGCATGGGCACTGCAGGGGCCCCCAGGGGCCCACGGCACCCCCTACCGCCATCCTGTTCCTGGCGGGAGACCCGCCAGGAACAGGATGGCGGTAGGGGGTGTCAGAATCCCCATGGCGGCGGAGCGCGCTCCGCCGCCATGGAGGATTCTGCAGGGCAGCGGGAAACCGGCGGGAGACCGCCGGTTTCCCGCATCTCACCGCAGCCGAACCGCCGCGGTCAGAATGCCCTGCGGGGCACCGCCGGTCTGTCGGCGGTGCTCCCGCCGACACTGGCCCCGGCGGTGCTCCCGCCGACCCTGGCCCCGGCGGTCTCGGACCGCCGGGGTCAGAATGACCCCCTTAGTGTGAGGGCACCCTGGCACTAGCCAAGGTGCCCCCACATTGTTCAGGGACAATTCCCCGGACTTTGTGAGTGCGGGGACACCATTACACGCGTGCACTACATATAGGTCACTACCTATATGTAGCTTCACAATGGTAACTCCGAATATGGCCATGTAATATGTCTATGATCATGGAATTGCCCCCTCTATACCATCCTGGCATAGTTGGCACAATCCCATGATCCCAGTGGTCTGTAGCACAGACCCTGGTACTGTCAAACTGCCTTTCCCGGGGTTTCACTGCAGCTGCTGCTGCTGCCAACCCCTCAGACAGGCATCTGCCCTCCTGGGGTCCAGCCAGGCCTGGCCCAGGATGGCAGAACAAAGAACTTCCTCTGAGAGAGGGTGTGACACCCTCTCCCTTTGGAAAATGGTGTGAAGGCAGGGGAGGAGTAGCCTCCCCCAGCCTCTGGAAATGCTTTCATGGGCACATTTGGTGCCCATTTCTGCATAAGCCAGTCTACACCGGTTCAGGGACCTCTTAGCCCTGCTCTGGCACGAAACTGGACAAAGGAAAGGGGAGTGACCACTCCCCTGACCTGTACCTCCCCTGGGAGGTGCCCAGAGCTCCTCCAGTGTGCTCCAGACCTCTGCCATCTTGGAAACAGAGGTGCTGCTGGCACACTGGACTGCTCTGAGTGGCCAGTGCCACCAGGTGACGTCAGAGACTCCTTGTGATAGGCTCCTTCAGGTGTTGCTAGCCTATCCTCTCTCCTAGGTAGCCAAACCCTCTTTTCTGGCTATTTAGGGTCTCTGTCTCTTGGGATTCCTTAGATAACGAATACAAGAGCTCATCCGAGTTCCTCTGCATCTCTCTCTTCACCTTCTGCCAAGGAATCGACTGCTGACAGCGCTGGAAGCCTGCAAAACTGCAACATAGTAGCAAAGACGATTACTGCAACTCTGTAACGCTGATCCTGCCGTCTTCTCGACTGTTTTCCTGGTGGTGCATGCTGTGGGGGTAGTCTGCCTCCTCTCTGCACTAGAAGCTCCGAAGACATCTCCCGTGGGTCGACAGAATCGTCCCCCTGCAACCGCAGGCACCAAAAAGCTGCATTACCTATCCCTTGACTCTCCTCTCAGCACGACGAGTGAGGTCCCTCGAATCCAGCAACTCTGTCCAAGTGACCGCCACAGTCCAGTGACTCTTCAGTCCAAGTTTGGTGGAGGTAAGTCCTTGCCTCACCTCGCTAGACTGCATTGCTGGGAACCGCAACTTTTGCAGCTACTCCGGCCCCTGTGCACTTTCAGTGGAAATCTTTTGTGCACAGCCAAGCCTGGGTCCACGGCACTCTAACCTGCATTGCACGACCTCCTAAGTTGTTCTCCGGCAATGTGGGACTTCTTTGTGCGACTTTGGGTGAGCACCGTTTCACACATCCTTGTAGTGCCTGTTTCTGGCACTTCTCCGGGCGCTACCTGATGCTAAGAGGGCTCCTTGTCTTGCTCGACGTCCCCTCTACCTCCTGGTCCTATTTGCGACCTCCTGGTCCCTCCTGGGCCACAGCAGTGTCCAAAAACGCTAAACGCACGATTTGCAGCTAGTAAGGTTTGTTGGCATTCTTTTGGCAGGAAAACACTTCTGCACGACTCTCCACGGCAAGAGGGATCTGTCCACCAAAGGGGAAGTCTCTAACCCTTTTCGTTCCTGCAGAAACCTCAGCTTCTTCTGTCCAGTAGAAGCTTCTTTGCACCCGCAGCTGGCATTTCCTGGGCATCTGCCCATCTCCGACTTGCTTGTGACTTTTGGACTTGGTCCCCTTGTTCCACAGGTACCCAAGATTGGAAATCCATTGTTGTTGCATTGTTGGTTTGTGTCTTTCCTGCATTATTCCTCTAACACAACTTCTTTATCCTTAGGGGAACTTTAGTGAACTTTGCACTCACTTTTCAGGGTCTTGGGGTGGGCTATTTTTCTAACCCTCACTATTTTCTAATAGTCCCAGCGACCCTCTACAAGGTCACATAGGTTTGGGGTCCATTCGTGGTTCGCATTCCACTTTTGGAGTATATGGTTTGTGTTGCCCCTATCCCTATGTGTCCCCATTGCATCCTATTGTAACTATACATTGTTTGCACTGTTTTCTAAGACTATACTGCATATTTCTGGTATTGTGTATATATATCTTGTGTATATTTCCTATCCTCTCACTGAGGGTACACTCTGAGATACTTTGGCATATTGTCATAAAAATAAAGTACCTTTATTTTTAGTATAACTGTGTATTGTGTTTTCTTATGATATTGTGCATATGACACTAAGTGGTACTGTAGTAGCTTCACACGTCTCCTAGTTCAGCCTAAGCTGCTCTGCTAAACTACCATTATCTATCAGCCTAAGCTGCTAGACACCCTATACACTAATAAGGGATAACTGGGCCTGGTGCAAGGTGCAAGTACCCCTAGGTACTCACTACAAGCCAGTCCAGCCTCCTACATTGGTGGCAGCGGTGTGATAAGTGCTTTGAGACTACTTACCAGTCTTGTCATTGTACTTTTCATAAGAGAAAAATATACAAAACAAGTTCAGTGTATATACACATAACCAAAAAGTTTTGCATTTCCTCTTTTCACTCTTTTGTAAGTGCTGAAAAGTACTTCTAACTTTCTAAAAAGTTCTAAAAAGTTTTTAAAGTTTTTTTTCTCTGTCTTTCTAAAAGCTCTGACAAACTTTTTTCTCTTTTTCTATCACTTTAACTCTCTCTAAAAATGTCTGGCACAGGCCAAAATGTTGATCTGTCCAAACTTGCATATGATCACATTAGCTGGAAAGGAGCAAGGAGTCTATGCATAGAGAGAGGTTTGAGTGTAGGGAAGAATCCTTCCTTGGAATTGTTACTTAACATGCTTAGAGAACAAGATAAGGCTAAAAGTGCCCCATCTGTTGAAAAAGTAGCTAATGGTTCCCAATCTGATCCAGGGACTCCCCCAGGAAAAGATTCAGGAAAGAAACTTTCTAGCCTGCCCATTACTAGACAGCCTAGCATAGTTGTTACTGAGGTGGAGTCACATCATACAGATGGCGTGCTCTCACATTACACTGTCAGCCAATCTGTTAGGGTGCCCTCTGTAAGGGACAGGTCTCCTTCTGTCCATTCTCATCATACTTCTGTTTCAAGACATGTCCCTCCCACCCACCCTGATGACAGATTGTTAGAAAGGGAGCTCAATAGATTGAGAGTGGAACAAACCAGACTGAAGCTCAAGAAGCAACAGCTGGATTTGGAGAGACAGACTTTAGAAGTAGAGAAGGAGAGACAGAAACTGGGTTTAGAAACCCATGGTGGCAGCAGCAGTATTCCCCATAGTCATCCTGCAAAAGAGCATGATTCCAGGAATCTGCAGAAGATAGTTCCCCATTATAAGGAGGGGGATGACATTAACAAGTGGTTTGCTGCACTTGAGAGGGCCTGTGCTGTACAGGATGTCCTTCAAAGGCAGTGGGCTGCTATCCTTTGGCTATCATTTAGTGGAAAAGGTAGGGATAGGCTCCTTACTGTGAAAGAAAATGAAGCTAATGATTACAAAGTTCTTAAGAATGCACTCCTGGATGGTTATGGCTTAACCACTGAACATTACAGGATAAAGTTCAGAGAGACCAAAAAGGAGTCTTCACAAGACTGGGTTGATTTCATTGACCATTCAGTGAAGGCCTTGAAGGGGTGGTTACATGGCAGTAAAGTTACTGATTATGACAGCCTGTATAACTTGATCCTGAGAGAGCATATTCTTAATAATTGTGTGTCTGATTTGTTGCACCAGTACTTGGTGGACTCTGATCTGACCTCTCCCCAAGAATTGGGAAAGAAGGCAGACAAATGGGTCAGAACAAGGGTGAACAGAAAAGTTCATACAGGGGGTGACAAAGATGGCAACAAGAAGAAGGATGGTAAGTCTTCTGACAAGGGTGGGGACAAATCTAAAAATGAGTCTTCATCAGGCCCACAAAAACACTCTGGTGGGGGTGGTGGGCCCAAATCCTCTTCTAATCAAAACAAGGAAAATAAACCATGGTGCTATTTATGTAAAATAAAAGGCCATTGGACAACAGATCCCAGTTGTCCAAAGAAAAGCACCAAGCCTCCTACTATTACAACCCCTACTTCTACACCTAGTGTCCCTACTAATAGCAGTGGTGGTGGGAGCAAACCTACTAATAGCCAATCCAAGGGAGTAGCTGGGATCACTATTGGTAACTTAGTTGGGGTTGGTCTTGTTAGGGAGACCACATAGGCTATATTAGTCTCTGAGAGGGCTATTGATTTAGCCACCTTAGTTGCTTGTCCCCTTAATATGGATAAGTGCAAGCAGCTACCCCTAATAAATGGTGTTGAGGTTCAGGCCTACAGGGACACTGGAGCCAGTGTGACTATGGTCATAGAGAAACTGGTCCACCCTGAACAACACCTACTTGGTCACCAGTACCAAGTAACCGATGCTCACAACAACACACTTAGCCACCCGATTGTAGGAAAGTACCATCTTGCCTGGCATGTTACCCCCATTTTTCACTGTATATGTTGTTTTAGTTGTATGTGTCACTGGGACCCTGGTAACCCAGGGCCCCAGTGCTCATAAGTGTGCCTGAATGTGTTACCTGTGTAGTGACTAACTGTCTCACTGAGGCTCTGCTAATCAGAACCTCAGTGGTTATGCTCTCTCATTTCTTTCCAAATTGTCACTAACAGGCTAGTGACCATTTTTACCAATTTACATTGGCTTACTGGAACACCCTTATAATTCCCTAGTATATGGTACTGAGGTACCCAGTGTATTGGGGTTCCAGGAGATCCCTATGGGCTGCAGCATTTCTTTTACCACCCATAGGGAGCTCTGACAATTCTTACACAGGCCTGCCACTGCAGCCTGAGTGAAATAACGTCCACGTTATTTCACAGCCATTTTACACTGCACTTAAGTAACTTATAAGTCACCTATATGTCTAACCTTTACCTGGTAAAGGTTAGGTGCAAAGTTACTTAGTGTGAGGGCACCCTGGCACTAGCCAAGGTGCCCCCACATTGTTCAGAGCCAATTCCCTGAACTTTGTGAGTGCGGGGACACCATTACACGCGTGCACTACATATAGGTCACTACCTATATGTAGCTTCACAATGGTAACTCCGAATATGGCCATGTAACATGTCTATGATCATGGAATTGCCCCCTCTATGCCATCCTGGCATAGTTGGCACAATCCCATGACCCCAGTGGTCTGTAGCACAGACCCTGGTACTGCCAAAATGCCCTTCCTGGGGTTTCACTGCAGCTGCCGCTGCTGCCAACCCCTCAGACAGGCATCTGCCCTCCTGGGGTCCAGCCAGGCCTGGCCCAGGATGGCAGAACAAAGAACTTCCTCTGAGAGAGGGTGTGACACCCTCTCCCTTTGGAAAATGGTGTGAAGGCAGGGGAGGAGTAGCCTCCCCCAGCCTCTGGAAATGCATTGTTGGGCACAGATGTGCCCAATTCTGCAAAAGCCAGTCTACACCGGTTCAGGGGACCCCTTAGCCCTGCTCTGGCGCTAAACTGGACAAAGGAAAGGGGAGTGACCACTCCCCTGACCTGCACCTCCCCTGGGAGGTGTCCAGAGCTCCTCCAGTGTGCTCCAGACCTCTGCCATCTTGGAAACAGAGGTGCTGCTGGCACACTGGAGTGCTCTGAGTGGCCAGTGCCACCAGGTGACGTCAGAGACTCCTTCTGATAGGCTCCTTCAGGTGTTAGTAGCCTATCCTCTCTCCTAGGTAGCCAAACCCTCTTTTCTGGCTATTTAGGGTCTCTGTCTCTGGGGAAACTTTAGATAACGAATGCAAGAGCTCATCCGAGTTCCTCTGCATCTCTCTCTTCACCTTCTGCCAAGGAATCGACTGCTGACCGCGCTGGAAGCCTGCAAACCTGCAACATAGTAGCAAAGACGACTACTGCAACTCTGTAACGCTGATCCTGCCGCCTTCTCGACTGTTTTCCTGCTTGTGCATGCTGTGGGGGTAGTCTGCCTCCTCTCTGCACCAGAAGCTCCGAAGAAATCTCCCGTGGGTCGACGGAATCTTCCCCCTGCAACCGCAGGCACCAAAAAGCTGCATTACCGGTCCCTTGGGTCTCCTCTCAGCACGACGAGCGAGGTCCCTCGAATCCAGCGACTCTGTCCAAGTGACCCCCACAGTCCAGTGACTCTTCAGTCCAAGTTTGGTGGAGGTAAGTCCTTGCCTCACCTCGCTGGGCTGCATTGCTGGGAACAGCGACTTTTGCAGCTACTCCGGCCCCTGTGCACTTCCGGCGGAAATCGTTTGTGCACAGCCAAGCCTGGTTCCACGGCACTCTAACCTGCATTGCACGACTTTCTAAGTTGGTCCCCGGCGACGTGGGACTTCTTTGTGCGACTTCGGGTGAGAACTGTTTCACGCATCCTCGTAGTGCCTGTTTCTGGCACTTCTCTGGGTGCTACCTGCTGCTGAGAGGGCTCCTTGTCTTGCTCGACGTCCCCTCTCTCTCCTGGTCCAATTTGCGACCTCCTGGTCCCTCCAGGGCCACAGCAGCATCCAAAAACGCTAAACGCTAACTGCACGATTTGCAGCTAGCAAGGCTTGTTGGCGTTCTTTCGGCGGGAAAACACTTCTGCACGACTCTCCACGGCGAGAGGGATCCGTCCACCAAAGGGGAAGTCTCTAGCCCTTTTCGTTCCTGCAGAAACCTCAGCTTCTTCTGTCCAGTAGAAGCTTCTTTGCACCCGCAGCTGGCATTTCCTGGGCATCTGCCCATCTCCGACTTGCTTGTGACTTTTGGACTTGGTCCCCTTGTTCCACAGGTACCCTAGATTGGAAATCCACAGTTGTTGCATTGTTGGTTTGTGTCTTTCCTGCATTATTCCTCTAACACGACTTCTTTGTCCTTAGGGGAACTTTAGTGCACTTTGCACTCACTTTTCAGGGTCTTGGGGAGGGTTATTTTTCTAACTCTCACTATTTTCTAATAGTCCCAGCGACCCTCTACAAGGTCACATAGGTTTGGGGTCCATTCGTGGATCGCATTCCACTTTTGGAGTATATGGTTTGTGTTGCCCCTATCCCTATGTTTCCCCATTGCATCCTATTGTAACTATACATTGTTTGCACTGTTTTCTAAGACTATACTGCATATTTTTGCTATTGTGTATATATATCTTGTGTATATTTCCTATCCTCTCACTGAGGGTACACTCTAAGATACTTTGGCATATTGTCATAAAAATAAAGTACCTTTATTTTTAGTATAACTGTGTATTGTGTTTTCTTATGATATTGTGCATATGACACTGAGTGGTACTGTAGTAGCTTCACACGTCTCCTAGTTCAGCCTAAGCTGCTCTGCTAAGCTACCATTATCTATCAGCCTAAGCTGCTAGACACCCTATACACTAATAAGGGATAACTGGGCCTGGTGCAAGGTGCAAGTACCCCTTGGTACTCACTACAAGCCAGTCCAGCCTCCTACATTGGTTGTGCAGCGGTGGGATAAGTGCTTTGAGACTACTTACCACTCTTGTCATTGTACTTTTCATAAGAGAAAAATATACAAAACAAGGTCAGTGTATATACACATAGCCAAAAAGTTTTGCATTTCCTCTTTTCACTCTTTTCTAAGTGCTGAAAAGTACTTCTAACTTTCCAAAAAGTTCTAAAAAGTTTAAAAAGTTTTTTTCTCTGTCTTTCTAAAAGCTCTGACAAACTTTTTTATCTTTTACTATCACTTGAACTCTCTCTAAAAATGTCTGGCACAGGCCAAAATGTTGATCTGTCCAAACTTGCATATGACCACCTTAGCTGGAAAGGAGCAAGGAGTCTCTGTATAGAGAGAGGTTTGAGTGTAGGAAAGAATCCTTCCTTGGAACTGTTACTTAACATGCTTAGAGAACAGGATAGGGCTAGAAGTGCCCCATCTGTTGAAAAAGTAGGTAATGGTTCTCAATCTGATCCAGGGACTCCCCCAGGAAAAGATTCAGGAAAGAAACTTCCTAGCCTGCCCATTACTAGACAGTCTAGCATAGTTGGTAATGATGATGAGCCACACCATATAAATAGTGTTGTCTCACATCATAGCAAAAGCATTTATTCTCACCATACTGGTAGTGATGTTTCTGTTAGCCAAGCTGTTAGGGAGGCTTCTGTAAGGGACAGGTCTCCTTCTGTCCATTCTCACCATACTTCTGTTTCAAGGCATGTCCCTCCCACCCACCCTGATGACAGATTGTTAGAAAGGGAGCTCAATAGATTGAGAGTGGAACAAACCAGACTGAAGCTCAAGAAGCAACAGCTGGATTTGGATAGACAGACTTTAGAAGTAGAGAAGGAGAGACAGAAACTGGGTTTAGAAACCCATGGTGGCAGCAGCAGTATTCCCCATAGTCATCCTGCAAAAGAGCATGATTCCAGGAATCTGCACAAGATAGTTCCCCCTTATAAGGAGGGGGATGACATTAACAAGTGGTTTGCTGCACTTGAGAGGGCCTGTGTTGTACAGGATGTCCCTCAAAGGCAGTGGGCTGCTATCCTATCGCTATCATTTAGTGGAAAAGGTAGGGATAGGCTCCTTACTGTGAAAGAAAATGATGCTAATAATTTCCAAGTTCTTAAGAATGCACTCCTGGGTGGTTATGGCTTAACCACTGAACAATACAGGATAAAGTTCACAGAGACCAAAAAGGAGTCTTCACAAGACTGGGTTGATTTCATTGACCATTCAGTGAAGGCCTTGGAGGGGTGGTTACATGGCAGTAAAGTTACTGATTATGACAGCCTGTATAACTTGATCCTGAGAGAGCATATTCTTAATAATTGTGTGTCTGATTTGTTGCACCAGTACTTGGTGGACTCTGATCTGACCTCTCTCCAAGAATTGGGAAAGAAGGCAGACAAATGGGTCAGAACAAGGCTGAACAGAAAAGTTCATACAGGGGGTGACAAAGATGGCAACAAAAAGAAGTATGGTAAGTCTTCTGACAAGGGTGGGGACAAATCTAAAAATGAGTCTTCATCAGGCCCACAAAAACACTCTGGTGGGGGTGGTGGGCCCAAATCCTCTTTTAATCAGAACAAGGAAAAGAAACCATGGTGCTATTTATGTAAAATAAAAGGCCATTGGACAACAGATCCCAGTTGTCCAAAGAAAGGCACCAAGCCTCCTACCACTCCAACCCCTACTGCTACACCTAGTGTCCCTACTAATAGCAGTGGTGGTGGGAGCAAACCTACTAATAGCCAATCCAAGGGAGTAGCTGGGCTCACTATTGGTAACTTAGTTGGGGTTGGCCTTGTTAGGGAGACCACAGAGGCTGTGTTAGTCTCTGAGGGGGCTATTGATTTAGCCACCTTAGTTGCTTGTCCCCTTAATATGGATAAGTACAAGCAGCTACCCCTAATAAATGGTGTTGAGGTTCAGGCCTACAGGGACACTGGTGCCAGTGTGACTATGGTCATAGAGAAACTGGTCCACCCTGAACAACACCTACTTGGTCACCAGTACCAAGTAACCGATGCTCACAACAACACACTTAGCCACCCCATGGCTGTTGTAAATCTCAACTGGGGGGGGTTACTGGTCCAAAGAAAGTTGTGGTAGCTTCAGATTTACATGTAGACTGTCTATTAGGGAATGATTTGGAGACATCAGCTTGGTCAGATGTGGAGTAGGAGGCCCATGCAGCAATGCTGGGCATCCCAGGGCATATTTTTGCTTTGACAAGGGCTCAGGCCAAAAAGCAAAAAGGACAGGGAAGCTTGGATCCTGGAACAATGGACCAAGTGCTCCCTAAAGCTAGGGCTAGTAGAAGCAAACCACTTCCTACTATCCCTCCCTCTACAGTGGATTCTACTTCTGAGGATGAAGAATTCCCTCCCTGTGCAGAACCTACACCAGAGGAGCTGGAAGCAGACACTGCTGAGCTTTTGGGTGAAGGGAGGCCTGCCAGAGAGGAGCTGAGTGTGGCACAGCAAACCTGTCCCACATTAGAGGGTCTCAGACAGCAAGCTGTCAAACAAGCTAATGGGGATGTCAGTGACTCTCACAGAGTTTACTGGGAGGACAACCTCTTGTACACTGAGCATAGGGATCCTAAACCTGGAGCTGCCAGGAGATTAGTGATTCCTCAGGAGTGCAGAAAGTTCCTCCTAACCCTGGCACATGACATTCCCCTAGCTGGGCATCTATGACAAATGAAAACTTGGGACAGGCTTGTTCCCCTGTTTCATTGGCCTAGAATGTCTGAGGACACAAAGGAATTTTGTAAGTCCTGTGAAACCTGTCAAGCCAGTGGCAAGACAGGTGGCACCCCAAAGGCACCCCTTATTCCACTGCCTGTGGTTGGGGTTCCCTTTGAAAGGGTAGGGGTTGACATAGTTGGCCCCCTTGACCCTCCTACTGCTTCAGGTAATAGGTTTATCTTGGTGGTAGTGGACCATGCCACAAGATATCCTGAAGCTATTCCTTTAAGGACCACTACAGCACCTGCAGTGGCAAAGGCCCTCCTGGGAATATTTTCCAGGGTGGGCTTCCCAAAGGGAGTAGTATCAGACAGGGGAAGCAATTTCATGTCTGCATACTTAAAGGTCATGTGGAAGGAGTGTGGTGTAACGTACAAGTTCACAACACCCTATCATCCACAAACAAATGGACTGGTGGAGAGATTTAATAAAACTCTCAAAGGCATGATTATGGGCCTCCCTGAAAAACTCCGCAGGAGATGGGATATCCTTCTACCATGCCTCCTTTTTGCCTACAGGGAGGTACCCCAGAAAGGAGTGGGCTTCAGCCCATTTGAACTTCTTTTTGGACACCCTGTTAGGGGTCCACTCACACTTGTAAAGGAGGGTTGGGAACAACCTTTAAAAGCTCCTAAGCAGGATATTGTGGATTATGTACTTGGCCTCAGATCAAGGATGGCTGAGTACATGAAAAAGGCCAGTAAAAACCTTCAGGCCAGCCAAGAGCTCCAGAAGCAATGGTATGATCAGAAGGCTGTTTTGGTTCATTACCAACCAGGGCAGAAAGTGTGGGTCTTGGAGCCTGTGGCCCCAAGAGCACTCCAAGATAAATGGAGTGGACCCCACACAATTGTTGAAAAGAAGGGAGAAGTAACCTATTTAGTTGACTTAGGCACTGCCAGGAATCCCCTTAGGGTGCTCCATGTCAACCGCCTGAAACCCTACTATGACAGGGCTGATCTCACCCTGCTCATGGCAACTGATGAGGGACAGGAAGAAGACAGTGATCCTCTACCTGATCTCTTCTCTTCCACAGAACAAGATGCTCTGGTGGAAGGTGTAGTTTTGGCTGATTGTCTTACTGCTGAGCAGAAAGACAATTGCATAAACCTCCTAGATCAATTCTCTGAACTCTTCTCTACTGTGCCAGGTACCACTTCTTGGTGTGAGCACACTATAGATACTGGAGACAGTTTACCTGTCAAAAGTAAGATCTATAGGCAGCCTGACCATGTCAGGGACTGCATAAAGCAAGAGGTCCAGAAAATGTTAGAACTAGGAGTAGTTGAGCACTCTGACAGTCCATGGGCTTCTCCTGTGGTACTGGTACCAAAACCCCATTCCAAAGATGGAAAGAAGGAAATGCGGTTTTGTGTAGACTATAGAGGTCTCAACTTGGTAACCAAAACTGATGCTCACCCTATACCCAGGGCAGATGAGCTCATAGATACACTGGCATCTGCCAAGTATCTAAGCACTTTTGACTTGACTGCAGGGTATTGGCAGATCAAATTGTCAGAAGATGCTAAACCTAAGACTGCATTTTCAACCATTGGAGGACATTACCAGTTTACTGTAATGCCTTTTGGTTTGAAAAATGCACCTGCCACTTTTCAGAGGTTGGTGAACACAGTCCTGCAAGGGATGGAAGCTTTCAGTGCAGCATATTTGGACGATATAGCTGTCTTTAGCTCCAGCTGGGATGATCACCTGGTCCACCTATGGAAAGTTTTGGAGGCCCTGCAAAAGGCAGGCCTCACTATCAAGGCTTCAAAGTGCCAGATAGGGCAGGGTAAGGTGGTTTATCTGGGACACCTTGTTGGTGGGGAACAGATTGCACCACTTCAGGGGAAAATCCAAACAATTATTGATTGGGTTCCCCCTACCACTCAGACTCAGGTGAGAGCCTTCCTAGGCCTCACTGGGTATTACAGGAGGTTCATTAAGAACTATGGCTCCATTGCAGCCCCTCTTAATGACCTCACATCCAAGAAAATGCCTAAAAAGGTATTATGGACAGCAAACTGTCAGAAAGCTTTTGAGGAGCTGAAGCAGGCCATGTGCTCTGCACCTGTCCTGAAAAGCCCTTGTTACTCTAAAAAATTCTATGTCCAGACTGATGCATCTGAATTAGGAGTAGGGGCAGTCCTATCACAACTTAATTCTGAGGGCCAGGATCAACCTGTTGCTTTTATTAGTAGGAGGTTGACCCCTAGAGAAAAGCGTTGGACTGCTATTGAGAGGGAGGCCTTTGCTGTGGTCTGGGCTCTGAAGAAGTTGAGGCCATACCTGTTTGGCACTCACTTCATTGTTCAGACAGACCACAAACCTCTACTTTGGCTAAAACAAATGAAAGGTGAAAATCCTAAATTGTTGAGGTGGTCCATATCCCTACAGGGAATGGACTATACAGTGGAACATAGACCTGGGAGTAGCCACTCCAATGCAGATGGACTCTCCAGATATTTCCACTTAGACAATGAAGACTCATCAGGTCATGGCTAGTCTTATTGTCCTTCGTTTGGGGCGGGGTTGTGTAGGAAAGTACCATCTTGCCTGGCATGTTACCCCCATTTTTCACTGTATATATGTTGTTTTAGTTGTATGTGTCACTGGGACCCTGGTAACCCAGGGCCCCAGTGCTCATAAGTGTGCCTGAATGTGTTACCTGTGTAGTGACTAACTGTCTCACTGAGGCTCTGCTAATCAGAACCTCAGTGGTTATGCTCTCTCATTTCTTTCCAAATTGTCACTAACTGGCTAGTGACCATTTTTACCAATTTACATTGGCTTACTGGAACACCCTTATAATTCCCTAGTATATGGTACTGAGGTTCCCAGGGTATTGGGGTTCCAGGAGATCCCTATGGGCTGCAGCATTTCTTTTACCACCCATAGGGAGCTCTGACAATTCTTACACAGGCCTGCCACTGCAGCCTGAGTGAAATAACGTCCACGTTATTTCACAGCCATTTTACACTGCACTTAAGTAACTTATAAGTCACTTATATGTCTAACCTTTACCTGGTAAAGGTTAGGTGCAAAGTTACTTAGTGTGAGGGCACCCTGGCACTAGCCAAGGTGCCCCCACATTGTTCAGAGCCAATTCCCTGAACTTTGTGAGTGCGGGGACACCATTACACGCGTGCACTACATATAGGTCACTACCTATGTAGCTTCACAATGGTAACTCCGAATATGGCCATGTAACATGTCTATGATCATGGAATTGCCCCCTCTATGCCATCCTGGCATAGTTGGCACAATCCCATGACCCCAGTGGTCTGTAGCACAGACCCTGGTACTGCCAAACTGCCCTTCCTGGGGTTTCACTGCAGCTGCTGCTGCTGCCAACCCCTCAGACAGGCATCTGCCCTCCTGGGGTCCAGCCAGGCCTGGCCCAGGATGGCAGAACAAAGAACTTCCTCTGAGAGAGGGTGTGACACCCTCTCCCTTTGGAAAATGGTGTGAAGGCAGGGGAGGAGTAGCCTCCCCCAGCCTCTGGAAATGCTTTGTTGGGCACAGATGTGCCCAATTCTGCATAAGCCAGTCTACACCGGTTCAGGGGACCCCTTAGCCCTGCTCTGGCGCGAAACTGGACAAAGGAAAGGGGAGTGACCACTCCCCTGACCTGCACCTCCCCTGGGAGGTGTCCAGAGCTCCTCCAGTGTGCTCCAGACCTCTGCCATCTTGGAAACAGAGGTGCTGCTGGCACACTGGAGTGCTCTGGGTGGCCAGTGCCACCAGGTGACGTCAGAGACTCCTTCTGATAGGCTCCTTCAGGTGTTAGTAGCCTATCCTCTCTCCTAGGTAGCCAAACCCTCTTTTCTGGCTATTTAGGGTCTCTGTCTCTGGGGAAACTTTAGATAACGAATGCAAGAGCTCATCCGAGTTCCTCTGCATCTCTCTCTTTACCTTCTGCCAAGGAATCGACTGCTGACCGCGCTGGAAGCCTGCAAACCTGCAACATAGTAGCAAAGACGACTACTGCAACTCTGTAACGCTGATCCTGCCGCCTTCTCGACTGTTTTCCTGCTTGTGCATGCTGTGGGGGTAGTCTGCCTCCTCTCTGCACCAGAAGCTCCGAAGAAATCTCCCGTGGGTCGACGGAATCTTCCCCCTGCAACCGCAGGCACCAAAAAGCTGCATTACCTGTCCCTTGGGTCTCCTCTCAGCACGACGAGCGAGGTCCCTCGAATCCAGCGACTCTGTCCAAGTGACCCCCACAGTCCAGTGACTCTTCAGTCCAAGTTTGGTGGAGGTAAGTCCTTGCCTCACCTCGCTGGGCTGCATTGCTGGGAACCGCGACTTTTGCAGCTACTCCGGCCCCTGTGCACTTCCGGCGGAAATCCTTTGTGCACAGCCAAGCCTGGGTCCACGGCACTCTAACCTGCATTGCACGACTTTCTAAGTTGGTCCCCGGCGACGTGGAACTCCTTTGTGCGACTTCGGGTGAGCACTGTTTCACGCATCCTTGTAGTGCCTGTTTCTGGCACTTTTTCCGGGTGCTACCTGCTGCTGAGAGGGCTCTCTGTCTTGCTCGACGTCCCCTCTCTCTCCTGGTCCAATTTGCGACCTCCTGGTCGCTCCAGGGCCACAGCAGCATCCAAAAACACTAACCGCACGATTTGCAGCTAGCAAGGCTTGCTGGCGTTCTTTCGGCGGCAAAATACTTCTGCACGACTCTCCACGGCGAGAGGGAGCCGTCCACCAAAGGGGAAATCTCTAGCCATTTTCGTTCCTGCAGAAACCTCAGCTTCTTCTGTCCAGTAGAAGCTTCTTTGCACCCGCAGCTGGCATTTCCTGGGCATCTGCCCATCTCCGACTTGCTTGTGACTTTTGGACTTGGTCCCCTTGTTCCACAGGTACCCTAGATTGGAAATCCACAGTTGTTGCATTGTTGGTTTGTGTCTTTCCTGCATTATTCCTCTAACACAACTTCTTTGTCCTTAGGGGAACTTTAGTGCACTTTGCACTCACTTTTCAGGGTCTTGGGGAGGGTTATTTTTCTAACTCTCACTATTTTCTAATAGTCCCAGCGACCCTCTACAAGGTCACATAGGTTTGGGGTCCATTCGTGGTTCGCATTCCACTTTTGGAGTATATGGTTTGTGTTGCCCCTATCCCTATGTTTCCCCATTGCATCCTATTGTAACTATACATTGTTTGCACTGTTTTCTAAGACTATACTGCATATTTTTGCTATTGTGTATATATATCTTGTGTATATTTCCTATCCTCTCACTGAGGGTACACTCTAAGATACTTTGGCATATTGTCATAAAAATAAAGTACCTTTATTTTTTAGTATAACTGTGTATTGTGTTTTCTTATGATATTGTGCATATGACACTAAGTGGTACTGTAGTAGTTTCACACGTCTCCTAGTTCAGCCTAAGCTGCTCTGCTAAGCTACCATTATCTATCAGCCTAAGCTGCTAGACACCCTATACACTAATAAGGGATAACTGGGCCTGGTGCAAGGTGCAAGTACCCCTTGGTACTCACTACAAGCCAGTCCAGCCTCCTACACCCATGGCTGTTGTAAATCTCAACTGGCGGGGGTTACTGGTCCAAAGAAAGTTGTGGTAGCCACAGATTTACCTGTAGACTGTCTACTAGGAAATGATTTGGAGACATCAGCTTGGTCAGATGTGGAGTTGGAGGCCCATGCAGCAATGCTGGGCATCCCAGGGCATATTTTTGCTTTAACCAGGGCTCAGGCCAAAAAGCAAAAAGGACAGGGAAGCTTGGATCCTGGAACAATGGACCAAGTGCTCCCTAAAGCTAGGGCTAGTAGAAGTAAAGCACTTCCTACTATCCCTCCCTCTACAGTGGATTCTACTTCTGAGGAAGAAGAATTTCCACCCTGTGCAGAACCTACACCAGAGGAGCTGGAAGCAGACACTGCTGAGCTTTTGGGTGAAGGGGGGCCTGCCAGGGAGGAGCTGAGTATGGCACAGCAAACCTGTCCCACACTAGAGGGTCTAAGACAGCAAGCCGTCAAACAGGCTAATGGGGATGTCAGTGACTCTCACAGAGTTTACTGGGAGGACAACCTCTTGTACACTGAAGCAAGGGATCCTAAACCTGGAACTGCCAGGAGGTTAGTGATTCCTCAGGAGTACAGAAAGTTCCTCCTAACTCTAGCCCATGACATTCCCCTAGCTGGACATCTGGGGCAAATGAAAACTTGGGACAGGCTTGTTCCCCTGTTTCATTGGCCTAGGATGTCTGAGGACACAAAGGAATTTTGTAAGTCCTGTGAAACCTGTCAAGCCAGTGGCAAGACAGGTGGCACTCCAAAGGCACCCCTTATTCCACTGCCTGTGGTTGGGGTTCCCTTGGAAAGGGTAGGGGTTGACATAGTTGGCCCCCTTGCCCCTCCTACTGCTTCAGGCAATAGGTTTATCTTGGTGGTAGTGGACCATGCCACAAGATATCCTGAAGCAATTCCTTTAAGGACCACTACAGCACCTGCAGTGGCAAAGGCCCTCCTGGGAATATTTTCCAGGGTGGGCTTCCCAAAGGAAGTAGTATCAGACAGGGGAAGCAATTTCATGTCTGCATTCTTAAAGGCCATGTGGAAGGAGTGTGGTGTGACTTACAAGTTCACTACACCCTATCATCCACAAACAAATGGACTGGTGGAGAGATTTAACAAAACTCTCAAAGGCATGATTATGGGTCTCCCTGAAAAACTCCGCAGGAGATGGGATATCCTGTTACCATGCCTCCTTTTTGCCTACAGGGAGGTACCCCAGAAAGGAGTGGGCTTCAGCCCCTTTGAACTCCTCTTTGGACACCCTGTTAGGGGTCCACTAACACTTGTCAAGGAGGGTTGGGAACAACCTTTAAAAGCACCAAAACAAGATATTGTTGATTATGTACTTGGCCTCAGATCAAGGATGGCTGAGTATATGAAAAAGGCCAGTAAAAACCTTCAGGCCAGCCAAGAGATCCAGAAGCAATGGCATGATCAGAAGGCTGTTTTGGTTCAGTACAAACCAGGGCAGAAAGTGTGGGTCTTGGAGCCTGTGGCCCCAAGAGCACTCCAAGATAAAAGGAGTGGACCCCACACAATTGTTGAGAAAAAGGGAGAAGTCACCTACTTAGTTGACTTAGGCACTGCCAGGAGTCCCCATAGGGTGCTCCATGTCAATCGCCTGAAACCCTACTATGACAGGGCTGATCTCACCCTGCTCATGGCAACTGATGAGGGACAGGAGGAAGACAGTGATCCTCTACCTGATGTCTTCTCTTCCACAGAACAAGATGCTCTTGTGGAAGGTGTAGTTTTGGCTGATTGTCTTACTGCTGAGCAGAAAGACCATCGCATAAATCTCCTGGGTCAGTTTTCTGAACTCTTCTCTACTGTGCCAGGTACCACTTCTTGGTGTGAGCACACTATAGATGCTGGAGACAGCTTGCCTGTCAAAAGTAAGATCTATAGGCAGCCTGACCATGTCAGGGACTGCATAAAGCAAGAGGTGCAGAAAATGTTAGAAGTAGGAGTGGTTGAGCACTCTGAAAGTCCATGGGCCTCTCCTGTGGTACTTGTACCAAAACCCCATTCCAAAGATGGAAAGAAGGAAATGCGGTTTTGTGTAGACTACAGAGGTCTCAACCAGGTAACCAAAACTGATGCTCACCCTATACCCAGGGCAGATGAGCTCATAGATACACTGGCATCTGCCAAGTATCTAAGCACTTTTGATTTGACTGCAGGGTATTGGCAGATCAAATTATCAGAAGATGCTAAACCTAAAACTACATTTTCAACCATTGGAGGCCATTACCAGTTCACAGTAATGCCTTTTGGATTGAAAAATGCACCTGCCACTTTTCAGAGGTTGGTGAACACAGTCCTGCAAGGGCTGGAAGCTTTTAGTGCAGCATATTTGGACGATATAGCTGTTTTTAGCTCCAGCTGGGATGATCACCTGGTCCACCTATGGAAAGTTTTGGAGGCCCTGCAAAAGGCAGGCCTCACTATCAAGGCTTCAAAGTGCCAGATAGGGCAGGGTAAGGTGGTTTATCTGGGACACCTTGTTGGTGGGGAACAGATTGCACCACTTCAGGGGAAAATCCAAACAATTATTGATTGGGTTCCCCCTACTACTCAGACTCAGGTGAGAGCCTTCCTAGGCCTCACTAGGTATTACAGGAGGTTCATTAAGAACTATGGCTCCATTGCAGCCCCTCTTAATGACCTCACATCCAAGAAAATGCCTAAAAAGGTATTATGGACAGCAAACTGTCAGAAAGCTTTTGAGGAGCTGAAGCAGGCCATGTGCTCTGCACCTGTCCTGAAAAGCCCTTGTTACTCTAAAAAATTCTATGTCCAAACTGATGCATCTGAATTAGGAGTAGCGGCAGTCCTATCACAACTTAATTCTGAGGGCCAGGATCAACCTGTTGCTTTTATTAGTAGGAGGTTGACCCCTAGAGAAAAGCGTTGGCCTGCCATAGAGAGGGAGGCCTTTGCTGTGGTCTGGGCTCTGAAGAAGTTGAGGCGATACCTGTTTGGCACTCTCTTCATTGTTCAGACAGACCACAAACCTCTACTTTGGCTAAAACAAATGAAAGGTGAAAATCCTAAATTGTTGAGGTGGTCCATATCCCTACAGGGAATGGACTATACAGTGGAACATAGACCTGGGAGTAGCCACTCCAATGCAGATGGACTATCCAGATATTTCCACTTAGACAATGAAGACTCATCAGGTCATGGCTAGTCTTATTGTCCTTCGTTTGGGGGGGGTGTGTGTAGGAAAGTACCATCTTGCCTGGCATGTTACCCCCATTTTTCACTGTATATATGTTGTTTTAGTTGTATGTGTCACTGGGACCCTGTCATCCAGGGCCCCTGTGCACATAAGTGTGCCTGAATGTGTTACCTGTGTAGTGACTAACTGTCTCACTGAGGCTCTGCTAATCAGAACCTCAGTGGTTATGCTCTCTCATTTCTTTCAAATTGTCACTAACAGGCTAGTGACCAATTTTACCAATTTACATTGGCTTACTGGAACACCCTTATAATTCCCTAGTATATGGTACTGAGGTACCCAGGGTATTGGGGTTCCAGGAGATCCCTATGGGCTGCAGCATTTCTTTTGCCACCCATAGGGAGCTCTGACAATTCTTACACAGGCCTGCCACTGCAGCCTGAGTGAAATAACGTCCACGTTATTTCACAGCCATTTTACACTGCACTTAAGTAACTTATAAGTCACCTATATGTCTAACCTTTACCTGGTAAAGGTTAGGTGCAAAGTTACTTAGTGTGAGGGCACCCTGGCACTAGCCAAGGTGCCCCCACATTGTTCAGGGCCAATTCCCCGGACTTTGTGAGTGCGGGTGTAGGAAAGTACCATCTTGCCTGGCATGTTACCCCCATTTTTCACTGTATATATGTTGTTTTAGTTGTATATGTCACTGGGACCCTGTTCTCCAGGGCCCCAGTGCTCATAAGTGTGCCTGAATGTGTTACCTGTGTAGTGACTAACTGTCTCACTGAGGCTCTGCTAATCAGAACCTCAGTGGTTATGCTCTCTCATTTCTTTCAAATTGTCACTAACAGGCTAGTGACCACTTTTACCAATTTACATTGGCTTACTGGAACACCCTTATAATTCCCTAGTATATGGTACTGAGGTACCCAGGGTATTGGGGTTACAGGAGATCCCTATGGGCTGCAGCATTTCTTTTGCCACCCATAGGGAGCTCTGACAATTCTTACACAGGCCTGCCACTGCAGCCTGAGTGAAATAACGTCCACGTTATTTCACAGCCATTTTACACTGCACTTAAGTAACTTATAAGTCACCTATATGTCTAACCTTTACCTGGTAAAGGTTAGGTGAAAAGTTACTTAGTGTGAGGGCACCCTGGCACTAGCCAAGGTGCCCCCACATTGTTCAGAGCCAATTCCCTGAACTTTGTGAGTGCGGGGACACCATTAAACGCGTGCACTACATATAGGTCACTACCTATATGTAGCTTCACAATGGTAACTCCGAATATGGCCATGTAACATGTCTATGATCATGGAATTGCCCCCTCTATGCCACCCTGGCATAGTTGGCACAATCCCATGACCCCAGTGGTCTGTAGCACAGACCCTGGTACTGCCAAAGTGCCCTTCCTGGGGTTTCACTGCAGCTGCTGCCAACACCTCAGACAGGCATCTGCCCTCCTGGGGTCCAGCCAGGCCTGGCCCAGGATGGCAGAACAAAGGACTTCCTCTGAGAGAGGGTGTTACACCCTCTCCCTTTGGAAAATGGTGTGAAGGCAGGGGAGGAGTAGCCTCCCCCAGCCTCTGGAAATGCTTTGTTGGGCACAGATGTGCCCAATTCTGCATAAGCCAGTCTACACCGGTTCAGGGGACCCCTTAGCCCTGCTCTGGCGCGAAACTGGACAAAGGAAAGGGGAGTGACCACTCCCCTGACCTGCACCTCACCTGGGAGGTGTCCAGAGCTCCTCCAGTGTGCTCCAGACCTCTGCCATCTTGGAAACAGAGGTGCTGCTGGCACACTGGACTACTCTGAGTGGCCAGTGCCACCATGTGACGTCAGAGACTCCTTGTGATAGGCTCCTTCAGGTGTTGCTAGCCTATCCTCTCTCCTAGGTAGCCAAATCCTCTTTTCTGGCTATTTAGGGTCTCTGTCTCTGGGGAAACTTTAGATAACGAATGCAAGAGCTGATCCGAGTTCCTCTGCATCTCTCTCTTCATCTTCTGCCAAGGAATCGACTGCTGACCGCGCTGGAAGCCTGCAAAACTGCAACATAGTAGCTAAGACGACTACTGCAACTCTGTAACGTTGATCCTGCCGCCTTCTCGACTGTTTTCCTGGTGGTGCATGCTGTGGGGGTAGTCTGCCTCCTCTCTGCACTAGAAGCTCCGAAGAAATCTCCTGTGGGTCGACGGAATCTTCCCCCTGCAACCGCAGGCACCAAAAAGCTGCATTACCGGTCCCTTGGGTCTCCTCTCAGCACGACGAGCGAGGTCCCTCGAATCCAGCAACTCTGTCCAAGTGACCCCCACAGTACAGTGACTCTTCAGTCCAAGTTTGGTGGAGGTAAGTCCTTGCCTCACCTCGCTAGACTGCATTGCTGAGAACCGCGACTTTTGCAGCTACTCCGGCCTCCGTGCACTTCCGGCGGAAATCCTTTGTGCACAATCCAGCCTGGGTCCACCGCACTCTAACCTACATTGCACAACCTCCTAAGTTGTTCTCCGGCGACGTGGGACTTCTTTGTGCGACTTCGGGTGAGCACTGTTTCACGCATCCTCGTAGTGCCTGTTTCTGGCACTTTTCCGGGTGCTACCTGCTGCTGAGAGGGCTCCTTTTCTTGCTCGACGTCCCCTCTCTCGCCTGATGTAATTTGCGACATCCTGGTCCTTCCTGGGCCACAGCAGCGTCCAAAAACGCTTTCCTCACGATTTGCAGATAGCAAGGCTTGTTGGCGGTCTTTCGGCGGAAAAGCACTTCTGCACGACTCATCACGGCGAGAGGAATCGGTCCACCAAAGGGAAAGTCTCTAGCCCTTTTCGTTCCTGCAGAAACCTCAGCTTCTCCTGTCCAGTAGAAGCTTCCTTGCACCCGCAGCTGTCATTTCCTGGGCATCTGCCCATCTCCGACTTGCTTGTGACTTTTGGACTTGGTCCCCTTGTTCCACAGGTACCCAAGATTGGAAATCCATCGTTGTTGCATTGTTGGTTTGTGTCTTTCCTGCATTATTCCTCTAACACGACTTCTTTGTCCTTAGGGGAACTTTAGTGCACTTTGCACTCACTTTTCAGGGTCTTGGGGAGGGTTATTTTTCTAACTCTCACTATTTTCTAATAGTCCCAGCGACCCTCTACAAGGTCACATAGGTTTGGGGTCCATTCGTGGTTCGCATTCCACTTTTGGAGTATATGGTTTGTGTTGCCCCTATCCCTATGTGTCCCCATTGCATCCTATTGTAACTATACATTGTTTGCACTGTTTTCTAAGACTATACTGCATATTTTTGCTATTGTGTATATATATCTTGTGTATATTTCCTATCCTCTCACTGAGAGTACACTCTGAGATACTTTGGCATATTGTCATAAAAATAAAGTACCTTTATTTTTAGTATAACCGTGTATTGTGTTTTCTTATGATATTGTGCATATGACACTAAGTGGTACTGTAGGAGCTTCACTCGTATCCTAGTTCAGCCTAAGCTGCTCTGCTAAGCTACCATTATCTGTCAGCCTATGCTGCTAGACACCCTATACACTAATAAGGGATAACTGGGCCTGGTGCAAGGTGCAAGTACCCCTAGGTACTCACTACAAGCCAGTCCAGCCTCCTACATTGGTTGTACAGTGGTGGGATAAGTGCTTTGAGACTACTTACCACTCTTGTCATTGTACTTTTCATAAGAGAAAAATATACAAAACAAGGTCAGTGTATATACACAAAACCAAAAAGTTTTGCATTTCCTCTTTTCACTCTTTTCTAAGTGCTGAAAAGTACTTCTAAACTTTCTAAAAAGTTCTAAAAAGTTTTAAAAGTTTTTTTTCTGTCTTTCTAAAAAGTTCTGAAAACTTTTTTCTCTTTTTCTATCACTTTAACTCTCTCTAAAAATGTCTGGCACAGGCCAAAATGTTGATCTGTCCAAACTTACATATGACCACCTTAGCTGGAAAGGAGCAAGGAGTCTCTGTGTAGAGAGAGGTTTGAGTGTAGGGAAGAATCCTTCCTTGGAACTGTTACTTAACATGCTTAGAAAACAAGATAAGGCTAAAAGTGCCCCATCTGTTGAAAAAGTAGCTAATGGTTCCCAATCTGATCCAGGGACTCCCCCAGGAAAAAGTTCAGGAAAGAAACTTCCTAGCCTGCCCATTACTAGACAGTCTAGCATAGTTGGTAATGATGAAGAGCCACACCATAGAAATAGTGTTGTCTCACATCATAGCAAAAGCATTTATTCTCACCACAGTGGAACTGATGTTTCTGTTAGCCAAGCTGTTAGGGTGCCCTCTGTAAGGGACAGGTCTCCTTCTGTTCATTCCCATCATACCTCTGTATCTAGGAATGTCCCTCCCACCAACCCTGATGACAGATTGTTAGAGAGGGAACTCAATAAGTTGAGGGTGGAACAAACCAGACTGAAGCTTAAAAAGCAACAGCTGGATTTGGATAGACAGTCTTTAGAATTAGAGAAGGAAAGGCAGAAGTTGGGTTTAGAAACCCATGGTGGCAGCAGCAGTATTCCCCATAGTCATCCTGCAAAAGAGCATGATTCCAGGAATCTGCACAAGATAGTTCCCCCTTATAAGGAGGGGGATGACATTAACAAATGGTTTGCTGCACTTGAGAGGGCCTGTGTTGTACAGGATGTCCCTCAAAGGCAGTGGGCTGCTATCCTATGGCTATCATTTAGTGGAAAAGGTAGGGATAGGCTCCTTACTGTGAAAGAAAGTGATGCCAATAATTTTACAGTTCTTAAGAATGCACTCCTTGATGGTTATGGCTTAACAACTGAACAATACAGGATAAAGTTCAGAGAGACCAAAAAGGAGTCTTCACAAGACTGGGTTGATTTCATTGACCGTTCAGTGAAGGTCTTGGAGGGGTGGTTACATGGCAGTAAAGTTACTGATTATGACAGCCTGTATAACTTGATCCTGAGAGAGCATATTCTTAAAAATTGTGTGTCTGATTTGTTGCACCAGTACTTGGTGGACTCTGATCTGACCTCTCCCCAAGAATTGGGAAAGAAGGCAGACAAATGGGTCAGAACAAGGGTGAACAGAAAAGTTCATACAGGGGGTGACAAAGATGGCAACAAAAAGAAGGATGGTAAGTCTTCTGACAAGGGTGGGGACAAATCTAAAAATGAGTCTTCATCAGTGTAGGAGGCTGGACTGGCTTGTTGTGAGTACCAAGGGGTACTTGCACCTTGCACCAGGCCCAGTTATCCCTTATTAGTGTATAGGGTGTCTAGCAGCATAGGCTGATAGATAATGGTAGTTTAGCAGAGCAGCTTAGGCTGAACTAGGAGACGAGTGAAGCTCCTACAGTACCACTTAGTGTCATATGCACAATATCATAAGAAAACACAATACAAAGGTATACTAAAAATAAAGGTACTTTATTTTTATGACAATATGCCAAAGTATCTCAGAGTGTACCCTCAGTATGAGGATAGCAAATATACACAAGATATATATACACAATAGCAAAACTATGCAGTATAGTCTTAGAAAACAGTGCAAACAATGTATAGTTACAATAGGATGCAATGGGGACACATAGGGATAGGGGCAACACAAACCATATACTCCAAAAGTGGAATGCGAAACACGAATAGACCCCAAACCTATGTGACCTTGTAGAGGGTCACTGGGACTATTAGAAAATAGTGAGAGTTAGAAAAATAACCCTCCCCAAGACCTTGAAAAGTGAGTGCAAAGTGCACTAAAGTTCCCCTAAGGACAAAGAAGTCGTGTTAGAGGAATAATGAAGGAAAGACACAAACCAACAATGCAACAACGATGGATTTCCAATCTAGGGTACCTGTGGAACAAGGGGACCAAGTCCAAAAGTCACAAGCAAGTCGGAGATGGGCATATGCCCATGAAATGCCAGCTGTGGATGCAAAGAAGCTTCTACTGGACAGAAGAAGCTGAGGTTTCTGCAGGAACGAAAAGGGCTAGATACTTCCCCTTTGGTGGTCGGATCTCTCTCGCCGTGGAAAGTTGTGCAGAAGTGTTTTCCTGCCGAAAGAACGCCAACAAGTCTTGCTAGCTGCAAATCGTGTGGTTAGCGTTTTTGGACGCTGCTGTAGCCCAGGAAGAACCAGGAGGTCGCAAAATGGACCAGGAGGTAGAGGGGACGTCGAGCAGGACAAGGAGTCCTCTTAGCAGCAGATAGCTCCCGGAGAAGTGCCAGAAACAGGCACTACGAGGATGCGTGAAATGCTCACCCGAAGCCGCACAAAGAAGTCCCACGTCGCCGGGGAACAACTTAGGAGGTCGTGCAATGCAGGTTAGAGTGCCGTGGACCCAGGCTGGACAGTGCACAAAGGATTTCCGCCGGAAGTGCACGGAGGCCGGAGTAGCTGCAAAAGTCGCGGTTCCCAGCAATGCAGTCTAGCGAGGTGAGGCAAGGACTTACCTCCACCAAACTTGGACTGAAGAGTCACTGGACTGTGGGGGCCACTTGGACAGAGTTGCTGGATTCGAGGGACCTCGCTCGTCGTGCTGAGAGGAGACCCAAGGGACCGGTAATGCAGCTTTTTGGTGCCTGCGGTTGCAGGGGGAAGATTCCGTCGACCCACGGGAGATTTCTTCAGAGCTTCTAGTGCAGAGAGGAGGCAGACTACCCCCACATCATGCACCACCAGGAAAACAGTCGAGAAGGCAGCAGGATCAGCGTTACAGAGTTGCAGTAGTCGTCTTAGCTACTATGTTGCAGTTTTGCAGGCTTCCAGCGCGGTCAGCAGTCGATTCCTTGGCAGAAGGTGAAGAGAGAGATACAGAGGAACTCGGATGAGCTCTTGCATTCGTTATCTAAAGTTTCCCCAGAGACAGAGACCCTAAATAGCCAGAAAAGAGGGTTTGGCTACCTAGGAGAGAGGATAGGCTACTAACACCTGAAGGAGCCTATCACAAGGAGTCTCTGACGTCACCTGGTGGCACTGGCAACTCAGAGCAGTCCAGTGTGCCAGCAGCACCTCTGTTTCCAAGATGGCAGAGGTCTGGAGCACACTGGAGGAGCTCTGGACACCTCCCAGGGGAGGTGCAGTTCAGGGGAGTGGTCGGTCCCCTTTCCTTTGTCCAGTTTCACGCCAGAGCAGGGCTAAGGGGTCCCCTGAACCGGTGTAGACTGGCTTATGCAGAATGGGGCACATCTGTGCCCAAGAAAGCATTTCCAGAGGCTGGGGGAGGCTACTCCTCCCCTGCCTTCACACCATTTTCCAAAGGGAAAGGGTGTAACACCCTCTCTCAGAGGAAGTTCTTTGTTCTGCCATCCTGGGCCAGGCCTGGCTGGACCCCAGGAGGGCAGATGCCTGTCTGAGGGGTTGGCAGCAGCAGCAGCTGCAGTGAAACCCCAGGAAAGGCACTTTGGCAGTACCAGGGTCTGTGCTACAGACCACTGGGATCATGGGATTGTGCCAACTATGCCAGGATGGTATAGAGGGGGCAATTCCATGATCATAGACATGTTACATGGCCATATTCTGAGTTACCATTGTGAAGCTACATATAGGTAGTGACCTATATGTAGTGCACATGTGTAATGGTGTCCCCGCACTCACAAAGTCCGGGGAATTGGCCCTGAACAATGTGGGGGCACCTTGGCTAGTGCCAGGGTGCCCTCACACTAAGTAACTTTGCACCTAACCTTTACCAGGTAAAGGTTAGACATATAGGTGACTTATAAGTTACTTAAGTGCAGTGTAAAATGGCTGTGAAATAACGTGGACGTTATTTCACTCAGGCTGCAGTGGCAGGCCTGTGTAAGAATTGTCAGAGCTCCCTATGGGTGGCAAAAGAAATGCTGCAGCCCATAGGGATCTCCTGGAACCCCAATACCCTGGGTACCTCAGTACTATATACTAGGGAATTATAAGGGTGTTCCAGTAAGCCAATGTAAATTGGTAAAATTGGTCACTAGCCTGTTAGTGACAATTTTGAAAGAAATGAGAGAGCATAACCACTGAGGTTCTGATTAGCAGAGCCTCAGTGAGACAGTTAGTCACTACACAGGTAACACATTCAGGCACACTTATGAGCACTGGGGCCCTGGGTTACCAGGGTCCCAGTGACACATACAACTAAAACAACATATATACAGTGAAAAATGGGGGTAACATGCCAGGCAAGATGGTACTTTCCTACACAACCCCCCCCCAAACGAAGGACAATAAGACTAGCCATGACCTGATGAGTCTTCATTGTCTAAGTGGAAATATCTGGAGAGTCCATCTGCATTGGAGTGGCTACTCCCAGGTCTATGTTCCACTGTATAGTCCATTCCCTGTAGGGATATGGACCACCTCAATAATTTAGGATTTTCACCTTTCATTTGTTTTAGCCAAAGTAGAGGTTTGTGGTCTGTCTGAACAATGAAGTGAGTGCCAAACAGGTATGGCCTCAACTTCTTCAGAGCCCAGACCACAGCAAAGGCCTCCCTCTCTATGGCAGACCAACGCTTTTCTCTAGGGGTCAACCTCCTACTAATAAAAGCAACAGGTTGATCCTGGCCCTCAGAATTAAGTTGTGATAGGACTGCCCCTACTCCTAGTTCAGATGCATCAGTTTGGACATAGAATTTTTTAGAGTAACAAGGGCTTTTCAGGACAGGTGCAGAGCACATGGCCTGCTTCAGCTCCTCAAAAGCTTTCTGACAGTTTGCTGTCCATAATACCTTTTTAGGCATTTTCTTGGATGTGAGGTCATTAAGAGGGGCTGCAATGGAGGCATAGTTCTTAATGAACCTCCTGTAATTCCCAGTGAGGCCTAGGAAGGCTCTCACCTGAGTCTGAGTGGTAGGGGGAACCCAATCAATAATTGTTTGGATTTTCCCCTGAAGTGGTGCAATCTGTTCCCCACCAACAAGGTGTCCCAGATAAACCACCTTACCCTGCCCTATCTGGCACTTTGAAGCCTTGATAGTGAGGCCTGCCTTTTGCAGGGCCTCCAAAACTTTCCATAGGTGGACCAGGTGATCATCCCAGCTCGAGCTAAAGACAGCTATATCGTCCAAATATGCTGCACTGAAAGCCTCCAGCCCTTGCAGGACTGTGTTCACCAACCTTTGAAAAGTGGCAGGTGCATTTTTCAAACCAAAAGGCATTACTGTAAATTGGTAATGGCCTCCAATGGTTGAAAATGCAGTTTTAGGTTTAGCATCTTCTGACAATTTGATCTGCCAATACCCTGCAGTCAAATCAAAAGTGGTTAGATACTTGGCAGATGCCAGTGTATCTATGAGCTCATCTGCCCTGGATATAGGGTGAGCATCAGTTTTGGTTACCAGGTTGAGACCTCTATAGTCTACACAAAACCGCATTTCCTTCTTTCCATCTTTGGAATGGGGTTTTGGTACAAGTACCACAGGAGAAGCCCATGGACTTTCAGAGTGCTCAACCACTCCTAGTTCTAACATTTTCTGCACCTCTTGCTTTATGCAGTCCCTGACATGGTCAGGCTGCCTATAGATTTTACTTTTGACAGGTAAACTGTCTCCAGTATCTATAGTGTGCTCACACCAAGAAGTGGTACCTGGCACAGTAGAGAAGAGTTCAGAGAATTGATCTAGGAGATTTATGCAATGGTCTTTCTGCTCAGCAGTAAGACAATCAGCCAAAACTACACCTTCCACAAGAGCATCTTGTTCTGTGGAAGAGAAGAGATCAGGTAGAGGATCACTGTCTTCTTCCTGTCCCTCATCAGTTGCCATGAGCAGGGTGAGATCAGCCCTGTCATAGTAGGGTTTCAGGCGGTTGACATGGAGCACCCTAAGGGGACTCCTGGCAGTGCCTAAGTCAACTAAATAGGTGACTTCACCCTTTTTCTCAACAATTGTGTGGGGTCCACTCCATTTATCTTGGAGTGCTCTTGGGGCCACAGGCTCCAAGACCCACACTTTCTGCCCTGGTTTGTACTGAACCAAAACAGCCTTCTGATCATGCCATTGCTTCTGGAGCTCTTGGCTGGCCTGAAGATTTTTACTGGCCTTTTTCATATACTCAGCCATCCTTGATCTGAGGCCAAGTACATAATCCACAATATCTTGCTTAGGAGCTTTTAAAGGTTGTACCCAACCCTCCTTTACAAGTGTGAGTGGACCCCTAACAGGGTGACCAAAAAGAAGTTCAAAGGGGCTGAAGCCCACTCCTTTTTGGGGTACCTCCCTGTAGGCAAAAAGGAGGCATGGTAACAGGATATCCCATCTCCTGCGGAGTTTTTCAGGGAGACCCATAATCATGCCTTTGAGAGTTTTATTAAATCTCTCCACCAGTCCATTTGTTTGTGTATGATAGGGTGTTGTGAACTTGTAAGTTACACCACACTCCTTCCACATGGCCTTTAAGTATGCAGACATGAAATTGCTTCCCCTGTCTGATACTACTTCCTTTGGAAAGCCCACACTAGAAAATATTCCCAGGAGGGCCTTTGCCACCGCAGGTGCTGTAGTGATCCTTAAAGGAATTGCTTCAGGATATCTTGTGGCATGGTCCACTACCACCAAGATAAACCTATTGCCTGAAGCAGTAGGAGGGTCAAGGGGGCCAACTATGTCAACCCCTACCCTTTCAAAGGGAACCCCAACCACAGGCAGTGGGATAAGGGGTGCCTTTGGAGTGCCACCTGTTTTGCCACTGGCTTGACAGGTTTCACAGGACTTACAAAATTCCTTTGTGTAAAACAGACATCCTAGGCCAATGAAACAAGGGGACAAGTCTGTCCCAAGTTTTCATTTGTCCCAGGTGTCCAGCTAGGGGAATGTCGTGGGCAAGAGTTAGGAGGAACTTTCTGTACTCCTGAGGAATCACTAATCTCCTGGCAGTTCCAGGTTTAGGATCCCTTGCCTCAGTGTACAAGAGGTTGTCCTCCCAGTAAACTCTGTGAGAGTCACTGACATCCCCATTAGCCTGTTTGACAGCGTGCTGTCTTAGACCCTCTAATGTGGGACAGGTTTGCTGTGCCACACTCAGCTCCTCTCTGGCAGGCCCCCCTTCACCCAAAAGCTCAGCAGTGTCTGCTTCAAGCTCCTCTGGTGTAGGTTCTGCACAGGGAGGGAATTCTTCTTCCTCAGAAGTTGAATCCACTGTAGAGGGAGGGATAGTAGGAAGTGGTTTGCTTTTACTAGCCCTAGCTTTAGGGAGCACTTGGTCCATTGTTCCAGGATCCAAGCTTCCCTGTCCTTTTTGCTTTTTGGCCTGAGCCCTGGTTAAAGCAAAAATATGCCCTGGGATGCCCAGCATTGCTGCATGGGCCTCCAACTCCACATCTGACCAAGCTGATGTCTCCAAATCATTTCCTAGTAGACAGTCTACAGGTAAATCTGTGGCTACCACAACTTTCTTTGGACCAGTAACCCCCCCCCAGTTGAGATTAACAACAGCCATGGGGTGGCTAAGTGTGTTGTTGTGAGCATCGGTTACTTGGTACTGGTGACCAAGTAGGTGTTGTTCAGGGTGGACCAGTTTCTCTATGACCATAGTCACACTGGCTCCAGTGTCCCTGTAGGCCTGAACCTCAACACCTTTTATTAGGGGTAGCTGCTTGTACTTATCCATATTAAGGGGACAAGCAACTAAGATGGATAAATCAATAGCCCCCTCAGAGACTAACACAGCCTCTGTGGCCTCCCTAACAAGGCCAACCCCAACTAAGTTACCAATAGTGAGCCCAGCTACTCCCTTGGATTGGCTATTAGTAGGTTTGCTCCCACCACCACTGCTATTAGTAGGGACACTAGGGGTAGCAGTAGGGGTTGTAGTGGTAGGAGGCTTGGTGCTTTTCTTTGGACAACTGGGATCTGTTGTCCAATGGCCTTTTACTTTACATAAATAGCACCATGGTTTCTTTTCTTTGTTTTGATTAAAGGAGGATTTGGACCCACCACCCCCACCAGAGTGTTTTTGTGGGCCTGATGAAGACTCATTTTTAGATTTGGCCCCACCCTTGACAGAAGACTTACCATCCTTCTTTTTGTTGCCATCTTTGTCACCCCCTGTATGAACTTTTCTGTTCACCCATTTTCTGACCCATTTGTCTGCCTTCTTTCCCAATTCTTGGGGAGAGGTCAGATCAGAGTCCACCAAGTACTGGTGCAACAAATCAGACACACAATTATTAAGAATATGCTCTCTCAGGATCAAGTTATACAGGCTGTCATAATCAGTAACTTTACTGCCATATAACCACCCCTCCAAGGCCTTCACTGAATGATCAATGAAATCAACCCAGTCTTGTGAAGACTCCTTTTTGGTCTCTCTGAACTTTATCCTGTACTGTTCAGTGGTTAAGCCATAACCATCCAGGAGTGCATTCTTAAGAACTGTACAATTATTGGCATCACTTTCTTTCACAGTAAGAAGCCTATCCCTACCTTTTCCACTAAATGATAGCCATAGGATAGCAGCCCACTCCCTTTGAGGGACATCCTGTACAACACAGGCCCTCTCAAGTGCAGCAAACCACTTGTTAATGTCATCCCCCTCCTTATAAGGGGGAACTATCTTTTGCAGATTCCTGGAATCATGCTCTTTTGCAGGATGACTATGGGGAATACTGCTGCTGCCACCATGGGTTTCTAAACCCAATTTCTGTCTCTCCTTCTCTACTTCTAAAGTATGTCTATCCAAATCCAGCTGTTGCTTCTTGAGCTTCAGTCTGGTTTGTTCCACTCTCAATCTATTGAGCTCCCTTTCTAACAATCTGTCATCAGGGTGGGTGGGAGGGACATGCCTTGAAACAGAAGTATGGTGAGAATGGACAGAAGGAGACCTGTCCCTTACAGAGGGCACCCTAACAGCTTGGCTAACAGAAACATCAGTACCACTGTGGTGAGAATAAATGCTTTTGCTATGATGTGAGACAACACTATTTGTATGGTGTGGCTCTACATCATTACCAACTATGCTAGACTGTCTAGTAATGGGCAGGATAGGAAGTTTCTTTCCTGAATCTTTTCCTGGGGGAGTCCCTGGATCAGATTGGGAACCATTAGCTACTTTTTCAACAGATGGGGCACTTCTAGCCTTATCCTGTTCTCTAAGCATGTTAAGTAACAATTCCAAGGAAGGATTCTTCCCTACACTGAAACCTCTCTCTACACAGAGACTCCTTGCTCCTTTCCAGCTAAAGTGGTCATAGGCAAGTTTGGACAGATCCACATTTTGGCCTGTGCCAGACATTTTTAGAGAGAGTTAAAGTGATAGTAAAAGATAAAAAGTTTGTCAGAGCTTTTAGAAAGACAGAGAAAAAAAACGTTTAAAACTTTTTAGAACTTTTTAGAAAGTTAGAAGTACTTTTCTGCACTTAGAAAAGAGTGAAAAGAGGAAATGCAAAACTTTTTGGCTATGTGTATATACACTGAACTTGTTTTGTATATTTTTCTCTTATGAAAAGTACAATGACAAGAGTGGTAAGTAGTCTCAAAGCACCTATCCCACCACTGCACAACCAATGTAGGAGGCTGGACTGGCTTGTAGTGAGTACCAAGGGGTACTTGCACCTTGCACCAGGCCCAGTTATCCCTTATTAGTGTATAGGGTGTAAAGCAGCATAGGCTGATAGATAATGGTAGCTTAGCAGAGCAGCTTAGGCTGAACTAGGAGACGAGTGAAGCTCCTACAGTACCACTTAGTGTCATATGCACAATATCATATGAAAACACAATACACAGGTATACTAAAAATAAAGGTACTTTATTTTTATGACAATATGCCAAAGTATCTCAGAGTGTACCCTCAGTATGAGGATAGCAAATATACACAAGATATATATACACAATAGCAAAAATATGCAGTATAGTCTTAGAAAACAGTGCAAACAATGTATAGTTACAATAGGATGGAATTGTGACACATAGGGATAGGGGCAACACAAACCATATACTCCAAAAGTGGAATGCGAACCACGAATGGACCCCAAACCTATGTGACCTTGTAGAGGGTCGCTGGGACTATTAGAAAATAGTGAGAGTTAGAAAAATAACCCTCCCCAAGACCCTGAAAAGTGAGTGCAAAGTGCACTAAAGTTCCCCTAAGGACAAAGAAGTCGTGTTAGAGGAATAATGCAGGAAAGACACAAACCAACAATGCAACAACGATGGATTTCCAATCTAGGGTACCTGTGGAACAAGGGGACCAAGTCCAAAAGTCACAAGCAAGTCGGAGATGGGCATATGCCCAGGAAATGCCAGCTGTGGATGCAAAGAAGCTTCTGCTGGACAGAAGAAGCTGAGGTTTCTGCAGGAACGAAAAGGGCTAGAGACTTCCCCTTTGGCAGACGGATCCCACTCGCCGTGGAGAGTCGTGCAGAAGTGTTTTCCCGCAGAAAGAACACCAACAAGCCTTGCTAGCTGCAAATCGTGCAGTTAGCGTTTTTGGACGCTGCCGTGGCCCAGGAAGGACCAGGAGGTCGCAAATTGGACCAGGAGGTAGAGGGGACATCGAGCAAGACAAGGAGCCCTATTAGCAGCAGTTAGCACCCGGAGAAGTGCCAGAAACAGGCACTACAAGGATGCGTGAAACTGTGCTCACCCGAAGTCGCACAAAGAAGTCCCACGTCGCAGGGGAACAACTTAGGAGGTCGTGCAATGCAGGTTAGAGTGCCGTAAACCCAGGCTGGACTGTGCACAAAGGATTTCCACCGGAAGTGCACGGAGGCCGGAGTAGCTGCAAAAGTCGCGGTTCCCAACAATGCAGTCTAGCGAGGTGAGACAAGGACTTACCTCCACCAAACTTGGACTGAAGAGTCACTGGACTGTGGTGGCCTCTTGGACAGAGTTGCTGGATTCGAGGGACCTCGCTCGTCGTGCTGAGAGGAGACCCAAGGGACCGGTAATGCAGCTTTTTGGTGCCTGCGGTTGCAGGGGGAAGATTCCGTCGACCCACGGGAGATTTCTTTGGAGCTTCTAGTGCAGAGAGGAGGCAGACTACCCCCACAGCATGCACCACCAGGAAAACAGTCGAGAAGGCGGCAGGATCAGCGTTACAGAGTTGCAGTAGTAGTCTTAGCTACTATGTTGCAGTTTTGCAGGCTTCCAGCGCGGTCAGCAGTCGATTCCTTGGCAGAAGGTGAAGAGAGAGATGCAGAGGAACTCGGATGAGCTCTTGCATTCGTTATCTAAAGTTTCCCCAGAGACAGAGACCCTAAATAGCCAGAAAAGAGGGTTTGGCTACCTAGGAGAGAGGATAGGCTACTAACACCTGAAGGAGCCTATCAGAAGGAATCTCTGACGTCACCTGGTGGCACTGGCCACTCAGAGCAGTCCAGTGTGCCAGCAGCACCTCTGTTTCCAAGATGGCAGAGGTCTGGAGCACACTGGAGGAGCTCTGGACACCTCCCAGGGGAGGTACAGGTCAGGGGAGTGGTCACTCACCTTTCCTTTGTCCAGTTTCGCGCCAGAGCAGGGCTAAGGGGTCCCCTGAACCGGTGTAGACTGGCTTATGCAGAATTGGGCACATCTGTGCCCAAGAAAGCATTTCCAGAGGCTTGGGGAGGCTACTCCTCCCCTGCCTTCACACCATTTTCCAAAGGGAGAGGAAGTTCTTTGTTCTGCCATCCTGGGCCAGGCCTGGCTGGACCCCAGGAGGGCAGATGCCTGTCTGAGGGGTTGGCAGCAGCTGCAGTGAAACCCCAGGAAAGGCAGCTTGGCAGTACCAGGGTCTGTGCTACAGACCACTGGGATCATGGGATTGTGTCAACTATGCCAGGATGGTATAGAGGGGGCAATTCCATGATCATAGACATGTTACATGGCCATATTCGGAGTTACCATTGTGAAGCTACATATAGGTAGTGACCTATATGTAGTGCACACGTGTAATGGTGTCCCCGCACTCACAAAGTCCGGGGAATAGGCCCTGAACAATGTGGGGGCACCTTGGCTAGTGCCAGGGTGCCCTCACACTAAGTAACTTTGCACCTAACCTTTACCAGGTAAAGGTTAGACATATAGGTGACTTATAAGTTACTTAAGTGCAGTGTAAAATGGCTGTGAAATAACGTGGACGTTATTTCACTCAGGCTGCAGTGGCAGGCCTGTGTAAGAATTGTTAGAGCTCCCTATGGGTGGCAAAAGAAATGCTGCAGCCCATAGGGATCTCCCGGAACCCCAATACCCTGGGTACCTCAGTACCATATACTAGGGAATTATAAGGGTGTTCCAGTAAGCCAATGCAAATTGGTAAAATTGGTCACTAGCTTGTTAGAGCATAACCACTGAGGTTCTGATTAGCAGAGCCTCAGTGAGACAGTTAGTCACTACACAGGTAACACATTCAGGCACACTTATGAGCACTGGGGCCCTGGGTTACCAGGGTCCCAGTGACACATACAACTAAAACAACATATATACAGTGAAAAATGGAGGTAACATGCCAGGCAAGATGGTACTTTCCTACAATCAGGCCCACAAAAACACTCTGGTGGGGGTGGTGGGTCCAAATCCTCCTTTAATCAAAACAAAGAAAAGAAACCATGGTGCTATTTAAGTAAAGTAAAAGGCCATTGGACAACAGATCCCAGTTGTCCAAAGAAAAGCACCAATCCTCCTACCACTACAACCCCTACTGCTACCCCTAGTGTCCCTACTAACAGCAGTGGTGGTGGGAGCAAACCTACTAATAGCCAATCCAAGGGAGTAGCTGGGCTCACTATTGGTAACTTAATTGGGGTTGGCCTTGTTAGGGAGGCCACACAGGCTGTGTTAGTCTCTGAGGGGGCTATTGATTTAGCCACCTTAGTTGCTTGTCCCCTTAATATGGATAAGTACAAGCAGCTACCCCTAATAAATGGTGTTGAGGTTCAGGCCTACAGGGACACTGGTGCCAGTGTGACTATGGTCATAGAGAAACTGGTCCACCCTGAACAACACCTACTTGGTCACCAGTACCAAGTAACCGATGCTCACAACAACAACACACTTAGCCACCCCATGGCTGTTGTAAATCTCAACTGGGGGGGGCGTTACTGGTCCAAAGAAAGTTGTGGTAGCCACAGATTTACCTGTAGACTGTCTACTAGGAAATGATTTGGAGACATCAGCTTGGTCAGATGTGGAGTTGGAGGCCCATGCAGCAATGCTGGGCATCCCAGGGCATATTTTTGCTTTAACCAGGGCTCAGCCCAAAAAGCAAAAGGGACAGGGAAGCTTGGATCCTGGAACAATGGACCAAGTGCTCCCTAAAGCTAGGGCTAGTAGAAGCAAACCACTTCCTACTATCCCTCACTCTACAGTGGATTCAACTTCTGAGGAAGAAGAATTCCCTCCCTGTGCAGAACCTACACCAGAGGAGCTTGAAGCAGACACTGCTGAGCTTTTGGGTGAAGGGGGGCCTGCCAGAGAGGAGCTGAGTGTGGCACAACAAACCTGTCCCACATTAGAGGGTCTAAGACAGCAAGCTGTCAAACAGGCTAATGGGGATGTCAGTGACTCTCACAGAGTTTACTGGGAGGACAACCTCTAGTACACTGAGGCAAGGGATCCTAAACCTGGAGCTGCCAGGAGATTATTGATTCCTCAGGAGTACAGAAAGTTCCTCCTAACTCTTGCCCACGACATTCCCCTAGCTGGGCATCTGGGTCAAATGAAAACTTGGGACAGGCTTGTTCCCTTGTTTCATTGGCCTAGGATGTCTGAGGACACAAAAGAGTTTTGTAAGTCCTGTGAAACCTGTCAAGCCAGTGGCAAGACAGGTGGCACTCCAAAGGCACCCCTTATTCCACTGCTTGTGGTTGGGGTTCCCTTTGAAAGGGTAGGGGTTGACATAGTTGGCCCCCTTGACCCTCCTACTGCTTCAGGCAATAGGTTTATCTTGGTGGTAGTGGACCATGCCACAAGATATCCTGAAGCAATTCCTTTAAGGACCACTACAGCACCTGCAGTGGCAAAAGCCCTCCTGGGAATATTTTCTAGGGCGGGCTTCCCAAAGGAAGTAGTATCAGACAGAGGAAGCAATTTCATGTCTGCATACTTAAAGGCCATGTGGAAGGAGTGTGGTGTGACTTATAAGTTCACTACACCCTATTATCCACAAACTAATGGACTGGTGAGAGATTTAATAAAACTCTCAAAGGCATGATTATGGGTCTCCCTGAAAAACTCCGCAGGAGATGGGATATCCTTCTACCATGCCTCCTTTTTGCCTACAGGGAGGTACCCCAGAAAGGAGTGGGCTTAGCCCCTTTGAACTTCTTTTTGGACACCCTGTTAGGGGTCCACTCACACTTGTAAAGGAGGGTTGGGAACAACCTTTAAAAGCTCCTAAGCAGGATATTGTGGAATATGTACTTGGCCTCAGATCAAGGATGGATGAGTACATGAAAAAGGCCAGTAAAAACCTTCAGGCCAGCCAAGAGCTCCAGAAGTAATGGCATGATCAGAAGGCTGTTTTGGTTCAGTACCAACCAGGGCTGAAAGTGTGGGTCTTGGAGCCTGTGGCCCCAAGAGCACTCCAAGATAAATGGAGTGGACCCCACACAATTGTTGAAAAGAAGGGAGAAGTCACCTATTTAGTTGACTTAGGCACTGCCAGGAGTCCCCTTAGGGTGCTCCACGTCAACCGCCTGAAACCCTACTATGACAGGGCTGATCTCACCCTGCTCATGGCAACTGATGAGGGACAGGAAGAAGACAGTGATCCTCTACCTGATCTCTTCTCTTCCACAGAACAAGATGCTCTGGTGGAAGGTGTAGTTTTGGCTGATTGTCTTACTGCTGAGCAGAAAGACAATTGCATAAACCTCCTAGATCAATTCTCTGAACTCTTCTCTACTGTGCCAGGTACCACTTCTTGGTGTGAGCACACTATAGATACTGGAGACAGCTTGCCTGTCAAAAGTAAGATCTATAGGCAGCCTGACTGTAGGAAAGTACCATCTTGCCTGGCATGTTACCCCCATTTTTCACTGTATATATGTTGTTTTAGTTGTATGTGTCACTGGGACCCTGGTAACCCAGGGCCCCAGTGCTCATAAGTGTGCCTGAATGTGTTACCTGTGTAGTGACTAAGGCCCATATTTATACTTCTTTAGCGCAGCGTTTGCGCCACTTTTTGACGCAAAAACGGCGCAAAGTTACAAAATACAATTGTATTTTGCAAGTTTGCACAGCTTTTGCGTCAAAAAATGAAGCAAATGCGGCGCTAAAGAAGTATAAATATGGGCCTAACTGTCTCACTGAGGCTCTGCTAATCAGAACCTCAGTGGTTATGCTCTCTCATTTCTTTCCAAATTGTCACTAACAGGCTAGTGACCATTTTTACCAATTTACATTGGCTTACTGGAACACCCTTATAATTCCCTAGTATATGGTACTGAGGTACCCAGGGTATTGGGGTTCCAGGAGATCCCTATGGGCTGCAGCATTTCTTTTGCCACCCATAGGGAGCTCTGACAAATCTTACACAGGCCTGCCACTGCAGCCTGAGTGAAATAACGTCCACGTTATTTCACAGCCATTTTACACTGCACTTAAGTAACTTATAAGTCACCTATATGTCTAACCTTTACCTGGTAAAGGTTAGGTGCAAAGTTACTTAGTGTGAGGGCACCCTGGCACTAGCCAAGGTGCCCCCACATTGTTCAGAGCCAATTCCCTGAACTTTGTGAGTGCGGGGACACCATTACACGCGTGAACTACATATAGGTCACTAACTATATGTAGCTTCACAATGGTAACTCCGAATATGGCCATGTAACATGTCTATGATCATGGAATTGCCCCCTCTATGCCATCCTGGCATAGTTGGCACAATCCCATGATCCCAGTGGTCTGTAGCACAGACCCTGGTACTGCCAAACTGCCCTTCCTGGGGTTTCACTGCAGCTGCTGCTGCTGCCAACCCCTCAGACAGGCAGCTGCCCTCCTGGGGTCCAGCCAGGCCTGGCCCAGGATGGCAGAACAAAGAACTTCCTCTGAGAGAGGGTGTGACACCCTCTCCCTTTGGAAAATGGTGTGAAGGCAGGGGAGGAGTAGCCTCCCCCAGCCTCTGGAAATGCTTTGTTGGGCACAGATGTGCCCAATTCTGCATAAGCCAGTCTACACCGGTTCAGGGACCCCTTAGCCCCTGCTCTGGCGCGAAACTGGACAAAGGAAAGGGGAGTGACCACTCCCCTGACCTGCACCTCCCCTGGGAGGTGTCCAGAGCTCCTCCAGTGTGCTCCAGACCTCTGCCATCTTGGAAACAGAGGTGCTGCTGGCACACTGGACTGCTCTGAGTGGCCAGTGCCACCAGGTGACGTCAGAGACTCCTTGTGATAGGCTCCTTCAGGTGTTGCTAGCCTATCCTCTCTCCTAGGTAGCCAAACCCACTTTTCTGGCTATTTAGGGTCTCTGTCTCTGGGGAAACTTCAGATAACGAATGCATGAGCTCAGCCGAGTTCCTCTGCATCTCTCTCTTCACCTTCTGATAAGGAATCGACCGCTGACCGCGCTGGAAGCCTGCAAACCTGCAACATAGTAGCAAAGACGACTACTGCAACTCTGTAACGCTGATCCTGCCGCCTTCTCGACTGTTTTCCTGCTTGTGCATGCTGTGGGGGTAGTCTGCCTCCTCTCTGCACCAGAAGCTCCGAAGAAATCTCCCGTGGGTCGACGGAATCTTCCCCCTGCAACCGCAGCCACCAAAAAGCTGCATTACCGGTCCTTTGGGTCTCCTCTCAGCACGACGAGCGAGGTCCCTCGAATCCAGCGACTCTGTCCAAGTGACCCCCACAGTCCAGTGACTCTTCAGCCCAAGTTTGGTGGAGGTAAGTCCTTGCCTCACCTCGCTGGGCTGCATTGCTGGGAACCGCGACTTTGCAGCTACTCCGGCCCCTGTGCACTTCCGGCGGAAATCCTTTGTGCACAGCCAAGCCTGGGTCCACGGAACTCTAACCTGCATTGCACGACTTTCTAAGTTGGTCTCCGGCGACGTGGGACTCCTTTGTGCAACTTCGGCGAGCACTGTTTCACACATCCTTTTAGTGCCTGTTTCTGGCACTTCTCCGGGTGCTACCTGCTTTAGTGAGGGCTCTTTGTCTTGCTCGACGTCCCCTCTCTCTTCAGGTCCAATTTGCGACCTCCTGGTCCCTCCTGGGCCCCAGCAGCGTCCAAAAACGCCAAACGCACGATTTGCAGCTAGCAAGGCTTGTTTGCATTCTTTCGGCGGGAAAATACTTCTGCACGACATTCCACGGCGAGTGGGATCCGTCCACCAAAGGGAAAGTCTCTAGCCCTTTTCGTTCCTGCAGAAACCTCAGCTTCTTCTGTCCAGTAGAAGCTTCTTTGCACCCGCAGCTGGCATTTCCTGGGCATCTGCCCATCTCCGACTTGCTTGTGACTTTTGGACTTGGTCCCCTTGTTCCACAGGTACCCTAGATTGGAAATCCACAGTTGTTGCATTGCTGGTTTGTGTCTTTCCTGCATTATTCCTCTAACACGACTACTTTGTCCTTAGGGGAACCTTAGTGCACTTTGCACTCACTTTTCAGGGTCTTGGGGAGGGTTATTTTTCTAACTCTCACTATTTTCTAATAGTCCCAGCGACCCTCTACAAGGTCACATAGGTTTGGGGTCCATTCGTGGTTCGCATTCCACTTTTGGAGTATATGGTTTGTGTTGCCCCTATCCCTATGTTTCCCCATTGCATCCTAATGTAACTATACATTGTTTGCACTGTTTTCTAAGACTATACTGCATATTTTTGCTATTGTGTATATATATCTTGTGTATATTTCCTATCCTCTCACTGAGGGTACACTCTAAGATACTTTGGCATATTGTCATAAAAATAAAGTACCTTTATTTTTAGTATAACTGTGTATTGTGTTTTCTTATGATATTGTGCATATGACACTGAGTGGTACTGTAGTAGCTTCACACGTCTCCTAGTTCAGCCTAAGCTGCTCTGCTAAGCTACCATTATCTATCAGCCTAAGCTGCTAGACACCCTATACACTAATAAGGGATAACTGGGCCTGGTGCAAGGTGCAAGTACCCCTTGGTACTCACTACAAGCCAGTCCAGCCTCCTACATTGGTTGTGCAGTGGTGGGATAAGTGCTTGAGACTACTTACCACTCTTGTCATTGTACTTTTCATAAGAGAAAAATATACAAAACAAGGTCAGTGTATATACACATAGCCAAAAAGTTTTGCATTTCCTCTTTTCACTCTTTTCTAAGTGCTGAAAAGTACTCATAAACTTTCAAAAAGTTCTTAAAAGTTTAAAAAGTTTTTTTCTATCTTTCCAAAAAGTTCTGAAAACTTTTTTCTCTCTTTCTATCACTTTAACTCTCTCTAAAAAATGTCTGGCACAGGCCAAAGTGTTGATCTGTCCAAACTTGCATATGACAACCTTAGCTGGAAAAGAGCAAGGAGTCTCTGTATAGAGAGAGGTTTGAGTGTAGGGAAGAATCCTTCCTTGGAACTGTTACTTAACATGCTTAGAGAACAGGATAAGGCCATAGGTGCCCCATCTGTTGAAAAAGTACCTAATAGTTCCCAATCTGATTCAGGGACTCCCCCAGGAAAAGATTCAGGAAAGAAACTTCCTAGCCTGCCCATTACTAGACAATCTAGCATAGATGGTAATGATGATGAGCCACACCAAATAAATAGTGTTGTCTCACATCATAGCAAAAGCATTTATTCTCACCATACTGGTAGTAATGTTTCTGTAAACCAAGCTGTTAAGTTGGCTTCTGTAAGGGACAGGTCTCCTTCTGTTCATTCCCATCATAGCTGTTTCTAGAAATGTCCCTCCCACCAACCCTGATGACAGAATGTTAGAGAGGGAACTCAATAAGTTGAGGGTGGAACAAACCAGACTGAAGTTTAAAAAGCAACAGCTGGATTTGGATAGACAGTCTTTTGAATTAGAGAAGGAAAGACAGAAGTTGGGTTTAGATACCCATGGTGGCAGCAGCAGTATTCCCCATAGTCATCCTGCAAAAGAGCATGATTCCAGGAATCTGCACAAGATAGTTCCCCCTTATAAGGAGGGGGATGACATTAACAAGTGGTTTGCTGCACTTGAGAGGGCCTGTGTTGTACAGGATGTCCCTCAAAGGCAGTGGGCTGCTATCCTATGGCTATCATTTAGTGGAAAAGGTAGGGATAGGCTCCTTACTGTGAAAGAAAATGATGCTAATAATTTCCAAGTTCTTAAGAATGCACTCCTGGATGGTTATGGCTTAACCACTGAACAGTACAGGATAAAGTTCAGAGAGACCAAAAAGGAGTCTTCACAAGACTGGGTTGATTTCATTGACCAGGCAGTGAAGGCCCTGGAGGGGTGGTTACATGGTAGTAAAGTTACTGATTATGACAGCCTGTATAACTTGATCCTGAGAGAGCATATTCTTAATAATTGTGTGTCTGATTTGTTGCACCAGTACTTGGTGGACTCTGATCTGACCTCTCCCCAAGAATTGGGAAAGAAGGCAGACAAATGGGTCAGAACAAGAGTGAACAGAAAAGTTCATACAGGGGGTGACAAAGATGGCAACAAAAAGAAGGATGGTAAGTCTTCTGACAAAGGTGGGGACAAATCTAAAAATGAGTCTTCATCAGGCCCACAAAAACACTCTGGTGGGGGTGGTGGGTCCAAATCCTCCTTTAATCAGAACAAGGAAAAGAAACCATGGTGCTATTTATGTAAAATAAAAGGCCATTGGACAACAGATCCCAGTTGTCCAAAGAAAGGCACCACAGCTCCTACCACTACAACCCCTACTGCTACACCTAGTGTCCCTACTAATAGCAGTGGTGGTGGGAGCAAACCTACTAATAGCCAATCCAAGGGAGTAGCTGGGCTCACTTTTGGTAATTTAGTTGGGGTTGGTCTGATTAGGGAGACCACAGAGGCTACTTTAGTCTCTGAAGGGGCTATTGATTTAGCCACTTTGGTTGCTTGCCCCCATAACTTGGAGAAGTACAAGCAACTAACCCTAATAAATGGTGTTGAGGTCCAGGCCTACAGGGACACAGGTGCCAGTGTCACAATGGTGATTGAGAAACTGGTGCACCCTGAACAACACATACTTGGACACCAGTACCAAGTAACCGATGCTCACAACATAACACAAAGCCACCCCATGGCTGTTGTAAATCTCAACTGGGGGGGGGGTAACTGGTCCAAAGAAAGTTGTGGTAGCTTCAGATTTACCTGTAGACTGTCTATTAGGGAATGATTTGGAGACATCAGCTTGGTCAGATGTGGAGTTGGAGGCCCATGCAGCAATGCTGGGCATCCCAGGGCATATTTTTGCTTTGACAAGGGCTCAGGCCAAAAAGCAAAAAGGACAGGGAAGCTTGGATCCTGGAACAATGGACCAAGTGCTCCCTAAAGCTAGGGCTAGTAGAAGTAAACCACTTCCTACTATCCCTCCCTCTACAGTGGATTCTAATTCTGAGGAAGAAGAATTCCCTCCCTGTGCAGAACCTACACCAGAGGAGCTGAAAGCAGACACTGCTGAGCTTTTGGGTGAATGGGGGCCTGCCAGAGAGGAGCTGAGTGTGGCACAGCAAACCTGTCCCACATTAGAGGGTCTCAGACAGCAAGCTGTCAAACAGGCTAATGGGGATGTCAGTGACTCTCACAGAGTTTACTGGGAGGACAACCTCTTGTACACTGAGCATAGGGATCCTAAACCTGGAGCTGCCAGGAGATTAGTGATTCCTCAGGAGTACAGAAAGTTCCTCCTAACACTGGCACATGACATTCCCCTAGCTGGGCACCTGGGTCAAATGAAAACTTGGGACAGATTGGTTCCATTGTTTCATTGGCCTAGGATGTCTGAGGACACAAAGGAATTTTGTAAGTCCTGTGAAACCTGTCAAGCCAGTGGCAAGACAGGTGGCACCCCAAAGGCACCCCTTATCCCACTGCCTGTGGTTGGGGTTCCCTTTGAAAGGGTAGGGGTTGACATAGTTGGCCCCCTTGACCCTCCTACTGCTTCAGGCAATAGGTTTATCTTGGTGGTAGTGGACCATGCCACAAGATATCCTGAAGCAATTCCTTTAAGGACCACTACAGCTCCTGCAGTGGCAAAGGCCCTCCTGGGAATATTTTCCAGGGTGGGCTTCCCAAAGGAAGTAGTATCAGACAGAGGAAGCAATTTCATGTCTGCATACTTAAAGGCCATGTGGAAGGAGTGTGGTGTAACGTACAAGTTCAAGACACCCTATCATCCACAAACAAATGGACTGGTGGAGAGATTTAATAAAACTCTCAAAGGCATGATTATGGGTCTCCCTGAAAAACTCCGCAGGAGATGGGATATCCTTCTACCATGCCTCCTTTTTGCCTACAGGGAGGTACCCCAGAAAGGAGTGGGCTTCAGCCCCTTTGAACTTCTTTTTGGACACCCTGTTAGGGGTCCACTCACACTTGTAAAGGAGGGTTGGGAACAACCTTTAAAAGCTCCTAAGCAGGATATTGTGGATTATGTACTTGGCCTCAGATCAAGGATGGCTGAGTACATGAAAAAGGCCAGTAAAAACCTTCAGGCCAGCCAAGAGCTCCAGAAGCAATGGCATGATCAGAAGGCTGTTTTGGTTCAGTACCAACCAGGGCAGAAAGTGTGGGTCTTGGAGCCTGTGGCCCCAAGACCACTCCAAGATAAATGGAGTGGTCCCCACACAATTGTTGAAAAGAAGGGAGAAGTCACCTACTTGGTTGACTTAGGCACTGGCAGGAGTCCCCTTAGGGTGCTCCATGTCAACCGCCTGAAACCCTACTATGACAGGGCTGATCTCACCCTGCTCATGGCAACTGATGAGGGACAGGAAGAAGACAGTGATCCTCTACCTGATCTCTTCTCTTCCA